>NW_026512232.1:0-310000 GCF_027579735.1 Bombina bombina
CATATGTCTCCAATGGGGCTATGCTGGCCCTTGGCAACTCTCTTCATGGACTGTGATGCACTGTGTTACCTTGTCATATGTCTCCAATGGGGCTATGCTGGCCCTTGCATACAAAGAGAGAAGCGCTCTACCAGGAACGAACAACAGCTCAGTGGCTTGTTCTATGGAGATTTACCACCCGGAGGCAGCCTCTTTTAGACCAGTGTACTTTTCACAGAAGAAAACTTTCCTGAAGTATATCAGTCTGATCCCGCCAAGTTAGGTCAGTCCAGCCCCGAAATACCAGGCAATTCTCCTCTGAACAAGGAACATGACAACCCCAGACGATCGTTTCGGCCTCCTATGGGCCTCGTCAGTGAGGTGCAGTCACATTCCTCTAAGCACACTGGGCAAGGAGTCCACGTCTGGTTTCCCCCATCACCCATAGGGAGACTTCCCCAGGGTCATAACAATTTGCATACAAAGAGAGAAGCGCTCTACCAGGAACGAACAACAGCTCAGTGGCTTGTTCTATGGCGATTTACCACCCGGAGGCAGCCTCTTTTAGACCAGTGTGCTTTTCACAGAAGAAAACTTTCCTGAAGTATATCAGTCTGATCCCGCCAAGTTAGGTCAGTCCAGCCCCGAAATACCAGGCAATTCTCCTCTGAACAAGGAACATGACAACCCCAGACGATCGTTTCGGCCTCCTATGGGCCTCGTCAGTGAGATGCAGTCACATTCCTCTAAGCACACTGGGCAAGGAGTCCACGTCTGGTTTCCCCCATCACCCATAGGGAGACTTCCCCAGGGTCATAACAATTTGCATACAAAGAGAGAAGCGCTCTACCAGGAACGAACAACAGCTCAGTGGCTTGTTCTATGGCGATTTACCACCCGGAGGCAGCCTCTTTTAGACCAGTGTGCTTTTCACAGAAGAAAACTTTCCTGAAGTATATCAGTCTGATCCCGCCAAGTTAGGTCAGTCCAGCCCCGAAATACCAGGCAATTCTCCTCTGAACAAGGAACATGACAACCCCAGACGATCGTTTCGGCCTCCTATGGGCCTCGTCAGTAAGGTGCAGTCACATTCCTCTAAGCACACTGGGCAAGGAGTCCACGTCTGGTTTCCCCCATCACCCATAGGGAGACTTCCCCAGGGTCATAACAATTTGCCTACAAAGAGAGAAGCGCTCTACCAGGAATGAACAACAGCTCAGTGGCTTGTTCTATGGCGATTTACCACCCGGAGGCAGCCTCTTTTAGACCAGTGTGCTTTTCACAGAAGAAAACTTTCCTGAAGTTTATCAGTCTGTGAAAAGCATTACTGGGCTAAAAAGTTGCACCCAGGTGGTAAATCGCCATAGAACAGGCTAACAATGTTATTGAGCCAGTTGTTCGTTCCTGTGAGTGCACTTCTCTCTGTATGTATTTAGTCTCCCTATGGGAAAAAGGGGCAACCAGACGTGGACTCCTTGCTCAGTGTGCTTAGAGGAATATGGCTACACCTCACTGACGAGGCCCAATGAAGGACGAAACGATCATCTGGGGTTGCTGTGTTCCTTGTTCAGAGAGGAATTGCCTGGTATTTCGGCGCTGGACTGACCGTAATAGGCGGGATCAGACTGATATACTACAGGAAAGTTCTACTCTGTGAAAAGCATTACTGGGCTAAAAAGTTGCACCCAGGTGGTAAATCGCCATAGAACAGGCTAACAATGTTATTGAGCCAGTTGTTCGTTCCTGTGAGTGCACTTCTCTCTGTATGCTGGCCCTTGGCAACTCTCTTCATGGACTGTGATGCACTGTGTTACCTTGTCATATGTCTCCAATGGGGCTATGCTGGCCCTTGGCAACTCTCTTCATGGACTGTGATGCACTGTGTTACCTTGTCATATGTCTCCAATGGGGCTATGCTGGCCCTTGGCAACTCTCTTCATGGACTGTGATGCACTGTGTTACCTTGTCATATGTCTCCAATGGGGCTATGCTGGCCCTTGGCAACTCTCTTCATGGACTGTGATGCACTGTGTTACCTTGTCATATGTCTCCAATGGGGCTATGCTGGCCCTTGGCAACTCTCTTCATGGACTGTGATGCACTGTGTTACCTTGTCATATGTCTCCAATGGGGCTATGCTGGCCCTTGGCAACTCTCTTCATGGACTGTGATGCACTGTGTTACCTTGTCATATGTCTCCAATGGGGCTATGCTGGCCCTTGGCAACTCTCTTCATGGACTGTGATGCACTGTGTTACCTTGTCATATGTCTCCAATGGGGCTATGCTGGCCCTTGGCAACTCTCTTCATGGACTGTGATGCACTCTGTTACCTTGTCATATGGCTCAAATATTCCTTATTTTTACAAGATTATTTATAAACGTTGTTGATGTTTTCTTACATACTAATAAAAGACATGTCATTGCACGATTCTTGGTCCTCATTCTTCATTTTATTGATTGGAAGCTCTAGTTTATCTGGTTGATCCTTAAAGGGACCTACCAAAAATAATGGATTTTCAAGAATCATATATGTAATACAATTGTAAATGACTTTAAGATTAACATCTCCAATGTAATTTTATTATTTGTCTTTATATATTTTTCTCAAAGCTTTATCATTGCATGATTATGATTAGCATAGTAATTCTTTTATATATGTATATATAGATTGTTATTTGTGTATATATGTATATTTCAATTTTCACATCCATGTGTGTATTTAGAAACTCTGCATGAATTGATGCACCTTTAACAAATGATCTGAGGATTGATACAATGATATAATCCCTGTAAAGGGTTCATTTTATTGAAATAGTATTGTGTATGTGTATCCTCTTTTTAAAAACAAAATAATGTCCCTTTAAGTGATGGTGAGCACAATTGTTAATGAATGTATTTCCATTTCTAAAGCGTTTTTGTCCTTTTTACATGAACAAGGACATATAATCTTATTAATAAACAATCTTATTGTAATGTTGACAGCACATGTATTTCATTTTCAATTCTATCTTATTGTAAAAGTGTAACCAAATAAATCTCTGTGTGTAATGCGCATATTTTAGATGATGAATATTTTTTAACAAATATGTTAACAAAATACTTCTCCTCCCATATATGGCTATAGGTAGGCTGACCATATTTCAACTTGAATAAATGACACGTTTGATCAATACATGTGTCATTATTGTTATTCCAAAACAATCTAAACATATCTTAAAACATCAATGGCATATGTATTTCTCATGTGTATCTTTTAAATGTTAAAGATATACACCATAGCTATAGTTAAAGGGACAGTCAAGTCCGAAAAGATGATTCATGATTTCGTGACATTCCTAGATAGCAATCTACACACATACTAGTTACTAAAATATAAATACGTTTCTTATTGATATGCCAAGCTGTCAACTGAGTCCTTGTATTGGCTGCGGTTTTTCAGCGATCTCGGATGTGCCATGTTGCTTAAGACGTCACCTGCCAGGCTGTCCAATGATTCCTTGTATTGACTGACGTTCTTACGTGATCAAGAATGTGCCTTTTATTGGATTGCGTTTTGACGCGATCAAGGATGCGCCTTTTTTTGGTTTGCGTTCTTACGTGATCAAGAATGTGCCTTTTATTGGATGGCGTTTTGACGCGATCAAGGATGCGCCTTTTTTTTTTGGCGTTCTTACGTGATCAAGAATGTGCCTTTTATTGGATGGCGTTCTTACGTGATCAAGGAAGCGCCATGTTAATTAAGACGTCACATGCAAAGGTAAAAAAACGTCTGATTGTATTACGTAGTACCGCAATATTTGTTTGTGCACGTTAAACACGTTTGTGAATGAAGCCAGTTTTAAAAACCTTGCGAATATGGATTTTTTGCATCATGTTACATTGTTGACCCGTAGCTGATAAAGACCACCACATTCTCTTTTGCTGGATGTCTGGTTGAATAAACGAACGAAAGCAAAATGTTTTCATGCATAAGATATTTCGAGGCAAGTGCAAATCTCTATAGTCCATGTTGTTTAATATGTTTGTCAACAATATGTTCCTTTTTCTGAAAAATGACTGTTGTGTTTAATGTTAAAGATATCTAATTCATAAATATGCGCTATTGTGTTAGAATAAAGTAATCAATATGCATTTATCTTTATCATATGCTAAATATATGATGCCGACTTCTTCTAAATGTAATTTCGTCGTATATTTTATTAAAGGTTCATTAGACACTCACATTATAAATCAAATCTTTTAATTTGTTCTCTAGTTAGATAGTCCATTGTTTAACAAATACACGTTTCATTTTGCTTCTGTTCAAATAAAATGTAAGTAATTTTCAGACTCCTCGCCAAGCCTCTAAGTTTCATGTGAGTACCATCTCCAGCTTTCTCCTGTTTTGTGTATGATGGTGTATTGTCTTGTTTTACGTTTGTAATGGGGGTTCATCTATATTTTCAATAGAGCTAACCCGATTTTCTTTGAAAGTGTTTAAAGCTTTGTAATATTGATATCAGTATATGTTAATCTTGTTGTTTCTAGTAGTGTCTATTACATACAGTTATGTTAAAAATATAGTATACTGTCCTTTTAATGCAAATGTTTATTTTTGTATCATGTATGAGTTCCACATTGGTTAATCTCCAAATATATTATTGTTAGCATATTTTCACCCCCCACTCCTAAAAGGACTTTAAACCATATTCATTGTTAAAACAAATGTCTTTATAAAAATAAATTAACACAATAATGTCTCTTTAAGAAAATAGTCTTTATTTAACACGTCAATATAAATCTGATTTCCAAATTTATTGTTTGAACAAGTACATGTAGATATACCAACAATCTTCAAATACATGTTAGCATATGTAATTTTGTTAAAGGGACAGTTTAGAAAACAAATAATGTTTTGCATTATTCTAATAGTCAATTTTGTAATATCAATGATATCAAATGTTTCTCACCAATTAATCATTTGTCTGTGTTTATTTTAATTTGTGAGCTAAACCTATGAGGTTCGTGTGCTCATTTCTTCGAGCTTGAAGAGTGCATGTAATCATTATACAATTTGACCACTAGAGGGCATTTGGATAGCATTTGTATATGTAAAACCTTGTGCTCATATAGCATATTATTTACCATGTATTGATCATTGATATCTAAAATGTTGTTATGTCAGAACAACAAATAAGTGGTCATTTTTCATAGTCATAGATACAAGGGTAAGCACATGTCACACGTATTTCTCCATGTTTTGTTGTTTCCAACTTGATAATGCGTAATACAGTGTTTTCTTTGTAATCAATAATTTTCTGACTGTCCCTTTAAGCTGTGTTATCGGCATTCAAACAGTAATATGCCATCATGGATAATTGTAATGGTAATTTTGTTTGCTATTCGGGAAACAGTTTGGACATCACATCACAGAAACCAATCAATATCATGAACAAGGATAGGTATGTGATGATGTGGTTTTCACACACTTATAACCCACACTCTGCAAACAATCTGCCTCCATGGACCCGGTCCCATAGAAGTAGATTATATACAGAGTGTGGTCCACAAGTGTATGAAAACCACATCATCACATACCTATCCATTACACATTAAATAAAAAAAACATTAAACATGAAAACAAATACTTACTTCCTCTTCCTTCCCCTCTTCCCACGGGGCTGAGGCTCTGGGAGGGGCAACTGCCGACTCTGACGAGTTCTCCTTGGAGATGTTGTGGGAAGAGTGGAAGGAAGAGTACTGGGACGACCAAGGTGAGGAGGAGAAGATGGCTGAGGAGGAGAAGATGGCTGAGGAGGAGAAGATGGCTGAGGAGGAGAAGATGGCTGAAGAGGAGAAGATGGCTGAAGAGGAGAAGATGGCTGAAGAGGAGAAGATGGCTCGGCAGGAGGAGATGTCCCGGCAGGAGAAGATGGCCCGGCAGGAGAAGATGGGCCGGCAGGAGAAGATGGCCCAGCAGCAGGAGGCCCAGCAGCAGGAGGCGGACCAGGAGGCAGACCAGCATGCGCCTCCCGGAAAAAATTAAACATCTCTTGGTGTAGATTAATGATTCTGTTTTGGCCTTGTTCTATTCTATTAAGTATGTTTATTATTTGGTTTTGGCCTTCAATTATTTGGTTTTGTCCATCAAGAATTCGAGTTCGGCCTTCGATATTTTGTATCCGGGAGTTACGCATCTGGTCTATGTAGTCCAGTAGAACCCGCACCTCCGCTATTTCCTCTTGTTGTGCTTGGCGGGGTACCCGTGCATGGCGGGGTGCCCGTGCACGGCGGTGTGCGGGTTCTTGAGGGGCCTCTGGTTCTACGGCCTCCTCCTCTGCTTCCGGGGCCACTTCATCTGCTTCTGTGCCCTCTTCGTCAGGGGGGCCTCTTCCCTCCAAAGTGGAAATTCCTCCCCACCACTCTCATCCCGGGGAGATGGAGGAGGCTGTATTTGTTGTGCTGCCTGCTCCCCAGACTCTGTATATTTAAAAAAATAAAAATTGTATATATTTGGGGGGGCGGAGCCTACAGTTGTTGCGGCAGGACATGTTTTTGAAGAGCTCCTGACTGCTTATTTCATTTTAGAGATAAAATTACTATCTAGTACAGTATAACAAGACAGACAGATTCTGGAAAGCATTCTTGAACTTTGTTCCTGACCTATGTTCTTCAACTAGACTTTTCAACCGTGTAACAGCTTTATATGACGAGTCCAGTGAGGCCTACTCTGCAGTCGTGACACGGAGAAGTTGGGGCTACCGCAGAATACCCCCCCCCAGATACTGGGTTACAAGCTCAACCGAAGCATATGAATATTCTTTTCACCTTATTCTAATAATTAAGGCTATTTTATATAGCGCTTATTGCAAAACATCATGGAGGATATCACTATAGAGATACAAACCCTCATTATCGAGTTCAAAGAAGCAATAACTCAGGACGTGGACTGCTTGATAAAGAGCTCTAATACTACGGGGATATTGCACCTGGAGAGCCCGGGGTTACCTCTAAGCAAGCCGACACATGTAGAACAACCGGGTCAGGCTATCAAGCGTGCAGAGCTGACCTGGAGCGGCCCGGCCTCGTGGGATGCGGCCGACCCCGAGGTCTGGATCGCAGACCTTTCAACTCCCGCCATAGCTTTGCAGGACAACTCAACAGGTCAGTTTGGTGCAGCAGATTTGGGTATATGGAGCCTTAACCACCTGATCACAGATCAACGCTCTCTAGTCTGGGAAGCTGATGCGGCTGTAGCCCCTGAACGCTTCACTGAAGCGATAAGCCCTGCTACATTGCCCTCCACAGTGGAACCTTATTTTGGAGTCATTGGGGAGACAGACACAGGAGCTGTTTCGGGATCTCATGTAACCTCGCTGAGGCTAATGTTATGGACTATTGAGGAGGTACTATCTATACTAACTTTGCATGTAAGCCCATTCATGGATTGTACTAGCCGACTGTACTGTCTTGGGCCCGGATGGTTGAAACAGGGCCCACAGGCGGCTAGGAAAGGACTTCCATGCCGCTCTGGAATCGGCTAATGTATATTTTCAGCAATACCGGACTGATGCAGGGCTTTTAGCTGACGCATGGCTCTCCTAGTATTACGATACACATCAGTCTTTACTTTGTCATGGACAATGTTAATTGAACTTTATTTGTAATATATTTCATACAGGGCTATGTGGCAGACAACGCTATGGCATTTATGGTTGTACACAGATTTCACTGTAATTAACGTAATGATGCCACTATGATTATTGGGTCTTAGGATCCTAATTTTGTCCGCCATTAGCTCAGACTGCTAGGGGTTTAGGCTCTATCGCAATGATTGGGATTTTTACTTTGTACACTGGCCCTCTTTACTCTTAGTGCCTAGGATAGATATGGGATAGTTGCCTGAGTCGATCGAACTATGTCTATCATATGTACTTGATATCTTGTTAGGAAATGCAGAAATATATTGAATGCTTAATATAAGTTCCACTGCTCCCTTTTTGTTTTCTATCTTCCTGCTTGGTATTTGCTTTCACATTGGGAAGTGAAGTGTTATGGCAGTCATCGCAGCAATATATAGATCTCCTTTAACTGTATAACTCTTGTTATAGCCTCCTTTGCATGTTTATAATGGGATTTTTCTTTATTGTAAGAGTTGGGTACTTAAATCTCACGTATTTTCATTGTCACCATGGGCACCCTCATTTGTTCAGACGCAGCAACTCGATTCTTCTGATGTATTTTAGAGCCTATGTTAACACAGACTCTGCCCTCCCAACTGAGAGCTTTGCCTGGACTGGTGTCCACTGACCGTTCAAAGTCATATGTTGAGTGGCGGTGTTTTTACTAGGTAAGGTGGAAGCACATTGACTGCTTAACTATAGGTTGTTATTTGCTTCTGTGTTGGATAAAGGTTTGAGGTGGCAGCTATGATAGTACCCACTACTCCTCATGCACTCATGTTACCCCTGTTGTTACCTCCTCTGCACACTCATGCTAATATTTTTGTTTGTTATAAGAGCTGTGCACTTAATACTTATGCATTCCCATTACTACTATATATAGTCTTGTTTGTCCAGGTATAGTAGTTTCACTCCAAAGTTGCCTTATCTTGATATTTATGAAGGTATCTTATAGCTAAATACAGGCCTTGGATGGCCTAAACTATAATGTAAATATTGATCATTAGCTGGATCTATGCAACAATTGAATATAAGTTTACGTCAGCCTAGTCTTATCTCCCTCCAGACATCTGTGAACGTTTATGACCCCTTCTAATACTAACTATAGGGATGATGATCCTTTTTCTATAATATAATTTTAAATATTTATAAGATATCATATTATTTAAATTCTCAGGTCCAAGAGTGGCCTATTTTTTTTATTTTTTTTTTCTCTCCCCCTTAAAGTCCCCCATCATGTCTACAATGCAGTCCAGGAGGTCCAAAAGAGGCCTCGTTAGTTCTTTGGGGGAAGCACTTTAATTCCATATCATATATTATTATACTTTAGGAGGTCATGTTCTATCAGAAAACTGAGGTTTTAATGCTCAATTTGTATTTTCATTTTTAAGCAATATATGTATTAATGGACGATGTTATATAGTGACTATCTAACTGTCAACTCTATCTTTGGCATGATACTTTATGTAATCACTTACTTGTATTATCTTTCTTAAAACCTCAATAAAAAATTAAAAAAGAAAAAAAAAAAAAAAAAAAAATTGTATATATTAGCATATTTGCAAATGAAGCTTTAAATGACTTAGCTTACGATACAATTACAAATGCAGAATCATTAATCCACTTTGAAATCTAACAATCAATACGATTTTCACATTTTCTAAACCGTGTTTGTGATATCTCTGGTCAATCTGAATGTTTTAGCGTTTGTTTTCAGTCTGTTTAAATGCACACCTAACCTATAGCCTAGATACTGATGTAACCGCAAAGTAATTGAATGCGTGTAAACAACGTTATAGCATTAATCTGATCCTTAAAGGGACATGAAACCCAATGTTTTATCTTTCATGATTTAGAAGCATACATTTATAATCAACTTTCTAATGTACTTTTCTTATCTAATTAGCTTCATTCTCTGGATATTCTTTGCTGAAAAGCATATCTAAATATGCTTAGAAGATGCTGATTGTTAGCTGAATATAGCTGCCTCCTGTGATTGTTTCACCGTGTGCATGGCTATTTCTTCATTAAAATATATCTCAAGAATGATTCAAATTAGGTAATATAAGTACATTTGAATGTTTTGTCAAATTGTATTCGCTACCTCAATCATGAAAGTAAAGGTTTGCGTATAGTGTCCCTTGAAATACATTTGTATGTGAATTTATTCTTCAATGAGCTTACCGTCAGATGAGAATGGCAGGTTCCCGGTATCAATTCCTCCGATACGACTACATCCACCTCGGAGATGCTGGGCCGCAACATTTCCTCCCATCGGCAGTACTCTATTTCCAGGGCAGGGCCGCCACCGGTTCCTGCGGAATGTCGGGCCTCCAGGCTTAACTTTTTCTTGAGATCCATCTTACAGTCCCGGTAGCGATGTTTTATAGAGTCCATATCTCTGTTCCGGCCACCCACTTCATTGACTGCATTCCTTATCTCATTCCAGAGCCTCCTCTTGTCAGTCGGGGTAGTCTTCTGGTGCGGCAGCCTCCTATACCTGGCCATATAGGCCTCTACGAGGGCCTCCTTCTCCTCCATCGAAAACCTCGCCTCCCTAGTCGCCTTGGCCTTCCCCTGTGACGATGCCCTCTGTTTCCCGGACTGTGAAGCCCTACTCTGTCCGCCACTGGGCCCAGCCACTTGTTCATCTTGAACCAAGTGGCTGGGTCCACCCACCGCTTCCACCCCCGCTTCCTGCCCCCCTTCCTGCCCCCCTTCTTGCCCTGTTCCTCTCCCCTTCCCTCTCCTCCCCCCTCTACCTCTCCCCTGCCTGCCCTCCATCTGTTCCCTAAACTAAACCCCAAATAATCAAACAAAAAGTGAGTGTGATGAAATTAAAGGGGGTCAAAATAAAGAACTAAAAAGACAAAAAAAGTGCTGAAAGTGTGAGAGGGATCTAAAAAAACAAAGAGGGTAAGGAGTATTTAAATAAACCAAAAGAAGAAGAAGACTAAAAGGAGGATATGTAAACTAAATGTAACTAGGGGATGGGTATGGGATGGGTATGGGGTATGGGATAAGAGTAAATGGGATGAAAGGGAATGGGACTACAGGGAATGGGGTATGGAGTGTAGTATGAGGGGTATGGGGTAGGAGTGTATGTAGTGTTATTGATAAGTGTATGTATGTATTGAATGTGTTTGCGTGTAAATGTGTTAAGTGTACAGAAAAATCACTCGCTCGCTAACTCACACTACTACTAATTCTCACTAACACACTACTACTAATTCTCACTAACAAACACTCCCACTAACTCTCACTAACTCCCACTACCACTAACTCACGCTCCCACTAACTGACTCACACTAGCACTAACTCTCACTAACAACTCTCACTAACAACTCCCACTACCACTAACTCACTCACGCTCCCACTAACTGACTCTCTCCCACTCCCACTAACTCCCACTAACTCACTCACGATAACACTAACAACTGACTCTCTCACGCTAACACTAACTCACTCACAATAATGCACAAACTCTCTAATCTTAAACCTCCAATCTCCAAAGACCCACCAGCAACACAGTCAAAGAAGCCATGCTTGTGTGGTGCTTATATACCCTTTGTAAATGTTTAATGATGTACCAATTTCCGTTGTAAATTGTGTTCAGGTGTGCTTTATTAGCAATTAATATTAGTGCAATGTGTATTAGTTGTGTGAATTTGCGCATGCTCATTTGGAGTTAGTATTTGTGGAATGTGTAGAATGCGATGATGTCATAGTGGTCGTTTTCTCTAACATTGTCCAATAGTATTCTGTTTAAATGTGAATTTGCGATGGTGTGTTATTAGTGAAGTGTTGTATATGTATGTTTCTCCTAATATATAGTGATATTGAATGCGATTATTTTTCTAGTGTATGTATATATTTTTTATTCCTTGTTGTTATTTTGAGAATTTCCGCATCTTAAAGTATATGCGTATTCCCCGTATTAAATTTTATTAAAAATCCTCCCGCTTGTGAATGTGTAATGCTTGTTTGCTTTGTTGATTGATTATTGTTGTGACATTTGCGGCGTGTTATTTTTGTGCATGATGTGGTATGCGTCATATGACCGAGCCGTGCGTATTTCTCGCGAGATCGAGTGTTAGGTGAAAAAAGCTATTTTTTAACTTTTCCATTGATCTCTATGGGAGACTGTCTAACGCGGGCAGGATTCCGCGTGTGACATACACGCGTTAGGAGCATCGTTAGATGGTCTTTTTTGAACTCTAAATACCAGAGTCAAACAATGCCGTGCGTTAGACATAAAACACGCGTGGCGTTAGCAACCCATCTACCGCCAAACTCCAAATCTAGCCGTAAGGCAATTACAGAAATGCCACAGCCAGAAAATAAGCAAGATATACAACGCTTACTAGGAATGGTGAATTACCTTGGCAAGTTCATACCTAATTTACCAGACAAAACTGTACTAATGCGACAACTACTCAGAAAAAACTATGCCTGGGAATGGTCAGAGAATCACCAGAAAGAATGGAAGTTTTTAAAGGACATGCTTACTACTGCACCAACTCTGCAATTCTTTGATCCAACAGCAAAAACAAAGTTGTCAACTGATGCTTCACAAAATGGATTGGGAGCAGTTCTATTTCAAATTCAAGGCTCGGGATGGATGCCTGTGGCTTATGCATCAATTGCATTGACAGATACTGAAAAATCATATGCTCAAATTGAAAAGGAAACACTGGGACTAGTTTACAGATGTGAAAAATTTCATTTTTATTTGTATGGAAGAGTATTTTCAGCAGAAACTGATCACAAACCTTTGATTCACATCTACCAAAAGGGCTTGATAGATGCACCGCCAAGAATTCAACGTTTGTTGCTGAGACTTCAAAGGTATTACTTCACCTTGGATTTTATACCTGGCAAGTAGTTGGTGGTAGCGGATGCTCTGTCACGAGCTTACTTACCATTTAACAATAAGGACTTACAGTTGCAGAAAGAGGTGACTGTTCACGTCAATCTGATCTTGAAGACAGCCCCGTTTAGTCATGCAATGTGGGCAGCAATAGAACAGGCTACAGAAACAGATGCTCTTTTAAGTCAAGTGAAGAAAGCAGTTTCTAGTGGCAAATCTAAGACACTAATGCCATCACTGTATAGACCATACATTTCTGAAATTTCTTTGATAAAAGGGGTACTTTTGAAAGAACGAAAGATAATTGTACCAGCGAGTTTGCAAAGTCAAATACTGAAAAGACTACATGAAGGTCATTCAGGTATAGAAAAGACAAAAAGACGAGCTAGAGACATTTTGTACTGGCCAAATATGAATGAAAACATTGAGACAATGATCACTCAATGCCGGACTTGCCAAAAATTCAGACCTCAGTTACCTAAAGAGCCTATACTGGATACGGACTTCCCGTTGGCACCCTGGGAAAAGTTAGGAATGGACTTGTTTGTTTTCAAAAATCAGCATTATATCTGTCAGGGTTCTCTTTGGGAATCACTCCTTAAACATGTTCTAAGATTACTGCACATTTAATTACATCCTGGTCACTTCCTGTTCACTATAATAGGTTACCAGTCCTATAGCTCATTGCTTAGTATTGAAGTCAGCTTTGATCCTTAGCTGTGCATTCACTCTACAGTTTGCTCTCCCTTCTGCATCAACCAATCTGAACTTTGCTGCTCTGTTCTCTGTGAACCTGTGCCGCTTACTCACTCTCTGTGCGGCTACGAATCTGATAGTCTACCCAGACGGATCTACGAGATCAATCCGCGGTGACGTCACACGCCAACCTAACGGACCGAGAAGGCAATTTCTGCAGCTCTCCTCTTTATCGGAATCCTGAAACCGGACTGGGAGCTCCCTATATCCCTTCAGCTTTACCAACCGCCTCTGATAACAAGGTACCTCACGCACTCTATCTTTAACTTGGGCCAATTCTAATCTACAACATAAGCTTGATGCTAATTGTGTTACATGTACTCTCATTGCTTGCCAGCTCTACACAATCTACAGCATAGGTTACTTTTGTCATACTGAGTGTGCTATTTATATCTGTACAGTATCTCAAGTATAGCATGAGCCTTGTACTCCGGTTATAGTCTCTCAGCTTGTACTTAATTAACTTCTGTT
Source organism: Bombina bombina (assembly GCF_027579735.1). NCBI lineage: Eukaryota > Metazoa > Chordata > Amphibia > Anura > Bombinatoridae > Bombina > Bombina bombina. Next base: position 13,740 of record NW_026512232.1, read on the forward strand.
ATTATTCCACCTATGTTTCTATACTAAGCTTAACTGCATATAACTGTGTTGTCTGACAGGTGGCAGTTATAAGCTATGTTATCTATACTGAAACACATAATAACTGCTTAGGAATATAATTGGGACTCACTTTGTGTGCTTTTCATGTATTACTAAGCTACAAATCCATACTTCCTAAATCTCAGCAGCTGTGGTCTAATTGAAGTTTCCTCTTTGTTCTCTAGTGAACTTTGTTTCCCTGACAAGTCTGACAATATCTTAGTAATGGATTACTTCTCTAATTACCCAGAGATAGCATTATTGGAAGATGAGTCAGCATGTACAGTGATCAAAAAAGTAAAAGCAATTTTGTCGAGACATGGCATTCCAAGAGTAATAATATCAGACAATGGTCCTCAATTCAATTGTAGAGAGTTAAGGGTTTTTGCCAGTACCTATGAATTTGAACATCAAACATCCAGCCCGGGATATCCACAAGCAAATTGATTAGCAGAAGCTGGAGTAAAAATAGTGAAAAACATACATCGTAAAGCAACAGATGCAGACGAGGATCCATGTCTGGCTCTTCTTAGCTATAGAGCTACTCCTTTAAAATGTGGGAAGTCACCGGCAGAATTATTGTTTGGCAGACAGCTGGTCACACGAGTACCAGTTGTGAAACCTTGGAAAAGGTTCCCACAAAAACATGTAATAGAAACCAAATTGAAACTCAGAGAAAAAAGGAATGAATGCTATGACCGAGCTGCAAAGCTTTTGGAGAATCTTCAGGTACAAACTCTTGTGCGAGTACAAAGTTCAAACAGCTGGAATACTGAAGGGACAGTTATCCAACAATATTCTCCAAGATCGTATGTAGTTCAAACCAATGATGGGCAATGTTTACGTAGGAATCGTAGACATTTGATGGCTATTCCATCAGTTCACAACAATTCGGCAGTGAAGGAAACCTGTGAGGATACATTGAACACTCCATTGCAGCTGGAGAATGAAGATGCCAGAGAAACTTTGCAAAGCTCGACTGACTTGCCTGACAGTGATGCAATGCAAACAAGGTCAGGTCGATATATCAAAAAACCTAATCATCTAATTGAACAATGTTAAAAGGGACTGAAGTTTTTTCACATAGACTACAGTTAAAAAAAAATGTACTTTAAGTTTTCTGTTTAAAAAGAAAAGAAAAAGGGAAATGTGTGATATTGAGATTATCAGTTGGTATGAACCATATCAACCTGTTGTTATGTGCACAATGGTAGAGTCAGGAAGTGCCTCTTGCATAGTGTGTGTGTGTATAGCATTCTTAATAAAGTTTACAGTTATGAAGACCTGTGCTTGATCTCCTTATATAAACTAAGATAAAACACCCTAGGCACAGTCCGGGCCTGGTTTTAATAAGAATAAAATCTTCACAGTATTCTCCCTTATAAATTACTCCTGTGATTATTTCTGCCTCCTGTGATTAAGTTCAGATTTAAAACTGTAATGCACAATTCATCCTTTCATCTGAAGGGTCATTTACGGCTAGATTTAGAGTTTTGTCGGTAAGGACCCGAAAAGCTAACGCCGGCTTTTTTCTGGCCGCACCATAAAAATAACTCTGGTATTGAGAGTCCACATAAAGGCTGCGTTAGGCTCCAAAAAAGAAGCGTAGAGCATATTTAACGCAGCTTCAACTCTCGATACCAGAGTTGCTTACGCAAGCGGCCAGCCTAAAAAACGTGCTCGTGCACGATTCCCCCATAGAAAACAATGGGGCTGTTTGAGCTGAAAAAAAACCTAACACCTGCAAAAAAGCCGCGTTCAGCTCCTAACGCAGCCCCATTGTTTGCTATGGGGAAACACTTCCTACGTCTGCACCTAACACTTTAACATGTACCCCGAGTCTAAACACCCCTAAGCTTACACTTATTAACCCCTAATCTGCCGCCCCCGCTATCGCTGACCCCTGCATATTATTATTAACCCCTAATCTGCCGCTCCTTAAACCGCCGCTACTTACATTATCCCTATGTACCCCTAATCTGCTGCCCTAACATCGCCGACCCCTATATTATATTTATTAACCCCTAATCTGCCCCCCACAACGTCGCCTCCACCTGCCTACACTAATTAACCCCTAATCTGCCGACCGGACCGCACCGCTATTATTATAAAGTTATTAAACCCTAATCCGCCTCACTAACCCTATAATAAATAGTATTAACCCCTAATCTGCCCTCCCTAACATCGCCGACACCTAACTTCAATTATTAACCCCTAATCTGCCGACTTGAGCTCACCGCTATTCTAATAAATGTATTAACCCCTAAAGCTAAGTCTAACCCTAACACTAACACCCCCCTAAGTTAAATATAATTTTAATCTAACAAAATTAATTAACTCTTATTAAATAAATTATTCCTATTTAAAGCTAAATACTTACCTGTAAAATAAATCCTAATATAGCTACAATATAAATTATTATTATATTATAGCTATTTTAGGATTAATATTTATTTTACAGGTAACTTTGTATTTATTTTAACCAGGTACAATAGCTATTAAATAGTTAAGAACTATTTAATAGCTAAAATAGTTAAAATAATTACAAATTTACCTGTAAAATAAATCCTAACCTAAGTTACAATTAAACCTAACACTACACTATCAATAAATTAATTAAATAAAATACCTACAATTACCTACAATTAAACCTAACACTACACTATCAATACATTAATTAAATACAATACCTACAAATAACTACAATGAAATAAACTAACTAAAGTACAAAAAATAAAAAAGAACTAAGTTACAAAAAATTAAACAATATTTACAAATATAAGAAAAATATTACAACAATTTTAAACTAATTACACCTACTCTAAGCCCCCTAATAAAATAACCAAGCCCCCCAAAATAAAAAAATGCCCTACCCTATTCTAGATTACTAAAGTTCAAAGCTCTTTTACCTTACCAGCCCTGAACAGGGCCCTTTGCGGGGCATGCCCCAAGAAGTTCAGCTCTTTTGCCTGTAAAAAAAAAACATACAATACCCCCCCAACATTACAACCCACCACCCACATACCCCTAATCTAACCCAAACCCCCCTTAAATAAACCTAACACTAAGCCCCTGAAGATCTCCCTACCTTGTCTTCACCTCACTGGGTTCAGCGATCTGTCCAGAAGAGGGTCCGAAGTCTAGATCCAAGCGGAGCAAGAAGAGGTCCTCCATCCGGTAGAAGTCTTCATCCAAGTGGGGCAGAAGAGGTCTTCCATCCGATTGAAGTCTTCATCCAAGCGGGATCTTCTATAGTCATCCATCCGGAGCGGAGCGGCAGCATCCTGAAGACCTCCGACGCGGAACATCCATCCTGGCCGACGACTGAACGACGAATGACGGTTCCTTTAAATGACGTCATCCAAGATGGCGTCCCTCGAATTCCGATTGGCTGATAGGATTCTATCAGCCAATCGGAATTAAGGTAGGAATATTCTGATTGGCTGATGGAATCAGCCAATCAGAATCAAGTTCAATCCGATTGGCTGATTAAAGGAACCGTCATTCTTCAGTTGGACGTTGCCGGATGAAGATGGGTCCGCAGTGGAGGTCTTCAGGATGGAGCCGGTCCTCATCGGATGAAGATAGAAGATGCCGCTTGGAAGAAGATGGTTGCCGGTCCGGATCTACTCTTCTTCCCGGATAGGATGAAGACTTTGGACCCTCTTCTGGACTTCTTCAGCCATCGGATGATGGATGTCTAGCCCCCGCTTGGGTTGGATGAAGATATCGGAGCCAGGACGGATCGGTGAACCTGGTATGGTGAAGACAAGGTAGGATGATCTTCAGGGGCTTAGTGTTAGGTTTATTTAAGGGGGGTTTGGGTTAGATTAGGGGTATGTGGGTGGTGGGTTGTAATGTTGGGGGGGGGTATTGTATGTTTTTTTTTACAGGCAAAAGAGCTGAACTTCTTGGGGCATGCCCCGCAAAGGGCCCTGTTCAGGGCTGGTAAGGTAAAAGAGCTTTGAACTTTAGTAATTTAGAATAGGGTAGGGCATTTTTTTATTTTGTGGGGCTTTGTTATTTTATTAGGGCGCTTAGAGTAGGTGTAATTAGTTTAAAATTGTTGTAATATTTTTCTTATGTTTGTAAATATTTTTTTATTTTTTGTAACTTAGTTCTTTTTTATTTTTTGTACTTTAGTTAGTTTATTTCATTGTAGTTATTTGTAGGTATTGTATTTAATTTATTTATTGATAGTGTAGTGTTAGGTTTAATTGTAGATAATTGTAGGTAGTTTATTTAATTTATTTATTGATAGTGTAGTGTTAGGTTTAATTGTAACTTAGGTTAGGATTTATTTTACAGGTAATTTTGTAATTATTTTAACTATTTTAGCTATTAAATAGTTCTTAACTATTTAATAGCTATTGTACCTGGTTAAAATAAATACAAAGTTACCTGTAAAATAAATATTAATCCTAAAATAGCTATAATATAATTATAATTTATGTTGTAGCTATATTAGGATTTATTTAGCTTTTTTAGCTAAATATTTAGCTTTAAATAGGAATAATTTATTTAATAAGAGTTAATTAATTTCGTTAGATGTAAATTATATTTAACTTAGGGGGGTGTTAGTGTTAGGGTTAGACTTAGCTTTAGGGGTTAATACATTTATTAGAATAGCGGCGAGATTCGGTCGGCAGATTAGGGGTTAATAATTGAAGTTAGGTGTCGGCGATGTTAGGGAGGGCAGGTTAGGGGTTAATAAATATAATATAGGGGTCAGCGATGTTAGGGGCAGCAGATTAGGGGTACATAAGGATAACGTAGGTGGCGGACGGCAGATTAGGGGTTAAAAAAATGTAATCAAGTTGCGGCGATATGGGGGGACCTCGGTTTAGGGGTACATAGGTAGTTTATCGGTGTTAGTGTACTTTAGAGTACAGTAGTTAAGAGCTTTATGAACCGGCGTTAGCCCAGAAAGCTCTTAACTACTGACTTTTTTCTGCGGCTGGAGTTTTGTCGTTGGAATTCTAACGCTCACTTCAGACACGACTCTAAATACCGGAGTTAGAAAAATCCCATTGAAAAGATAGGATACGCAATTTACGTAAGGGGATCTGCGGTATGGAAAAGTTGCGGCTGAAAAGTGAGCGTTAGACCCTATTTTGAGTGACTCCAAATACCGGAGGTAGCCTAAAACCAGCGTTAGGAGCCTCTAACGCTGGTTTTCACGGCTACCGCCAAACTCCAAATCTAGGCCTTAGAAAGCTGGTCATTGTTAGGGTGGAAATGCATGGGTAGTGCTTTACAGCAATGTTTTTTGGCTCCCTGGTATCCTTTGTGGTTATCATCATGGGTGCTGAGTGTCTATGGAAATGTATTTTTGCACTGAGGGTGAAGGGTGGGTGGGAGAGTAACTATTTAGGATAGAATCAGTTAATTAAGAATGTTAATTGAAAGGGTTCATTGCAGTTGGGGGGCACACAGGGCAGGCACAGCTAGGTTTTGTTTGCAGTTGGTGTTGAAGGTGGTAAAAGGTTAATTATATGGCTAGCAGTCAGATGTGGTTAAAGGTCATGTGAGTGTTTAATATGTTTAGGAGGTTGCAAGGTAATTATGTTGATTTGAATTTGACAGGGTTATTGTAGTAATGGAGGTTGTGATTAGGATTTATTTCACTAGGCGTCTAAGGAGTAAGGGGGTTCAAGTGGTTAGGTTATATAATGCTTAGCCTGGCGGGGTAAGATAAGTAAGGAAGTAATAGCTGTTAGTGGTTCTGAGGTAGAAACACCAAGAATATAAATTTCTTACTTTGATGTAATTCATATATTCAATGGTATTGTTTATATATGCATTCTCATATATCCATGTATTCTTAATTATATTTATTGATGTATTAGGAGCATGAGAAGTAAATGCATTCACAGTTTCTTTTTGTTTTATTGGTGCTGTAGTCTTGTCATAGCCCAGTATCCAAAACTTTAAACCAGTTGTTTTTCTTATAAGAAAATAAAATAGGGAGTCAATGTTGGTTGTACTAAAAGGTTTTACATTTTGTTATTCACAGACTGGCTGTCTGCCACTGCCAGTACCCATTTTATAGTATTTTTTTTTAAAAATATATTTGTTAATAAGGTTTTTCAGTAGTGTATGGGTACCCCCTCACCCTCCCTGCAATTGTTTTGTAGGGCCTCCCCCATCTTATTTTTTTCTGTGGTGACCAACCCTCCCTATACCTTCCAAACCTTTTTGCTATAGTGTAGATCCTGCCCCTCCTTCCATTTCCATTCACTATCTGTAATGATCTGGCAATTTGGCTTCATATGGTAACAGTGAAGGCAGATGCTGGAAGCCCACAAACAGCAAGTCTCAGTTGTCACTTGACAACTAATACTGCTTGGGCTTCCAGAATTCTACATCCATATAGGCAAAAGGGTTAAAAGGCCAATTTCACCAGGGTAAAGGGGATCTTTACAGCCAGTTGACTGGGAGAAGCAGAGAGGTGGAATATCTTTAAAGCAACATTTTTAAAATCACTGCTCAAAATATACCATCATGAAATAAATTTAAAAGAAACAAATTTAAACCAATAGAAAATTGTTCAGAAAATAAAAAAAATAGAAACATAGAAATTGACAGTAGATAAGAAACAAAAAGGCCCATCAAGTCTACCCATATTACATGTTACTGTTTTATTAGGATAGCCTTATGCATGTCCCGGGTAATTTTTAATTCCTTTACAGTCTTTCAGCTAGATTACGAGTTCTGCGTTAGCCTTAAAAAGCAGCATTGAGAGGTCCCAACGCTGCTTTTTAATGCCCGCTGGTATTACGAGTCTGACAGGTACAGGTGTACCGCTCACTTTTCTTCCGCGACTCGAGGCTACCGCAAATCCCCTTACGTCAATTGCATATCCTATCTTTTCAATGGGATTTGCCTAATGCCGGTATTTTCTTTCTTGGAAGAAGTGAGCGGTAGACCCTCTCCTTTCAAGACTCCTACCACATTTAAAAGTCAGTAGTTAAGAGTTTTATGGGCTAACGCCGGAACATAAAAAGCTTAACTAAAGTGCTAAAAAGTACACTAACACCCATAAACTACCTATTAACCCCTAAACCGAGGCCCCCCCCACATCGCAAACACTATAATAGAAAGTCAAAGAAGCTAAGTTCCTGACGGAGGTGCGCCCAGGGTGGTAATAATGGAGGTCTGTCCAGATAGTCCAATAGGAAGGCCGCTCTTCTGTAGCGTGTGTCCACGATGAAAGAATCTGTAGTAGGGAAAAGGAAGGCGCCAATAGGGTAATAACGCTAAAACCCTAAGAAAAAAGTAGAGAAGGAAGAGACCAATACTCACAAACCAAGCAGCACTAAGACGTGCCTAGCAAAGCAGACCGGGACCTCAACGTCGCCCGGAAGACAGACAAAGGCAGCAGCTGATCCTCGAGCCAGGCCGGGTTCCGTAAGGCCAATCAGGATCTCTGGATAATGACACACCTTCCTCCTTGTGTGCCGATGATCTGTACACTAGCGGAGGAACAGGTGAATGGCGGTAAACAGTGTTTAAAGCTCCAGTTTAACGAAAAAAAATAGCACAGTCCACTACTGAACTGCTAGCTCAAGAGGAGAGAGCCTCTACTCTTGAGCTAGCAGTTCAGTAGTGGACTGTGTTATTTTTCTCTATTTATAAATACTTAGAACATATTCCCCAAGAACATTGGAATGTGAAATACTTACATTACAGTATGATTTTACATGTTTTCATCTAGTTGACTGCAAAGGACTCCAATGCACTTTTATGTATACATGTCTTTATGTGTTCATATGTGCATATATGTCTGTAAATACCTAAAGGGACAGTCAACACCAGAATTTTTGTTGTTTAAAAAGAAAGATAATCCCTTTATTACCCATTCCCCAGTTTTGCATATCCAACAGTTATAATAATACATGTTTTACCTCTGTAATTATCTTGTATCTAAGCCTCTGCTGACTGGCCCCTTATTTCAGTTCTTTTGACAGACATGCAGTTTAGCCAATCAGTGCTCACTCCTAGGTCACTTTAGGTGCATGAGCTCAATGTTATCTATATGAAACATATGAACTAATGCCCTCTAGTGGTCAAAATGTATTCAGATTAGAGGCAGTCTTCAAGGTCTAAGAAATTAGCATATGATCCTCCTAGGTTTAGCTTTCAACTAAGAATACCAAGAGAACAAAGCAAAATTGGTGATAAAAGTAAATTGGGAAGTTGTTTAAAATTGCATGCCCTATTTAAATCATGAAAGTTTTTTTTGGACTTGACTGTCCCTTTAAGTACACATTTAAGTACAAATGAGCCCATATATATATATATATATATATATATATATATATATATATAAAACAATCAAAGGGGATTTGCACTCTCAAATTCATATAACAAAAAAAAGATCTGCACTCAGTGCATAACTTTGTATTTATTTTAACTAGGTACAATAGGTATTAAATAGTTAATAACTATTTAATAACTTCCTAGCTAAAATAAGTACAAATTTACCTGTAAAATAAAACCTAACCTAAGTTAAAATTACACCTAACACTACACTATCATTAACTAAATTAAATTAATTAACTACAATTACCTAACATGAAATACAATTAAATAAAATAAACTAAAGTACAAAAACCCCCCACTAAATTACAGAAAATAAAAAAATTACAAGAAGTTTAAACTAATTACACCTAATGTAAGCCCCCTAATAAAATAAAAAAGCCCCCCAAAATAATAAAATTCCCGACCCTATACTAAATTACAAATAGCCCTTAAAAGGGCTTTTTGCAGGGCATTGCCCCAAAGTAATCAGCTCTTTTACCTGTAAAAAAAGAAATACAACCCCCCCAACATTAAAATCTACCACCCACACACCCAACCTTACTCTAAAACCGACCCAATCACCCCTTAATAAAACCTAACACTACCCCCCTTGAAAATCACCCTACCTTGAGCCGTCTTCACCCAGCCGGGCAGAAGTCTTCATCGAATCCAGGCAGAAGAGGTCCTCCAGCCGGGCAGAAGTCTTCATCCAAGCGTCATCTTCTATCTTCTTCCATCCGACGAGAAGCAGCTCCATCTTGAAGACATCCGAGCATCCTCTTCCATCGACGGCGACTGTAGAATGAAGGTTCCTTTAAATGATGTCATCCAAGATGGCGTCCCTTCAATTCCGATTGGCTGATAGAATTCTATCAGCCAATCGGAATTTAGGTAGGAAAAATCCTATTGGCTGATGCAAACAGCCAATCGGATTGAAGTTCAATTCGATTGGCTGTTCCAATCAGCCAATAGAATGCAAGCTCAATCCTATTGGCTGATTTCATCAGCCAATGGGATTTTTCCTACCTTAATTCCGATTGGCTGATAGAATTCTATCAGCCAATCGGAATTGAAGGGACGCCATCATGGATGACGTCATTTAAAGGAACCTTCATTCTACAGTCGCCATCGATGGAAGAGGATGCCCCGCGTCGGAGGTTGATGAAGACTTCTGCCCGGATCGGATGAAAACTTCTGCCCGGCTGGGTGAAGACGGCTCAAGGTAGGGTGATCTTCAAGGGGGTAGTGTTGGGAGGGGGGTTGTATTTCTTTTTTTACAGGCAAAAGAGCTGATTACTTTGGGGCAATGCCCCGCAAAAAGCCATTTTAAGGGCTATTTGTAATTTAGTAAAGGGTAGGGAATTTTATTATTTTGGGGGGCTTTTTTATTTTATTAGGAGGCTTAGATTAGGTGTAATTAGTTTAAACTTATTTTCTGTAATTTAGTGTTTGTTTGTTTTTGTACATTAGTTTATTTTGTTTAATTGTATTTAATGTTAGGTAATTGTAGTTAATTAATTTAAATTATTTAATGATAGTGTAGTGTTAGGTGTAATTGTAACTTAGGTTAAGTTTTATTTTACAGGTAAATTTGTACTTATTTTAGCTAGGAAGTTATTAAATAGTTATTAACTATTTAATAACTATTGTACCTAGTTAAAATAAATAAAAAGTTGCCTGTAAAATAAAAATAAATCCTAAAATAGCTACAATGTAATTATTAATTATATTGTAGTTATCTTACGGCTAGATTTAGAGTTGGGTGGTAGCCGTCAAAACCAGCGTTAGAGGGTCCTAACGCTGGTTTTGGCCGCCCGCTGGTATTTGGAGTCAGTCAGGAAAGGGTCTAACGCTCACTTTCCAGCCGCAACTTTTCCATACCGCAGATCCCCCTACGCCAATTGCGTATCCTATCTTTTCAATGGGATCTTTCTAACACTGGTATTTAGAGTCTTGGCTGAAGTGAGCATTAGAAATCTAACGACAAGACTCCAGCTGCAGAAAAAAGTCAGTAGTTAAGAGCTTTCTGGGCTAACGCCGGTTTATAAAGCTCTTAACTACTGTGCTCTAAAGTACACTAACACCCATAAACTACCTATGTACCCCTAAACCGAGGTCCCCCCACATCGCCGCCACTCTATTAAATTTTTTTAACCCCTAATCTGCCGCTCCGTACACCGCCGCAACCTACTTTATCCCTATGTACCCCTAATCTGCTGCCCCTAATACCGCCGACCCCTATATTATATTTAATCTGCCAACCGGATCTCACTGCTGCTATAATAAATGTATTAACCCCTAATCCGCCTCACTCCCGCCTCAATAACCCTATAATAAATAGTATTAACCCCTAATCTGCTCTCCCTAACATCGCCGACACCTAACTTCAAGTATTAACCCCTAATCTGCCGACCGGAGCTCACCACTACTCTACTAAATTTTTTAACCCCTAAAGCTAAGTCTAACCCTAACCCTAACACCCCCTAAGTTAAATATAATTTTTATCTAACAAAATAAATTAACTCTTATTAAATAAATTATTCCTATTTAAATCTAAATACTTACCTGTAAAATAAACCCTAATATAGCTACAATATAAATTATAATTATATTGTAGCTATTTTAGGATTAATATTTATTTTACAGGCAACTTTGTAATTATTTTAACCAGCTACAATAGCTATTAAATAGTTAATAACTATTTAATAGTTACCTAGTTAAAATAATTACAAAATGACCTGTAAAATAAATCCTAACCTAAGTTACAATTAAACCTAACACTACACTATCAATAAATTAATTAAATACAATACCTACAAATAAATACAATTAAATAAACTAACTAAAGTACAAAAAATAAAAAAATATTTACAAACATTAGAAAAATATTACAACAATTTTAAACTAATTACACCTACTCTAAGCCCCCTAATAAAATAACAAAGACCCCCAAAATAAAAAATGCCCTACCCTATTCTAAAATTAAAATAGAAAAGCTCTTTACCTTACCAGCCCTGAAAAGGGCCCTTTGCGGGGCATGCCCCAAAGAATTCAGCTCTTTTGCCTGTAAAAAAAAACCATACAATACCCCCCCCAACATTACAACCCACAACCCACATACCCCTAATCTAACCCAAACCCCCCTTAAATAAACCTAACACTAAGCACCTGAAGATCTCCCTACCTTGTCTTCACCACACCGGGTCCCGATCTGTCCAGAAGAGCCTCCGAAGTCTTCATCCAAGCCCAAGCGGGGGCTGAAGAGTGACGTCCATCCTCCGGCTGAAGTCTTGATCCAACCGGCAAATGAAGAAGTCCATCTTCGGGAAGAAATCTTCATCCTATCCGGGCAGAAGAGGACATCCGGACCGGCAAACATCTTCATCCAAGCCGCATCTTCTATGTTGTTCCATCCGATGACGAGCGGCTGATCTTGAAGACCTCCGGCGCAGATCCATCCTTTTCGTTCGACGTCCAACTGAAGAATGAAGGTTCCTTTAAGGGACGTCATCCAAGATGGCGTCCCTCGAATTCCGATTGGCTGATAGGATTCTATCAGCCAATCGGAATTAAGGTAGGAAAATTCTGATTGGCTGATGGAATCAGCCAATCAGATTCAAGTTCAATCCGATTGGCTGATCCAATCAGCCAGTCAGATTGAGCTCGCATTCTATTGGCTGTTCCGATCAGCCAATAGAATGCGAGCTCAATCTGATTGGCTGATCGGATCAGCCAATCGGATTGAACTTGATTCTGATTGGCTGATTCCATCAGCCAATCAGAATTTTCCTACCTTAATTCCGATTGGCTGATAGAATCCTATCAGCCAATTGGAATTCGAGGGACGCCATCTTGGATGACGTCCCTTAAAGGAACCTTCATTCTTCAGTTGGACGTCGAACGAAGAGGATGGATCCGCGCCGGAGGTCTTCAAGATCAGCCGCTCGTCATCGGATGGAACAACATAGAAGATGCGGCTTGGATGAAGATGTTTGCCGGTCCGGATGTCCTCTTCTGCCCGGATAGGATGAAGATTTCTTCCCGAAGATGGACTTCTTCAGCCCCCGCTTGGGCTTGGATGAAGATTTCGGAGGCTCTTCTGGAATGATCGGGACCCGGTGTGGTGAAGACAAGGTAGGGAGATCTTCAGGGGCTTAGTGTTAGGTTTATTTAAGGGGGGGTTGGGTTAGATTAGGGGTATGTGGGTGGTGGGTTGTAATGTTGGGGGGGTATTGTATGTTTTTTTTTTACAGGCAAAAGAGCTGAATTCTTTGGGGCATGCCCCGCAAAGGGCCCTTTTCAGGGCTGGTAAGGTAAAGAGCTTTTCTATTTTAATTTTAGAATAGGGTAGGGCATTTTTTATTTTGGGGGTCTTTGTTATTTTATTAGGGGGCTTAGAGTAGGTGTAATTAGTTTAAAATTGTTGTAATATTTTTCTAATGTTTGTAAATATTTTTTTATTTTTTGTAACTTAGTTCTTTTTTATTTTTTGTACTTTAGTTAGTTTATTTAATTGTATTTATTTGTAGGTATTGTATTTAATTAATTTATTGATAGTGTAGTGTTAGGTTTAATTGTAGATAATTGTAGGTATTTTATTTAATTTATTTATTGATAGTGTAGTGTTAGGTTTAATTGTAACTTAGGTTAGGATTTATTTTACAGGTCATTTTGTAATTATTTTAACTAGGTAACTATTAAATAGTTATTAACTATTTAATAGCTATTGTACCTGGTTAAAATAATTACAAAGTTGCCTGTAAAATAAATATTAATCCTAAAATAGCTACAATATAATTATAATTTATATTGTAGCTATATTAGGGTTTATTTTATAGGTAAGTATTTAGCTTTAAATAGGATTAATTTATTTAATAAGAGTTAATTTATTTTGTTAGATTTAAATTATATTTAACTTAGGGGGGTGTTAGTGTTAGGGTTAGACTTAGCTTTAGGGGTTAATACATTTATTAGAGTAGCGGCAAGCTCCGGTCGGCATATTAGGGGTTAATAAGTGTAGGTAGGTGGAGGCGACGTTGGGGGCGGCAGATTAGGGGTTAATAAATATAATATAGGGGTCGGCGGTGTTAGGGGCAGCAGATTAGGTGTACATAGGTATAATGTAGATTGTGGCGGTGTACGGAGCGGCAGATTAGGGGTTAATAATAATATGCAGGGGTCAGCGATAGCGGGGGCGGCAGATTAGGGGTTAATAAGTGTAAGGCTAGGGGTGTTTAGACTTGGGGTACATGTTAGGGTGTTAGGTGCAGACATAGGAAGTTAGGAGCTGAACGCTGCTTTTTTGCAGGTGATAGTTTTTTTTTCAGCTCAAACAGCCCCATTGTTTCCTATGGGGGAATCGTGCACGAGCACGTTTTTGAAGCTGGCCACGTCCGTAAGCACCGCTGGTATCGAGAGTTGAAGTGGCGGTAAATATGCTCTACGCTCCCTTTTTTGGAGCCTAACGCAGCCCTTCTGTGAACTCTAAATACCAGCGGTATTTAAAAGGTGCGGGAGAAAAAAAGCACGCGTAGCTAACGCACCCCTTTGGCCGCAGAACTCTAAATCTAGCCGTTAGGGTTTATTTTATAGGTAAGTATTTAGTTTTAAATAGGAATAATTTAGTTAATAATAGTACATTTATTTAGATTTATTTAAATAATATTTAAGTTAGGGGGGTGTTAGGGTTAGACTTAGGTTTAGGGGTTAATAAATTTATTATAGTGGCGGTGACGTTGGCGGCGGCAGATTAGGGGTTAATACATTTAATAGGCTATGTGGGCTATGGCGGTTTAGGGGTTAATACTTGAATAGGTTTATTGCGTTGTGGGTTAATGGCGGATTAGGGGTTAATTGTTTTAAGAGGTAGTTTGCGATGTTGGGGTTGGTGGATTTAGGGGTTAATAATTTAGTTATTACTTGGCGGTTTAGGGGTTAATAGACTTTATTAGTTATTGCGGTGGGGGATTGCTGTTGAAAGGTAGATAGACATTGCGCATGCGTTAGGTGTTAGTTTATTTTTGCAAGCATTTTCGGGAGTTACGGTGCTCCCCTACTCAGCGCAAGGCCTGCTACGGCTGCCTTTTATGGCGAGGTAAAAATGGAGTAAGATTTCTCCATTTTCGCCAACGTAAGGCCTTGTGCTGGATATTGGACGCGGTCCCATGTTAGCCTATGGGAGTAATAATTGCGAGCGAAGGGTGAAATATACGCACGTAACTTGTATGCTACGCCGTATATGTAATATCAAAATCGTGTAAAAACTGGCGGTGGAGGATTTTGCGGGCGACGCTGCATATGTAATGGAGGCCATGATGTCTATTTTTAAAAAGGAATCAAAGGATCATCCAGGAAGTTACAAAACTGTGAGCTTAACATCTACGAAGGGAAACTATGAAAAATAGGGACAATGTTCAAGAATACATTTTTATGAATGAATTTTCAAAATGTATTAACAATGGAAGAAGTTGTGCACTACTCAACTTCAAGAAAGAAACAGACAGAAATTCTTTACAGTTGCCATCCGAAGAGATTAATACAAGCTATAACTAAAGGACAATTGATCAGGGTCATTAGGAATAACTCAGATCCCAAAATGTTTGAAACACAGTTACAGGAAGATTTCGTGAGAGGGGTTATTTCAATGCTTTATTGAAGGATACGATGGAACAACTTAAGAGTCTAAGACAAGATGATTTCCTCACAGATAACGTCAGGAAACAGGGGGACCATTTCACCCTGATGACTGTACACACACTGAATGTGCAGCATTTACCGGTTACAGTAAGGAAACACTGATATATTGTTGCTACGGATCCCTCTTTGCCCTTTAAAAGGACAGTAAACTTTTTATATTTACCCCTTTATTAGTTAAAACAATGGGGCCGATTTATCAATGTATGGCGGACATGATCCGCTGTAGCGGATCATGTCCTCCAGGCATCGCTGTCGGCATTTAACATTGCACAAGCAGTTCTGGTGAACTGCTTGTGCAATGCCGCCCCCTGCATATTCGCGGCCAATCGGCCGCTAGCAGGGGGTGTCAATCAACCTGATCGTACACGATCAGGCGGATTAATGTCCGCAGCCTCAGAGGTGGCGGACGAGTTAAGGAGTAGCGGTCTTAAGATCACTGCTTCTTAATACTTGTTTCCAGTGAGCCTATTGTAAAGTTTAATGAATAAGTACCCGGTATCTAAAAATAATCTTAAAAACAGGGGCACTTTAATTCATTAAACCTTACATTGAAGCTTCTTTTTAAAATACTTACCTTTCTTTATGTAAAACAGACCAGCGATCCTCTGCCCGCTTCTCCTACTGTAGTTAGCAGAGTGATGACGAATCTTGTTTCCTCCAATCGTTGTGTGCCCCACAAGCTGGATGCCAAAGGAGCAGCACAACGATTGGAGGAAGTCGGATTTGTCATCGGTCTGTCAACAGCAGGAGAAGTGGGGGCGGAGGATCGGCATTATGTCTTCCATAACGCAAAGGTATTTTAAAAAAGAAGCTTCATTGTAAAGTTTAATTAATTAAAGTGCCCCTGTTTTCAAGATTTTTACCGGGCCCTTATTCATTAAATTTTACAATCACTTTAAATAAATATGCTAGTATAGCAGCATTTTTATAATACACAAATCACTTTACTATTTAAAGTTAAATTTAATTTAATTTTTGTTTTGATAACTATAGTAACATTTCCTACTAATATTTAAGATTGCAGAATTGAATTTCATTGGGCCAGATTACAAGTGGAGCGCTAAATATCGCTTTTGTGAAAGCGATATTTGCACTCCACTGAGTAATACCAGCACACGCTAATGTGCACTGGTATTACAAGTTTACAGCAATGCGAATGCAAGCTCGCTTCCATGGGCTCCAATGCTGTCAGGGAAGGCACAGAACTTAAAGGATTACTTTCTGTTATAATTTTTAAGCTAAACAACTAACATATTAAAGTTAATAAACATTAATTAAAACCTACTGACCTATATTTTCTCCAAAACGAAGTTTCATAACGTTCTAAAAGTTATATCTTTTATTCGCCGATGATGTCACGTTATCCTGCCCACTATTTTCAGCACTGCATGTTCAAAATACTTAAACCAATACATTTGTGTTTAAAGCGCCATTTTGAAACCTAGGTATTGTAAACGGATTGGTACAGAGCAAAGGATACCCACGGAGTGGGTTTGGAAAACAATTAAATTTGCAGACAAGATTTCTGATATACGGTAGAGATATGTTAATGAAATGCTATTGATAAAAAGCGTATTTGGGGTAGTTAGTTAGTAACAGGCATAGAAAATATTTACTTACAGTGGCCCTTTAAGCACAGTGAAAGAGGTAAGTAGCACAGTGATGGCAGCAATATTAAATATATATGTATATGACTATATACATATATATTTATGTGTTACAATATGTATATATACACACATTACATACACATAAATATATATGTATATAGTCATATACATATATATTTACTGAAAACACACAGTTCCCATAGACCGCAGTTTAAAGACACTTTTCAGCGTCCTTTTTTTTTCTAGCACCCCACACTCGCCAACCTTACCCCCAAGATACTGCGTAGTGCAGTTATTGTATTTAAAAATAAAAATGCTACAATTTTTATTTTTTAATAAAATACACGACACTGTATTTTGGGGCACATTTATAAAATTAACCAAGATCTGGTCTCTGGTTAATTTTATAAGCCCTAATTGCTACCATGAGGGCTGGTTATTTATTGCGCACACGCAAACAGGCAAATATGCCCATTTCCGGGTGTGCGATAAATTAGCGCTCCACTTGTAATCTAGCCCATATAATTATATTTATAGTAAGATTCAACACAGAATATATAGGGGCATATTTATCAAGCTCTGTATGGAGCTTGATGCTCCGTGTTTCTGGCGAGCCTGTAGGCTCGCCAGAAACAGCAGTTATGAAGCAGCGGTCACAAAGACTGCTCGCTGCTCCATAACCTGTCCGCCTGCTCTCAGAGCAGGCGGACAGACATCGCCACAATACAACCCGATCTAGTACAATCGGGTTGATTGACACCTCCTGCTGGTGGCTGATTGGCCGCGAGTCAGCAGGGGGCGGCGTTGCACCAGTAGCTCTTGTTAGCTGATGGTGCAATGCTGAATACGGCGAGCGTATTGCTCGCCGTATTCAGCGAAGTCTGGCGGGCCTGATCCGCACTGTCGGATCAGGTCCGCCAGACTTTGATAACTAGAGCCCATTGAGTGAATACAAAGGTCATTCACTAATGCGCACACATTAAAACCGCTAGAAGTAATTTTTCTGCGCTCCGAGATTCATGCTCGTATTACTATCATATTAGTAAAAAGTTTGCTCTCTTGCGTTCGTAAAGTCGCAGTAACAAATAGACTTTGACAAGTCTCTAACGCAAAATCGCATTCCCCCATAGACTTCAATGCAGCTGAAAAAGCTTTAAAAAAAACCTAACACCTACAAGTTGCACAGTTATTTAAAAGCAGAACATAGGAAGATAATATTGCATATTTCATAATCCTATATTCTGCACATAACATAATATGTTCTACTTATTCTTCGAGAAATATTTAAATATTTGCATAAATAAAAAGAGAGAAGCGCTCAACCTGGGAGCGAACAATAGCATAATAGCTTGTTCTATGGCTAGTTACCACCCAAGAAGCAGCCTCTTTTTGTTCAACATGTACCTTTCACAGAGAAGAACTTTCCTGAAGCATATCAGTCTGATCCTGACTTCACAGTACAGTCCAGCCCCTAAATACCAGGCAATCCCTCTCTGAACGAGAGAAACAGCAAAACTCCAGATGTACGTTTCGGCCTATTGTGGGCCCCATCAGTGAGGTGCCGAGAGGAAATGCCTGGTATTTCGGGGCTAGACTGTACTGTGAAGTCAGGATCAGACTGATATGCTCAAGATGGCACAAGCTCAGGGATATTTTGGTGAGAACTGATCCAGTTCACAATTTAAGTAATCCTTCATGGATTAAAACAAGGAAATTGGGCTCTTTTAGATGCCTGTCATGTACCACATGTAATACCATGATACCTAGCTCTTCCTTCAGACACCTACATACTAATTGTAAATTTAAAATTAGATTTTAGATTTTCACATGTACTACCAGATACATTTTATATTTATTGAGTTGTACGTGTGGTCTTTTTTATGTAGGCAAAATCTGTGATGACACTAGGACCAGGATGGCCAACCATGGATCTGCCATCAGGCAGACTTTGTAGTCAGGAAGGAGTGATCAACCTGTGTCCTGGCATTTTATGGAGAAGCAACATGGTGTGGCAGATCTCAGATTCACCGGGTCTCTGATATCAAACAGAACCAAAACATGTGCTATTTTAAGAGAGAGGAAAAATACTTCCACCTCAATGTAAATGCTCAATCCACGTTAGGTACAATCTTAAAACTTTAATAAAATCACAACACATTTCTCGGTATTAACAACTGTTTCCTCAGGTGATTAAATGAAAATATAGTGGATGTGTTTAAATGCCTTATTTTCTGCGTGCTCTCATGTCTAGTGCGCATGTCCCAAGTTAACTAGATCGGATGGGCCAGACACAATACTACAAAGTGACGTATAGCTTGGATTCTCTTGTTGATTGACAAACACACAGCCTATAAAAATCAACCTCATTAAAGGCGTATCTTTATTATAACTAGCCCCCACGGCTTCACTGGATGCAAAATATCTTTTCTAAACATATTGGCCTAGATTTAGAGTTGGGCGGTAGCCGTCAAAACCAGCGTTAGAGGCTCCTAACGCTGGTTTTGGGCTACCGCCGGTATTTAGAGTCAGTCATTAAAGGGTCTAACGCTCACTTTCCAGCCGCGACTTTTCCATACCGCAGATCCCCTTACGTCATTTGCGTATCCTATCTTTTCAATGGGATCTTTCTAACGCCGGTATTTAGAGTCGTGGCTGAAGTGAGCGTTAGAAATCTGACGACAAATCTCCAGCCGCAGAAAAAAGTCAGTAGTTAAGAGCTTTCTGGGCTAACGCCGGTTTATAAAGCTCTTAACTACTGTGCTCTAAAGTACACTAACACCCATAAACTACCTATGTACCCCTAAACCGAGGTCCCCCCACATCGCCGCCACTCGATTAAATTTTTTTAACCCCTAATCTGCCAACTGCCACCTACGTTATACTTATGTACCCCTAATCTGCTGCCCCTAACACCGCCGACCCCTATATTATATTTATTAACCCCTAATCTGCCCCCTCAACGTCGCCTCCACCTGCCTACACTTATTAACCCCTAATCTGCCGAGCGGACTGCACCGCTACTATAATAAAGTTATTAACCCCTAATCCGCCTCACTCCCGCCTCAATAACCCTATAATAAATAGTATTAACCCCTAATCTGCCCTCCCTAACATCGCCGACACCTAACTTCAATTATTAACCCCTAATCTGCCGACCGAACCTCGCCGCTACTGTAATAAATGGATTAACCCCTAAAGCTAAGTCTAACCTTAACACTAACACCCCCCTAAGTTAAATATAATTTAAATCTAACGAAATAAATTAACTCTTATTAAATAAATTATTCCTATTTAAAGCTAAATACTTACCTGTAAAATAAACCCTAATATAGCTACAATATAAATTATAAATATATTATAGCTATTTTAGGATTTATATTTATTTTACAGGTAACTTTGTATTTATTTTAACCAGGTACAATAGCTATTAAATAGTTAAGAACTATTTAATAGCTAAAATAGTTAAAATAATTACAAAATTACCTGTAAAATAAATCCTAACCTAAGTTACAATTAAACCTAACACTACACGATCAATAAATTAATTAAATAAAATACCTACAATTATCTACAATTAAACCTAACACTACACTATCAATAAATTAATTAATTAAATACAATATCTACAAATAAATACAATGAAATAAACTAGCTAAAGTACAAAAAATAAAAAATAACTAAGTTACAAAAAATAAAAAAATATTTACAAACATTAGAAAAATATTACAACAATTTTAAACTAATTACACCTACTCTAACAAAGCCCCCCAAAATAAAAAAATGCCCTACCCTATTCTAAATTAAAAAAGTTCAAAGCTCTTTTACCTTACCAGCCCTGAACAGGGCCCTTTGCGGGGCATGCCCCAAAGAATTCAGCTCTTTTGCCTGTAAAAAAAACACATACAATACTTCCCCCCCAACATTACAACCCACCACCCACATACCCCTAATCTAACCCAAACCCCCCTTAAATAAACCTAACACTAAGCCCCTGAAGATCTTCCTACCTTATCTTCACCATACCCGGTTCACCGATCCGTCCTCGGAAGTCTTGATCCAAGCCTCGGAAGTGTTGATCCAAGCCCAAGCGGGGGGCTGAAGAGTGACGTCCATCCTCGGGCTGAAGTCTGGATCCAAGCGGCGGCTGAAGAACTCCATCATCGGGCTGAAGTCGGAAGTCCATCATCGGGATGAAGTCTTCTATCAAGCCGCATCTTCAATCTTCTTTCTTCTTGAGTGGAGCGGAGCCATCTTCTTTCCAACCGACGCGGATCCAACCTCTTCAACCGACGCCTACTCGCCGAATGACGGTTCCTTTAAATGACGTCATCCAAGATGGCATCCCTTGAATTCCGATTGGCTAATAGGATTCTATCAGCCAATCGGAATTAAGGTAGGAATATTCTGATTGGCTGATGGAATCAGCCAATCAGAATCAAGTTCAATCCGATTGGCTGATCCAATCAGCCAATCAGATTGAGCTCGCATTCTATTGGCTCTTCCGATCATCCAATAGAATGCGAGCTCAATCTGATTGGCTGATTGGATCAGCCAATCGGATTGAACTTGATTCTGATTGGCTGATTCCATCAGCCAGTCAGAATATTCCTACCTTAATTCCGATTGGCTGATAGAATCCTATCAGCCAATCGGAATTCGAGGGACGCCATCTTGGATGACGTCATTTAAAGGAACCGTCATTCGGCGAGTAGGCGTCGGTTGAAGAGGTTGGATCCGCGTTGGTTGGAAAGAAGATGGCTCCGCTCCAGAAGAAAGAAGATTGAAGATGCGGCTTGATAGAAGACTTCATCCCGATGATGGACTTCCGACTTCAGCCCGATGATGGAGTTCTTCAGCCGCCGCTTGGATCCAGACTTCAGCCCGAGGATGGACGTCACTCTTCAGCCCCCCGCTTGGGCTTGGATCAACACTTCCGAGGCTTGGATCAAGACTTCCGAGGACGGATCGGTGAACCTGGTATGGTGAAGATAAGGTAGGAAGATCTTCAGGGGCTTAGTGTTAGGTTTATTTAAGGGGAGTTTGGGTTAGATTAGGGGTATGTGGGTGGTGGGTTGTAATGTTGGGGGGGTATTGTATGTGTTGTTTTTACAGGCAAAAGAGCTGAATTCTTTGGGGGCATGCCCCGCAAAGGGCCCTGTTCAGGGCTGGTAAGGTAAAAGAGCTTTGAACTTTTTTAATTTAGAATAGGGTAGGGCATTTTTTTATTTTGGGGGGCTTTGTTATTTTATTAGGGGGCTTAGAGTAGGTGTAATTAGTTTAAAATTGTTGTAATATTTTTCTAATGTTTGTAAATATTTTTTTATTTTTTGTAACAGTTCTTTTTTATTTTTTGTACTTTAGTTAGTTTATTTAATTGTAGTTATTTGTAGGTATTGTATTTAAATAATTTATTGATAGTGTAGTGTTAGGTTTAATTGTAACTTAGGTTAGGATTTATTTTACAGGTAATTTTGTAATTATTTTAACTAGGTAACTATTAAATAGTTATTAACTATTTAATAGCTATTGTACCTGGTTAATATAATTACAAAGTTACCTGTAAAATAAATATTAATCCTAAAATAGCTATAATATAATTATAATTTATATTGTAGCTATATTAGGGTTTATTTTAAAGGTAAGTATTTAGCTTTAAATAGGAATAAGTTATTTAATAATAGTTAATTTATTTTGTTAGATAAAAATTATATTTAACTTAGGGGGGTGTTAGGGTTAGAATTAGCTTTAGGGGTTAATACATTTATTAGAATAGCGGTGAGCTCCAGTCGGCAGATTAGGGGTTAATGTTTGAAGTTAGGTGTCGGCGATGTTAGGGAGGGCAGATTAGGGGTTAATACTATTTATTATAGGGTTATTGAGGCGGGAGTGAGGCGGATTAGGGGTTAATAACTTTATTATAATAGCGGTGCGGTCCGGTCGGAAGATTAGGGGTTAATAAGTGTAGGCAGGTGGAGGCGACGTTGTGGGGGGCAGATTAGGGGTTAATTAATATAATATAGGGGTCGGCGGTGTTAGGGGCAGCAGATTAGGGGTACATAGGGATAATGTAAGTAGCGGCGGTTTACGGAGCGGCAGATTAGGGGTTAAAAAAAATATGCAGGTGTCAGCGATAGCGGGGGCAGCAGATTAGAGGTTAATAAGTGTAAGGTTAGGGGTGTGTAGACTCGGGGTACATGTTAGGGTGTTAGGTGCAGACGTAGGAAGTGTTTCCACATAGAAAACAATGGGGCTGCGTTAGGAGCTGAACGCGGCTTTTTTTGCAGGTGTTAGGTTTTTTTTCAGCTCAAACAGCCCCATTGTTTTCAATGGGGGAATCGTGCACGAGCACGTTTTTGAAGCTGGCCGCGTCCGTAAGCACCGCTGGTATCGAGAGTTGCAGTGGCGTTAAATTATGCTCTACGCTTCCTTTTTGGACCCTAACGCACTGAAAACCCAGCCATTCTGTGAACTCTAAATACCAGCGGTATTTAAAAGGTGCGGCCAGAAAAAAGCACGCGTAGCTAACGCACCCCTTTGGCCGCAAAACTCTAAATCTAGGCGATTGACTTGTATATACTTTTGTATTGTACACACATATACATTTATTGTTGAAACACAGCCTTTTTTATATTTTATATTTTTTATACTGGCGCATCCAGCATAGTAGGTGTTCCTTCTTTTTCTATATTATTATACTTATTGCACCTGAATTATGACAGTATTTCTATTATCATTTATAATATTTATATTATAAGTTATTAATTTCTTATATAGCTTTAGACACCGTTTATTATCTTTAAAGTATCACATAATATTGAATCATACAAAGTTTGATTAAAAGACAAATAGGAGAGTAGCCCTTAAAACAGATAATAATATACGGCTAGATTACGAGTCTTGCGTTAGCCTTAAAAAGCAGCGTTGAAAGGTCCCAACGCTGCTTTTTTTCTAACGCTGGTATTACGAGTCTGGCAGGTACAGGCTCACCGCTCACTTTTCTTCCACGACTCGAGCAAACCGCAAATCCCCTTACGTCAATTGCGTATCCTATCTTTTCAATGGGATTTGCCTAACGCCGGTATTACGAGTCTTGGAAGAAGTGAGTGGTAGACCCTCTCCTGTCAAGACTCCTACCGCATTTAAAAGTCAGTCGTTAAGAGTTTTATGGGCTAACGCCGTAAAATAAAACTCTTAACTAAAGTGATAAAAAGTACACTAACACCCATAAACTACTTATTAACCCCTAAACCGAGGCGCCCCCCCCCCCCCACATCGCAAACACTTAAATAAATGTTTTAACCCCTAATCTGCCGACCGGACATCTCCACCACTGTAATAAATATATTAACCCCTAAACCATCACACTCCCGCCTCGCAAACACTAGTTAAATTTTATTAACCCCTAATCTGCTGTCCCTAACATCGCCGACACCTACCTACATTTATTAACCCCTAATCTGCCACCCCAACGTCGCCGCAATTATATTACATGTATTATCCCCTAAACCTAAGTCTAACCCTAGCCCTAACCCCCCCTAACTTAAATATAATTTAAATAAAACTAAATAAAATTACTACAATTAAATAAATTATTCCTATTTAAAACTAAATACTAATAAAGCTTAGGCTTTATTTTTATTTTACAGGCAACTTTGTATTTATTTTAACTAGGTACAATAGTTATTAAATAGTTATTAACTATTTAATAACTACCTAGCTAAAATAAGTACAAAATTACCTGTAAAATAAATCCTAACCTAAATTACAATTACACCTAACACTACACTATAATTAAAATAATTTCCTAAATTAACTACAATTAAATAAAATAAAATAAAGTACGAAAAAAAAAAAACACTAAATTACAGAAAAATAAATAAAACAATTACAAGAATTTTAAACTAATTACACCTAATCTAATCCCCCTAATAAAATAAAAAAGCCCCTCAAAATAAAAAAAAATCCCTACCCTATACTAAATTACAAATAGCCCTTAAAAGGGCCGTTTGAGGGGCATTGCCCCAAAGTAATCAGCTCTTTTACCTGTAAAAAAAATACAATACCCCCCCAACATTACAACCCACCACCCACACACCCAACCCTACGCTAAAACCCACCCAATCCCACTAACCCCTTGAAGATCACCCTACCTTGAGACGTCTTCACCCAACCGGGCAGAAGTGGTTCCCCAGAGGGGCAGAAGTCTTCATCCGATCCGGGCAGAAGAGGACCTCCAGACAGGCAGAAGTCTTCATTCAGGCGGCATCTTCTATCTTCATCCATCCGGAGCGGAGTGGGTCCATCTTGAAGACATCCGACTTGGCTGATATGTTATTCTACAGCAACACAAATGAAATGTCTTGTAATTACAAGGGTGACTTACAGGAGACGGCACAAGTCAGGGATATTTTGGTGAGAACTGATCCAGTTCACAATTGCAGTAATCCTTCTTGTCTTAGAACAAAAAAAATGGGGCTCATTTAGATGCCTGTCATGTACCACATGTAATACCATGAAACCTGGCTCTTCCTTCAGACACCTACATACTAATTGTAAATTTAAAATTAGATTTTAGATTTTCACATGTACTACCAGATACGTTTTATATTTATTGAGCTGTACGTGTGGTATTTTTTATGTAGGCAAAATCTGTGATGACACTAGGACCAGGATGGCCAACCATAGATCTGCCATCAGACAGGCTTTGTAGTCAGGAAGGAGTGATCAACCTGTGTCCTGGCATTTTGTGGAGAAGCAACATGGTGTGGCAGATCTCAGATTCACCAGGGTCTCTGATATCAAACAGCAGGACCATAACGTGTGCTATTTTGAGAGAGAGGAAAAATACTTCTACCTCAGTGTAAATGCTCAATCCACGTTAGGTACAATCTTAAAACTTTAATAAAATCACAACACATTTCTCGGTATTAACAACTGTTTCATCAGGTGATTAAATGAAAATATAGTGGATGTGTTTAAATGCCTTATTTTACCTGACGGGCAGAAGTCTTCATCCAGGTGGCATCCAGAGCGGAGTGGGTCCATCTTGAAGACATCCGACGCGGAGCATCCATCCAGACCGACGACTACCCGACGAATGACGGTTCTTTTAAATGATGTCATCCAAGATGAATTCCGATTCTATCAGTCAATCGGAATTAAGGTAGGAAAAATCCTATCAGCCAATAGGATTGAGCTCGCATTCTTTTGGCTGTTCAGCATCAGCCAATTGGATTTTTCCTACCTTAATTCCGATTGGCTGATAGAATCCTATCAGCCAATCAGAATTCAAGGGACGACATCTTGGATGACATCATTTAAAGGAACCATCATTCGTCGGGTAGTCGTCAGTCTGGATGGATGACCACGTCGGATGTCTTCAAGATGGAGCCGCTCCTCGTCGGATGGATGAAGATAGAAGATGCCGCCTGGATGAAGACTTCTACCCATCTGGAGGTCCTCTTCTGCCCGGATCGGATGAAGACATCTGCCCCTCTGGAGGACCACTTCTACCCGGTTGGGTAAAAACGTCTCAAGGTAGGGTGATCTTCAAGGGGGTAGTGTTAGGTTTTATTAAGGGGGGATTGGGTGGGTTTTAGAGTAGGGTTGGGTGTGTGGGTGGTGGGTTGTAATGTTGGGGGGGTATTGTATTTTTTTTACCGGTAAAAGAGCTGATTACTTTGGGGCAATGCCCCGCAAAAGGCCCTTTTAAGGGCTATTTGTAATTTAGTATAGGGTAGGGATTTTTTTATTTTGGGGGGCTTTTTTATTTTATTAGGGGGATTAGATTAGGTGTAATTAGTTTAACATTCTTGTAATTATTTTATTATTTTTTTGTATTTTTTGTATTTTAGTGTTTGTTTTTTCGTTTTTTCGTAGTTTATTTAATTTAATTGTATTTAATTGTAGTTAGTTTAGGTAATTAATTTAATTATAGTGTAGTGTTAGATGTAATTGTAACTTAGGTTAGGGTTTATTTTACAGGTAAATTTGTACTTATTTTATCTAGGTAGTTAGTAAATAGTTAATAACTATTTAATAGCGATTCTACCTAGTTAAAATAAATACAAAGTTGCCTGTAAAATAAGAATAAACCCTAAAATAGCTACAATGTAACTATTAGTTATATTGTAGCTATCTTAGGGTTTATTTTATAGGTAAGTACTTAGTTTTAAATAGGAATAATTTAGTTAATTGTGGTAATTTTATTTAGATTATTTTAAATTATATTTAAGTTGGAGGGGGGGTTAGGGTTATACTTAGGTTTATGGGTTAATATATTTATTATAGTGGCAGCGACGTTGGGATGGCAGATTAGGGGTTAATAAGTGTAGGTAGGTGGCGGTGATGTTGGGGCGGCAGATTAGGGGTTAATAAATATAATGTATGGTTCAGCGATGTTGTGGGCAGCAGATTAGGGGTTCATAAGTATAATGTAGGTGGCGGCGGTGTCCGGAGCAGCAGATTAGGGGTTAATAATATAATGCAGGTGTCGGTGATGTCGGGGGCGGCAGATTAGGGGTTAATAAGTGTAAGATTAGGGGTGTTTAGACTCGGGGTTCATGTTAGGGTGTTAGGTGTAGACATAAATTTACTTTCCCCATAGGAATCAATGGGGCTGCGTTAGGAGCTGAACGCTGCTTTTTTGCAGGTGTTAGGTTTTTTTCAGCAGATTCTGCCCCATTGATTCCTATGGGGAAATCGTGCACAAGCACGTTTTGCCAGTTCACCACTACCGTAAGCACAATTACAGTGAGATGTGGAACTAAATTTTGCTCTCCGCTCACTTTTTAGAGGTTAACGCTGGGTTGAAAAAACCCCGTAATACCAGCATTGTCCGTAGGTGAGAGGTAAGCTGAAACTGCTTGTTAGCACCGCATAGCCTCTAACGCAAAACTCATAATCTTAGCTGATTGTGACCAATAACACCTTAACTATGAAACAGTTTTTATATACAGTACATAGACACTGGTGGGATGCAGATACTCTTAATAAATATATAGAGAAGGGGCGTAAACCCAGAGAGTTAAGAATTATGAAACATTGATCTTTTAAGAATAATTAAGAATTATCTTTAACCTCTTTATCTCCCGCTCCCTCAACCTTCTGGCTCTAACAGAAACCTGGCTCTCTCCCCTAGACACAGAAATAACTGCTGCTCTGTCGCATGGGGGTCTACACTTCAGCCACACTCCTACGTCTGATAATAGACAAGGAGGTGGTTTAGGTATTTTACTTTTCTCTCGTTGCACCTTCCAACAAATACATCCCATCTCTTCCCTCACATTTTCCTCACATGATTCGCTTATTCTCTCCCCTCTCTATACGTGTTGCAGTCATATACTGACCCCCTGGCTCTTCAACTCAATTTCTAGATTACTTGGCTTCCTGACTACCTTATTTCCTTTCCTCAGACACCCTCATTCTCGGTGATTTCAACATTCCTCTTGACAACCCCACTGCCTCCTCTGCAAAACAACTTCTGCAACTCACTTTCTCTTTCGGTTTGTCACAATGGACTGACTCTCCCATTCACAAAGATCTTCACTCCCTTGACCTCCCTTGACCTGATCTTTAGCTATCGATGCACTATTTCAAACTTCACAAACTCTCCTTTTCCTCTTTCTGACCACCATCTCCTCACTTGCAACATCTTATCCCTCCCTACAACTCTCCCTCCTTCTACTCCTCACACCAAAGTTCACAGAAGCATTATGTCATTAGATCAGCATCAGCGTGCTAAATCCCTCAAACCTCTCCTCTCATCCATATCCTCCTTCTCCTGCCCTGACCAATCTATCTGCCACTATAATTCCAGCCTTAGATCGGTCCTTGACAATCTGGCCCCTCCTACCATTGTTTGGAAATCACACACTCATCCTCAGCCCTGGCATACTCCTCTGACACGGTACCTACGCAGATGTTCCCGTACTGCTGAGCGGCACTGGAGAAAATCTCAGAGTTCAGCTGATTTTCTTCATTACAAGTTGGTTTTGAATTCCGACTATTCTGCCCTTAATCTCTATAAGCAACATTACTTCTCTACTCTTATCTTTAATCTTTCTTTGAACCCAAAACGTCTGTTTTCCACTTTCAATACTCTTCTCCGCCTACCCCCACCCCCTAATACAACTTCTCTGTCAGCTCAAGACTTTGCCAGCCACTTCAATAACAAAATCGACTCCATCAGAAACAAAATCAGCTCTTAACATACTTCCATTCTCTCAACCCCTCAAATGCTCGCAATCAACCACAACCCACATAGCCATAAATTTAGCTCTTTCTCCCCTGTTACTGAGGAAGAAGTTTCGGCACTTATACTGAGCTCTCATCTCACTACCTGTCCTCTTGACCCTATCTCCTCACAGCTGCTCCCCTCCCTCTCTTCTACCCTTACCCCTATACTCACACAACCATTTTCAACCTCTCCCTCAACACCTTTATATTTCCCTCATCCCTGAAACATGCACTGGTCACACCTATCCTCAAAACCTTCTCTTGATCCAACCTCCCCATCCAACTGCCTCCCTATTTCCCTACTCCCTCTTACCTCAAAGCTTCTCGAAAAGCTAGTATATGCACGCCTATCCCATTTCTTTACATTAAACTTCCTCCTCGACCCACTGCAATCTGGATTTCATCCCCATCACTCCACAGAGACAGCAATCGTTAAGGTTACCAATGACCTACTTACAGCAAAATCAAAAGGCCACTTCTCTCTGCTTATCCTCCTTGCTCTGTCCGCAGCCTTTCATACTGTTGACCATCCTCTTTTGCTCCAAACCCTTCAATCATTTGGCATCTGTGACACAGCCCTCTCGCGGTTCTCTTCCTACCTGTCAAACAGTACCTTTAGTGTAGCCTTCTCTGGGGCCTCCTCTGCGCCGTCACCACTTTCTGTTGGGGTACCGCAAGGCTCTGTCCTCGGTCCCCTTCTCTTCTCAATCTACACATCATCATTAGGTTCCCTATAAAGTTCCACAGATTCCAATATCATTTGTATGCTGAAGAAACCAAAATCTACTTTTCTGCACCAGAC
Source organism: Bombina bombina (assembly GCF_027579735.1). Classification (NCBI taxonomy): domain Eukaryota; kingdom Metazoa; phylum Chordata; class Amphibia; order Anura; family Bombinatoridae; genus Bombina; species Bombina bombina. Next base: position 43,428 of record NW_026512232.1, read on the forward strand.
CTATCTCCTTCCTTGCTAACCCGTGTCCCTAACTGTCTTTCTCACATCTCTTCCTGAATGTCCTCTCACTACCTCAAGCTAAATCTCTCTAAAACTGAGCTCCTTATTTTCCCCCTTCTTCCAAAATCTCCACCCCCAATCTCTCTATAACTGTTGACAACTCCATCATTACCCCTACCCCGCAAGCCCAATGTCTTGGGGTCACACTTGACTCAGATCTTTCTTTCACTCCTCCCATTCAGTCCTTGGCTAAATCCTTCCGCTTCCACCTTAAAAACATCTCTAAAATTAGACATTTCCTTACACAAGACACAACTAAGATTTTAATCCACTCTCTCATCCTTTCCTGCCTCAATTACTGCAATGCTGTCCTCTCTGGTCTCCCCAGCTGCCGCCTCTGCCAGGCTCATCTTCCTTACACGTCGCTCTTCATCTGCTGCACCTCTCAATCCCTTCACTGGCTTGCTCTTGCCTACAGGATTAAACACAAAACTCTCACTCTGGCATACAAAGCCCTCAACTGCACTGCTTCCCCCTATATCTCAGACCTTGTCTCCAGATACTCTCAATCCTGTCCCTTTCGCTCTGCTCATGACCTCCTACTCTCCTCATCTTTTGTGACCTCCTCACACTTCCGCTTACAGGACTTCTCCAGACTGGCTTAGATCTTGTAGAACTCTCTGCCTCGCACCACAAGACTCTCCCCTAGTTTTGAAAACTTCAACCACTCCCTAAGACTCTACTGTTCAGGGATGCATACAACCTACACTAACCTTTCTTTAAACCGTTTCCTCTCCTCCATTGCTATCCCCTTGAACCCCCTTAACATGTAAGCCTAAGAGCCATGCTGTTTGTAGATCACCTTCTTTAGAGCTGACTACAACAGTGCGACTCTTGGCAGGGCCCTCTACGCATCTGATCCCTATAAATGTTTACTTGCATTTTGCCTATGTTTATAGCGCTGCGGAATCTGTTGGCACTCTACAAATAACCGATAATAATAATAATAATAATTTTCAACACAATGGGAATCTATTCTGAGTGATTGCTCTTTAAAACTAATGAACGCATTGCTATCTGTTATTTTAATATCAGAGTCATATGTTTGACATCTGTTTTTATTTGTACCATTAAATTGTGGAAATTGTAACTACTTCTGGGAGTCTGCGATTATTTCACCCATTGAGGACACCTGGGAGACCGGTACTCATGTTGGGCCAGTGAGCTGGAATACTGAAAGTTCCCAGACTGTTTGACTCAGCACAATTGGGTGCTGCTCCACTTGTGAGTATTCATTTGTCATCTTCATAGTCCATTTTGTATCATCTCTCTCTCTCTCTCTCTCTCTCTCTCTCTCTCTCTCCATATCGCACTGTTTCATAAAACACTCCTGATCCTATCAAATATCCTAACAATATTCTTATATAGAGATGGGGGGGTTAATATCAGTATAGAGGCCTACCTGTCAAGCTGCACTATACACTGAGCTCTCAAACCAAATATAATTCTCACCTTAAGGAGTTAATAGTGTGCAGGGGTTAGGTTGCATTGGGGTTGATGGTGCTTAAGGGGTTAGTAGTGCAGTGGGGTTAGGTTGCGTTTTTTTTTTTTATTGATACGGTAGATCACAGACATGAATTATATATATAAGCATTATGTGGGAATTTGATGGGAGTTCCATGGGAGTAACCTGTGCTTTAATGGGGAAACATCACTGTGAGTGTGTAATATTCAAGACACTGCCCTCCATGTTAAATACACCTTTTCAGGCACATCAGTAACCTGGCAGTAGTCTCAAACTTATTTTATTGTGTTGTTGATGTTAGGACTCATATATCCATTTTTGGCTGAACTAATAAAAATGTTAAAGAATCATGATAAATGGGAGAATGTAATAATATATGATATTTTAAAAAATTCTATATAGGATGACTTGGTTACAACTATTTTATATACACAAATTGTCAAATTTACGTCACCCCTCTGGGTAATCAAATTATTGTGTAATTTTCAAATGTGTGTAATGCCGGTATTTTGTATGTTCAGATATGATACACCTGCTCATTTTCTGTATAAACTGCATTTATAATACATTTTATCATCTTATTTTCAATTATCAATTGTTATTGAAATAAATATTGATATACAATCATAAAGTTTAATGTTTTGGGAAGGTTAGCTGATTCTAAATGTGGGAAATCAAAGTTTGGGTTTGAAATAATTAGGCAATAATGATTCCCGTGCTGCTATTACACTTAGATTAAGAGTTTTACGTTCCGGTTTTAACGCTGAAAAAATGGCCATTTCAGCATAAAAACAGGAACCCAGCCATTATGAGTTTTGGTGGTATGCCTTTACCGCAAGCATTTTAGCCTGTAACGCGACGTCAATCCTGCACTAAAAATGACGTTTTTGCGTGGGATTTCCATTGCTAAAATGCTTGCGTTGCAGCCTATACCGACACAATCCTTTCCGCAATCTGAGACCAGTAGTTATGAGTTTTGCGCAACAGAACTGTTGCACAAAACTCATAACTAAAATGTTACAAAGTACACTAACACCCATAAACTACCTATTAACTCCATTTCGCCACCCTCCCGCATCGCAAACACTATAATAAAGTTATTAACCCCAACCCCTAATCTGCCTCTCCCGACATCGCCGCAACTAATACAATTTATTAACCCCTATTCCGCCGCTCCTTGACATTGTCACCACTATAATAAAGTTATTAACCCCTATTCCCCAGCACCCCAACATCGCCCACACAATAATAAAGCTATTAACCCGTATTCCACCACTCCCCGACATTACCCCCACTAAATAAAGTTATTAACCCCTAAACCTCTGGCCTCCCACATCACCGCCACTAAATAAACATATTAACCCCTAAACCGCAAGCCCCCGACATCTCAAAAAACTAAATTAAACTATTAACCCCTAAACCTAACAACCCCCTAACTTTAAATTAAAATTACAATATCCCTATCTTAAAATAAATTTAAAAAACTTACTTGTGAAATTAAAAAAAACCTAAGTTTAAACTAACAATTAACCTAACAACTATTGTACTAAAATTAAAATAACTATCAATTAAATAAACTAAATTGCACATTAAAAAAACCTAACATTACTAAAAAAAATTATTCTAAAATTACAAAAAATAAAAAATATTAAATGACATGGTGAAAAGATCTAAATGCCTTTTTAGGGCAATGCAAAAGAGCTAAATGCCCTTTTAAGAGCAATGCCCTTTTCAGGGCAATGGGTAGCTTAGGTTTTTTTAGAGTTAGGTTTTTTATTTTGGGGGTTGGTTGGGTGGTGGGTTTTACTGTTGGGGGGGTCTTTGTATTTTTTTAAAGGGAAAAATTTCTTTAGGGCAATGCCCTACAAAAGGCCCTTTTAAGGGCTATTTGTAGTTTATTGTAGGATAGTTTTTTTTTATTTTGGGTTTTTTTTTTATTTTTATAGGGCTATTAGATTAGGTGTAATTGTTTTTATTTTGGATAATTTTGTTTGTTATTTTTCTTAACCCTTTAAGGACACAGCTTTCAGTTTGCTCAATTGTTTTATGATGGAAAAATTCCGTCATATGTCCTTAAGAGGTTAATTTAGTGTTTGTTTTTGTAATTTAGTATTTTTTATTTTTTCTAATTCAGTCATTTTTTTTAATTTTAGAATTAATTATTTTTTGTAGTGTTAGGTTTTTTTTTAATGTGTAATTTAGTTTATTTAATTTGTAGTTATTTTAATTTTAGTATAATAGTTATGTTAGGTTTAATTGTTAGTTTAAACTTAGTTGTTTTTTTTAATTTCCCAGGTAAGTTTTTATTTATTTTAAGATAGGGATATTGTCATTTTAATTTAAAGTTAGTTTTTTTTTGGTGATGTGGGAGGCCAGAGGTTTAGGGGTTAATAACTTTATTTAGTGACGGCAATGTCTGGGAGTGGTGGAATAGGGGTTAATACCTTTATTATAGTGTCAGCGATGTTGGGGTGTGGGCGAATAGGGGTTAATACCTTTATTATAGTGGCAGCGATATCAGGAGCGGCAGATTAGGGGTTAATAAATTTATTTCGATGTCGGGACGGCAGATTAGGAGTTAATAACTTTATTTGTCAGTGGCAGCAGATTAGGGGTGTTTAGACTTGGGGTTTGGGTGGGTTAGGGTGTTAGGTTTAAACGTAACATTTCTTTCCCCATAGACATCAATGGAGTTGCATTACGGCGATCGCCATTCCGCGCATTAGGTATTTAGTTTTTTTTCTAACACGCTCTCCCCATTGATGTCTATGGGGAAAGCGTGCACGAGCTCATCGCCACCATATCGCACACACAAGACGGCTTTTCAAAAACTTGTAATGGCAGCGCTTTGGGGGGTGAAATAACGCAACTTCTATAGCGCAAAACTTTTAATCTGGGTGCTTGTATGCCATGGAAAATGACAAAAAAATGTACAGTTTTTTTGCATTTCATATGGTGACGTTTTCCAATATTATGATATGTTTGCAAACTAAAGTTATTAAAATGCTATGTCTGTTGAAAAAAAAGAAAACAATGTATAACTTGCGTGGGTACCTCACAGAGGAAAGTTGAAATGTGTAACTGCAATAAGGGCCAAACAACGAAAACATCTCCAGCACACAAGGATGGGAAAAAGGCTAAGCAGCAAGGTGGTTAAGGAGTTAATGTTTAAAAGGAACATAAAACGCGTTTGCATATGCATAATCTCTCATCAGAAGTGCATTACAAAAGGTATATACATTTTTTTAAAAAAAAACATGTTTTAAAACCATTCTTTTGATAGTAAAATTTTAGTTTTACCTGTAGTGAGCCCCTTGCAGAATGTTAACAGTCTGTCAGTTTTCTTGATTCCCTTTTATTTCACTGGAAAGGATTATAAACCAATTGATAAGCATTTAAAAAATGATTTTATTGTTGTTTATTATGCGTGCTTATTTATAATCACAGCAAAAAATGAATATTTAGCTATAAATGTGATTTTTAAAAAATTATGCAACCTATGATTGCAATAACAAATACCAGAGTAACAGTAAAAGATTGTTGGCTTTGTTCAATATGTGAAAAAAATCCTCAGGAAATAATAAGCAAATAACAGCAAAGTTCTGTTAATTAATTCAAATACTGTGCTTCCAGGCTAAGTGAATATTGAAAGGGAGAGCTCCTTTAAGACGTTCATCAAAGAGATAAAATCTGCAAATAGTGAAGTATTGATTTCACAGTATACCTTATTGTTCTTAGAGATGCTATTTACATTCTAAAGAGATATATTAGCACTATATTATATCCCTGTTTTTACCGCCAGGCTTCACTATCAAAGTAAAAATTGGAAAGCTGGAAAGAGAATGTTTAATTTAATTCACTTAGGAAGCGAAACTGTATCACGGTATACAAGTCCCTAGTGGATCCCCCTTCACTACAGAGGATTATAAAATATATCACAACCGTAACGTCCCTGTGGCTTGTATCATATTTCCTCACTTTGGCTTCACGGAAAAGGCACAACTCTTATGTATTTCTAAATAGATATTCCTATATATATATATATATATATATATATATATATATATATATATATTTATACTGTATATCTATACCTTTATATAATCATGTATATATATATATATATATTCAGGTGACCCTCGTTTTACAACGGTTCAATTTACACCGTTTCAGAATAACAACAAAGCATTGAGAAGCAGTGCATTTATTAAAATAGCCAGTAGGTGGAGCTGTCCGCTTGTGTTGCAGCAAAGCCAAGCAAGCTGAAATTAATCAGTTTAACCAGACCTGAGCTATCGAGCAGATTTCAAACGAACAAGATCTTCCTGTCTATAAATCAGTCCATATTGGAATGCATAGAAAGAACTGTTTTCAGAAAAATGCAAGTGAAGTCTGTGTTGTGTGATTATTTTATTAGGTTTATAATGCTGTTTAGCAAATGTTTTTGTTCATTTAACTTAGTTTAATTATATATTCTGTGTTGTGTGATTATTTTATTAGGTTTATAATGCTGTTTAGCATTTAAAGTCTTCATTTCAAAGCTTTAAAAATAATGTATTAGGTGTAACTTATAACAATTTTGAGAGGGGCCTGGAACCTATCTCCCTCACTTCCCACTGACTTATATTATAAACTGGGTTTCAATTTACGACGGTTTCGATTTGCAACCATTCCTTCTGGAACCTAACCCCGGCGTAAACTGAGGGCTACCTGTATAAATATAGGTATAAATATTTATGGAAACAGCATTAGATATATGTAGAAATATGTATTTATGAATAAATAGAACATGTTCTGCTGTGTGAATAACATTGGAATGTGAAATATTAATATTTTTATATCAGGTTAGCACAATTGAGAATATGCGATTGGGTTTACGCGCAAATAGGGTGTTTTATTTTTCCCATTTCATTTAGCTCTATTGACTTTTATGGGGTAATAGGATATCGTGCACGTGATATTCTACGTTCAGCTTTGTGCAAGCATCGGGTTAGTGCTAGAGCGATAATTTTTACTTTCAACATGTAATATGAGCACAACCCAACACGCACAAAAAATGTACTTCTAGCGCAGCTAGCGCAAGAGTAAAGTTGCTAAACAGCACTCCACTCCTAATCTGGCTCATAGTGCAGAGAAACTCCACAAACACAATTTCTGTTTTACTGGTCATAGTTATTCTCACAACATTTTTGTCTGTCTCTCATTCACTGAAAATAAGTATTTACCAAACTTTAAAAAGAAGCTAAGTTAAGTAATCCGAATGCCATGGGGGATGTTGCTGGTCATGCAATTGATGATATCAGAGGTGATGTTTTTGATGATGTCATCAACAATACCATGTGTGATGTCACTGGTGATGGCATACAATGCTCCCAATGGGAAGTAGGGGAAGTTTAAGTTTACAATTTCTCTGGTTTTATATTTATCATAGAAAATGTAAAGTCTAACATATTCTTCAAAAAGTAAAAATAAGAGACTCCCTGTATAAGCTGTTATCTATAAATAAACAATATTTGTGCAAAAAAAAAACATATATATGTACAGATATGTATTTATGAATAAAAAGAACATATTTTTCTATGTGCAGAACATTGGAATGGGAAATATTCATATTTTCATGTCGGGTTAGCGCACGAGAATAGGCGATCAGGTTTGCGCTGAGTAGTTTTTTCCTACTTTTTTTGCTCCATTGACATATATATTGTGCATGATATTCTAAGTTTGGCTTTTTCCACTTGTCGGGTTAGCTCACGAGCGAAAATAGTTTACTTTCAATTTGTAATACAAGCACAACCCGTCGCATGCAAAAACCTGACTTCTTTTGGAGCATTAAATACCACTCCACTTGTAATCTGGCCCATAATTTTGTCAGTTTGGTGAAAAACGGCCGTACAATTAACATGCACTAGTCCTGTTTGGTTGATCACAATCCATAATCTCCACACTTAAAGTGCCATAAAACAGGTTGAGATTTGTGCATATCCTAAAAGGGCTAATTTAGTAAAAATAGTTTGCATAAAAAATTTTTTAAAAATTGCTGGTAAGTATTTTAAAATCATTTTCAAATATAAGCAAAATTGCTTACAAAGCTAAGCTGTCTGGAGAATCCTGATCCCCCCCCCCCCCCCTACCTTATAATAAACACTATTAGTATAAAAAAAGATTACCGAAATCAATACTCCAACTCAAGACATACCCACATACCTGTATGGGTTTTGAAGTAGAACAGGTTAATTGTACACAGAATCTATTACACACTATTAAAAGGGATCAATAAACATATAGGTTCTTTAATCTGTGATGTAATCTCTATATCCTTAAAACAGTCATTTTGTTTGTCCTTAATCCTGGCGATGTGGTTTGAGGATTTTTGAAATGAGGAAATCTTGAGTAAACAATTTTTGATCTTCAGTGGGCAAAAGCATTTTGTGATTGTGATCACTGGGAAAACACACTGAAAATACAAATGGATGTTCAGAAATAATTATCTGCTGAAAAAAATCCCAAGATTGTGATCAGCACCATAGTGTTTAACTGATGATATAAACTTTGCATGCAGTAGTTATATGTGTAATAAATCAATTTACTTGCAACATATACACATGTAAAACAATGCTACGCAGTTCATCTGCAGCCTTCGCTGAAGCATCAGCATGTGATGTCATCGATGCTTGGCCTCCCAAGGGCTTCTGGGTAATGTAGTTCACTTTGAAATCTCTTCCAACAGCATACACAGCCCAAGGGCTATTGGTTAATGTACTTTACTTTGATGCTTCCTCTTTTAACAGCATACAAAACAAGCAGAGCTAGCATTCTTTTAAAAAACAGATATTTCAAGTTGATAACCTTTGAGTACCTTCAATCTAGTTTAAAAGTTGTAAACAGGGTGGATAGAAAATCAATTAAAAAAAAATCAATAAAAAAAACAGATTTTTTTTAAATCAGATTTTCATGAATTTAAATAAAATGCGTTTTTGATGAAAAATCTATCTAAATATACGGCTAGATTATGAGTCTTGCGTTAGGATTAAAAAGCAGCGTTGGCCGGTCCAAACGCTACTTTTTAACGCCCGCTGGTATTACAAGTCTTGAAATGACAGGCTCACCGCTCACTTTTTCGGCCAGACTCGGAAATACCGCAAACCCACTTACGTCAATTGCGTATCCTATATTTTCAATGGGACTTGCATAGCGCCGGTATTACGAGTCTGCCAAAAAGTGAGCGGTAGACCCTCTCCTGTCAAGCCTGGTATCGCATTTTAAATTCAGCAGTTAAGAGTTTTACACTACAACTCTGTAGCATAAAGCTCTTAACTAAAGTGCTAAAAAGTACACTAACACCCATAAACTACCTATTAACCCCTAAACCGTGGCCCCCCACATTGCAAACACTAAAATAAATTTTTTAACCCCTAATCTGCCAAACCGGACATCGCCGCCACTATAATAAATATATTAACCCCTAAACCGCCGCACTCCCGCATCGCAAACATTAGTTAAATATTATTAACCCCTAATCTGCCAGCCCTATCATCGCCGCCACCTACCTACATTTATTAACCTCTAATCTGCCGCCCCCAACATCGCCGCCACTATAATAAAGTTATTAACCCCTAAACCTAAGTCTAACCCTAACCCCCCCTAACAAAGATAATTAAAATAAATCTAAATAAAATTACTACAAATAACTAAATTATTCCTATTTAAAACTAAATACTTACCTATAAAATAAACCCTAAGCTAGCTACAATATAACTAATAGTTACATTGTAGCTATCTTAGGGTTTATTTTTATTTTACAGGCAACTTTGTATTTATTTTAACTAGGTACAATAGTAATTAAATAGGTATTAACTATTTAATAACTACCTAGTTAAAATAAATACAAATTTACCTGTAAAATAAAACCTAATCTAAGTTTCAATTACACCTAAGTCTACACTATAATTAAAAAAATTAAATAAATTAAATACAATTAATTACAATTAAATACAATTATCTAAAGTACAAAAAAAACACTAAATTACAGAAAATAATAAAATAATTACAAGATTTTTAAACTAATTACACCTAATCTAATCCCCCTAACAAAATAACCCCCCTAACAAAATAATAAAGCCCCCCAAAATAAAAAAAAGCCCTACCCTACACTAAATTACAAATAGCCCTTAAAAGGGCCTTTTGCGGGCCATTGCCCCAAAGTAATTAGCTCTTTTACCTGTAAAAAAAAAGTACATATCCCCATTCAACATTAAAACCCACCACCCACACAACCAACCCTACTCTAAAACCCACCCAATCCCCCCTTAAAAAAAACTAACACTAACCCCCTGAAGATCACCCTACCGTGAGATGTCTTCACCCAACCGGGCCGAAGTCCTCAACGAATCCGGGAGAAGTCTTCATCCAACCGGGCAGAAGTGGTCCTCCAGACAGGCATAAGTCTTCATCCAGGCGGCATCTTCTATCTTCATCCATCCGGCGCAGAGTGGGTCCATCTTTAAGACATCCGACGCGGAGCATACTCTTCCTTCCTTTAAGTGACGTCATCCAAGATGGCGTCCCTTCAATTCCGATTGGCTGATAGAATTCTATCAGCCAATCAGAATTAAGGTAGAAAAAATCCTATTGGCTGATGCAATCAGCCAATAGGATTGAACTTCAATCCTATTGGCTGATCCAATCAGCCAATAGGATTGAGCTGGCATTCTATTGGCTGTTCCAATCAGCCGATAGAATGCCAGTTCAATCCTATTGGCTGATTGCATCAGCCAACAGGATTTTTTCTACCTTAATTCCGATTGGCTGATAGAATTCTATCAGTCAATCGGAATTGAAGGGACGCCATCTTGGATGACGTCATTTAAAGGAACCTTCATTCAGTCGTCGGCCGTCGTTTGAAGAGGATGCTCCGCTTCGGATGTCTTGAAGATGGAGCCGCTCCGAGCCGGATGGATGAAGATAGAAGATGACGTCTGGATGAAGACTTCTGCCCATCTGGAGAACCACTTCTGCCCGGTAAGGTGATCTTCAAGGGGTTAGTGTTAGGTTTTTTAAGGGGGTATTGGGTGGGTTTTAGAGTAGGGTTGGTTGTGTGGATGGTGGGTTTTAATGTGGGAGGGGATTTGTACTTTTTTCTTACAGGTAAAAGAGCCGATTACTTTAGGGCAATGCCCAGCAAAAGGCCCTTTTAAGGGCTATTTGTAATTTAGTGTAGGGTTGGGCTTTTTTTTATTTTGGGGGGCTTTTTTATTTTGTTAGGGGGATTAGATTAGGTGTAATTAGTTTAAAAATCTTGTAATTATTTTATTATTTTCTGTAATTTAGTGTTTGTTTTTTTCCATAATTTAGATAATTTTATTTAATTGTAATTAATTGTATTTAGTTTAGGGAATTAATTTAATTATAGTGTAGTGTTAGGTGTAATTGTAACTTAGGTTAGGTTTTATTTTTACAGGTACATTTGTCTTTATTTTAACTAGATAGTTAGTAAATAGTTAATAACTATTTAATAACTATTCTACCAAATTAAAATAAATACAAAGTTGCCTGTAAAATAAAAATAAACCCTAAGATAGATACAATGTAACTATTAGTTATATTGTAGCTAGCTTATGGTTTATTTTATAGGTAAGTATTTAGTTTTAAATAGGAATAATTTAGTTAATTGTAGTAATTTAATTTACATTTATTTAAATTATATTTAAGTTAGGGGGGTTAGGGTTAGAGGGGTTAATAACTTTATTATAGTTGTGGCGACGTTGTGGGCGGCAGATTAGGGGTTAATAAATATAATGTAGGGTTTGGCGATGTGGGGGGCAGCAGATAAGGGGTTCATAAGTATAATGTAGGTGGCGGCGGTGTCCGGAGCGGCAGATTAGGGGTTATTAATATAATGCAGGTGTTGGCGATGTATAAGATTAGGGGTGTTTAGACTCTGGGTTCATGTTAGGGTGTTAGATGTAGATATAAAATGTATTTCCCCATAGGAATCAATGGGGCTGCGTTAGGAGCTAAACGCTGCTTTTTTGCAGGTGTTAGGTTTTTTTTCAGCCGGCTCTCCCCCATTGATTCCTATGGGGAAATCGTGCACAAGCACGTTTTACCAGCTCACCGCTAATGTAAGCAGCGCTGGTATTGAGGTGAGATGTGGAGCAAAATGTTGCTCTTCGCTCACTTTTTGCGGTTAACGCCGGGTTTATAAAAACCCGTAATACCAGCGCTGTCTGCAAGTGAGCAGTGAGCATAAACTGCTTGTTAGCACCGCACCCCTATTAACGCAAAACTCGTAATCTAGGTGTTTGTTTCTATTTAAGATACATTATAATCTAGTTACCAATCCTGAAATATAGCCAAGGCTGCAATGTTTAATTTTTTGATAAATTAATTCCAATAATCAATTCACAATCAGCTAGATTATGAGTTTTGAGCGCTATAGGGATTTTAACAACCGCCACAAAAGCAGCGTTATTTCACCTCCCTATAGCACTGCTATTACAAGTTTTAAAAAAGCAGGCTTGTGCGGGTGATATGGTTGAGTTGAGCTCCATACCGCACCGAAAACAAGCGCTGCTTTGACGTGCTCGTGCTCCATAAGGCAGCCCCATTGATGTCTATGGGGAAAGAAAAAGTTAAGTTTAAGCCTAACACCTTAACATAAACCCTGAGTCTAAACACCCCTAATCTGCCACCCCCGACATCGCCGCCACCTACATACAGTTATTAACCCCCTAATCTGCCGCCCCCAACATCGCCGCCACCTACATAATGTTATTAACCCCAAATCTGCCGCCGCCACCGCCAACATCGCCGCCACCTACATAAAACTATTAACCCCTAATCTCCCGATGTCGCCGCCACTATACTAAAGTAATTAATCCCTAAACCTCTGGCCTCCCTCATCACTACCACTAAATAAATCCATTAACCCCTAAACCTAACCCTAACATAACCCTAACGTAACCCTAAGCCTAACCCTAACGCTCACTAACTTTAAAATAATAAAAATATAGCTAAATTATATTTACAATTATTAACTAAATACACCTATTAACCCCTAAACCGCCACCCCCCTTACATTGCAACAAGCTAATTTAAACTATATTAACCCCTAAACCTAACCCTAACCCCCTAACTTTAACATAATTAAAATAGAGCTAAACTAAAGTTACAATTATTAACTAAATAATACCTATTTAAAACTAAACACTTACCTGTGAAAAAAAACCTAAGCTAGCTACAATATAACTAATAGATTGTAGCTATTTTAGGATTTATTTTTATTTTACAGGTAAGTTTGTATTTATTTTAACTAGGTAGACTAGTTAGTAAATAGTTATTAACTATTTACTAACTACCTAGTTAAAATAAATACAAACTTACCTGTGAAATAAAACCTAACCTGCCTTACACTAAAACCTAAAATTACAAAAAAAATAAACACTAAAATTACACAAAATAATAATAACTAAATTACATAAAAAAACAACACTAAATTACAAAAAATAAGAAACAAATTATTAAAAATAATAAAGAATTACACCTAATCTAATAGCCCAACAGTAAAACCCACTACCCCCACAACCAACCCCCTTAAATAAAATAACTATCTAAAAAAAAACTAAGCTCCCCATTGCCCTGAAAAGGGCATTTGTATGAGCATTGCTATTAGATTACACCTAATTTAATAGCCCAACAGTAAAACCCACCACCCCCACAACCAATCCTCCCAAATATAATAACTATCTAAAAAAAAAACTAAGCTCCCCATTGCCCTGAAAAGGGCATTTGTATGAGCATTGCCCTTAAAAGGGCATTTAGATATTTTACATGCCCAGACCCTAAAACCCACCCAAAAAAAACTTAAAAAAAACGAACACTAACCCCCTACGATCCACTTACAGTTCTTAAAGTCCCGCTTGAAGGATCCATCCAGCTGGCAAAGTCATCATACATGCGGCAAGAAGTCTTCATCCAGGTGGCCTCTTCAATCTTCATCCAGCCGGCGAAGTCCTCATCCAGGCGGCAAGAAGTCTTCATCCAGACGGCAACATCTATATCCATCCGGCGTGGAGCGTGTCCATTCTGAAGACATCTGGCATGGAGCATCCTCTTTATACGGTTGCTGCCGTAAAACTGAAACTTCAATGCAAGTGACGCCATCCAAGATAGGTAGCCAAAAGGATTGAGCTCTTATCCTATTGGCTGATTTTAACAGTCAATAGGATGAGAGCTCAATCCTATTGGCTGATTGGAACAGCCTATAGGATTTTAGCAGCTCTAATCCTATTGGCTGATAGAAATCTTTCAGCCAATAGGAATGCAAGGGACGCCATCTTGGATGGCGTCACTTGCATTGAAGTTCCAGTTTACGGCGGCAACCATATGAAGAGGATGCTCCGCACCAGATGTCTTCAGGATGGACCCGCTCCGCGTCGGATGGATGAAGATAGAAGATGCCGTCTGGATGAAGACTTTTTGCCATCTGGATGAGGACTTCGTCGAATGGATGAAGATAGAAGAGGCCGTCTGGATGAAGACTTCTTGCTGCATGGATGATCACTTTGGTGGCTGGATGGATCCTTCAAGGGATAGAACTGTAAATGGATCGTCGGGGTTTAGTGTTAGGTTTTTTTAAGGGTTTTTTGGGTGGGTTTTATTTTTAGTTTAGGGTCTGGGCATTTAAAAGAACTAAATGCCCTTTTAAGGGCAATGCCCATACAAATGCCCTTTTCAGGGCAATGGGGAGCTTAATTTTTTATTTAGATAGTTATTTTATTTGGGGGGGGTTGGTTGTGGGGGTGGTGGGTTTTACTGTTGGGGGGGTGTTTGTATTTTGTTTTACAGGTAAAAGAGTTGATTTCTTTGGGGCAATTCCCCACAAAAGGCCCTTTTAAGGGCCATGGGTAGTTTATTGTAGGCTATGGTTTATTTTATTTTGGGTGGCCTTTTTTATTTTGATAGGGCTATTAGATTAGGTGTAATTCTTTTTTATTTTTGATCATTTGTTTTATTTTTCGTAATTTAGTGTTTGTTTGTTTTTTGTAATTTAGTTGTTTTTTTTGTAATTAGATACTTTTTGTAGTAGTCTTAGGATTTTTTTAATGTGTAGTTTAGTTTAATTTAATTGGTAGTTAGTTTAATTGTAGTTTAATAATTATCTTAGTTTAATTGTTATTTTAAAATTATTTTTTTAATTTGACAGGTAAGTTTTAATTTAATTTAAGATAGGGATATTGTAATTTTAATATAAAGTTAGGGGGTTGTTAGGTTCAGGGGTTAATAGTTTATTTTAGTATATTTCATTGTGGGGGGCTTGCAGTTTAGGGGTTAATAGGTTTATTATAGCGGTGGTGTGGGCGGGCAGCAGATTAGGGGTTAATAATTTTTAAATAGTGTTTGCGATGATGGAAGGTGGCAGTTTAGGGGTTAATAGGTTTATTATAGTGGCAACGATGTCGGGGAGCGGCAGAATAGGGGTTAATACATTTTAATAGTGGCAGCAATGTCCGGAGCGTCAGATTAGGGGTTAATAAATGTATTATAGTGTTTGCGATGCCGGAGGGTCTCGGTTTAGGGGTTAATAGGTAGTTTATGGGTGTTAGTGTACTTTTTAACACTTTAGTTAAGTTTTATGCTACAGCTTTGTAACGTAAAACACATAACTACTGACTTTAGATGGTGTTACGAATCTTGTGGTTATAGAGTGTACTGCTCACTTTTTGGCCTCCCAGGCAAACTCGTAATACCGGCGCTTTTGAAAAAGGACTTTTTAAAAAGTGCGGTACTGACGTTGCGTGACAGGCTTAAAGGTGTGCAGTATTCCTATACCGACAAGTAAGAGCAGCATTAGGGAAATAGCAGCGTTATGGGCCATAACGCTGCTTTTTCACTCATAACGCCAAACTCGTAATCTACAGACAACATAAGAACACAGAAGCGCCACATGGCCCAATATTGTTGGATACAAATGATAGTAATAGATTGAATAAATACACTCACATTAGCTGAGGCACCCCTGATGGTGCAGAAGGAGCGGTCTGGGGTTAATAGTAGTCACCCAGAAGACTGTACTCCGGTAGATGTTCAATACTCTGCAGATGATGATATAGAACAAAAACAGGTGCCTATATGGCCTAGTATTGTCTGTATAGGCAAGGGATGTATAATAAAGGTAAATATTACACTCACATTTAGTAGAGCACCTCTCTTGGTGCAGTCAGAGCAAGTTGGGATCAATATAGTCACCCAGTAGACTTGTATCTGGCAGTCTGGAACTTCCAATAATCCAAAGGTGGGGTCAGAGCAAAGAGCAAATAATAATAATGGACCGGCAGCAAGTGGTAAATATATACCATATATCCTTTTGTATTAAGCCTGATGAAACAGCTCTTTGCTCTTACCCCACCTTTGGATTATTGGAAGTTCCATACTGCCGGATACAAGTCTACTGGGTGACTATATTGATCCCAGCTTGCCCTGACTGCACCAAGAGAGGTGCTCTACTAAATGTGAGTGTAATATTTACACTCACATTTAGTACTAGGCAACAGTGTAACAGTATCCATGCATGCTTTTATCTTAATCAGACAGTACTTTATATCTATACCTCTACTTTTAATGTATTGTATCTCTGGTACTACTACAGTAAACTATAAAGGATTTTGGACATTATATTGTCTTAAGTATCTTGAAGCAATGTGCCCCCTAAGGGAATATAAAAAAATAGACACATACATATATATGTTACTTATCGTGCAGCCAAGGGGGTTGATTTATGAAGCAGCAGATGCTGCTTCTGACTCACTCCGCTTCAGGTCCTCCTGAAGCGGAAGTTAAGAGGCAGCGGTCGTAAAACCGCTGCTCCTTAACTCGTCCGCCACCTCTGAGGCGGCGGACAGCAATCAACCCAATCGGATACGTCATTGACATTGACACCCCCTGCTAGCAGCCATGAATGTGCAGGGGGCATATGTTGTCCGCATTTATTGATGTGTGGCAGACATGATCCGCTACAGTGGATCATATCCGCTCGCACTATAATAAATTGTCCCCAAGACCTTAAGTAGCTACCTTTGAAATGCGTCAGTAGATTGTTTAATTACTACACCTTTGGGACAATTACTTTGGACTACTCACGTACTACTTTAAAACTTTGAAACAGCTTTTTGGGACTACACCAGTTTAGAACCGGGTATATAACCATACCAGCCTCAAAAAAACATAACATTACCTCATAATTTACTGAGGTCTTTTATGTGAGTGTTATAGCTGTAAGATATCTATTTTTGCTGCCAATAGAACAGTATTAAGCTATACCTGTTTCTTATTGCTGGTTGTTCTTCTGAGAGTATGTTGGGAAGACAACCTTCCCAAAATACCGAAGCAGAATTCCACAAAAGAATTTACTACCTAACGAACAACGAAGTCTACAGGAAAATACCTGACTCTCAGAGGCACTGTGTCAGGGTTTTTTCCCTGATCTGTTTGCCATGTGCTGCTGGCAGCCATTTTACTCACCTCTCTTCCTGACTCCGGTGCATACTGTGTGATGCTGCTCATTTCCTGCACTTCCTTTTATGGCCAGACTGGTGTACATCATCCGTGTGAGACAGGATGTAGTCTCAGAATTGTGATGTCATCACTTATTATTTAAAGGGCCTCTGTTCAGTATGCTTTGCCCTTGCGTTGTCTCAGACCTGTTTGTGAGAGCTCCTGCGTATTACCTGGCTGTCTGACGTCCCTCCTGGTTCCTGATCTCTGGCTTGTTCCTGACTATGCTGTTCTTCTTGCTCCTGATTCCGGCTCATCTGACTATTCGCTTTGGCTCCTGACTCGGCTCGTCTGACTACCAGTTCTGGTTTTGATTCCTGGCTTATTTGACTTGTGGCCTTTTTATTATTTTTTGCTTTTAAAAAAGGTGTGATTATTTTTGCACTTCTTGTCTCAATCTGATTCCTGGCACCCTGACACACTGAAGCAGTACCATGAAGGGTCCTGGAAGCTCTACTTAAAATATACAGCACTTACCTCATTTGATTGATGGAAAACAGGGTGAGCAGACACCTATTGTGGCTATCTGTCTGCTGTTTTGCCAAATACCAGAACAAAGAATCTACTTTTCATTTACTTTGAACTGTTAAATATATTTGTATATACATAATTACATAGACCTATGAGACTACCTTTAGATATGTAACTTTTTGTTTTCCCTTCACCTTTCAGAAAGAAAAAAATGATGATAATAAAAAATAATATATATATATATATATATATATATATACATATATATATATATATATATAAATATATATATATTTATATTTATATATCCTACTAGCTTATCCCCTTTAAAAATGCAATTTATCAAGGCTTTAACTGTTAATATGTTGTAATTCCGCGTCAAATTAAGAGTAAAATTTATATGTTTAAGTTAACAATGCGTCGACATAATAAAATGTAGGCCAGTTCACTGTAACATAAGCTCCCACGAGATTAGTTTGATGCAAATTGATGCTCGTGTTATTTGAGCGAACTGCTGGTAATCCACCTTTACATACAACTTTATTCGGCCAAAGTCAAATTAGTGAAATATTCAACGGGTATGCTCACATCTCGACAGCAAACATGATTTTCAATCTGCCACCTTTGAGTTTGTGAATGCCATAGGAATCAAAGGGATGTTCCTAGAATATAATAGGGTGTGTCTACCAACACAGAAAGGTTTAGTTATTTGCTGTTTGTCCTTTCATACAGTCATTAACAATGAACATGATTAAAGGGACATTAAATAAATGCTAGATAGAATGATGCATTCAAAGAAAAGATTAGTCTGAGAATAACATGTAGATGTATTTTTAAAGTCATTAGCTGTTTAAATATTGACAAAATAAGTGTAAAGTTTTAGGGGCCGATTTATTAAGTGGCGGGCAAACATGATACGCTGTCGGCATTTATCAATGCACAAGCATTTCACCAGAAATGCTTGTGCAATACAATGCCTCCTGCACATTCATGGCCAATCTTACGACTGCTGCTTCTTAACTTTTGTTTTCCTAAAGGCTCGCACAGAAACAGCTGCATTCACAGCTTCTTAAATCAGCCGCTTTGTGTCTATAAAACAATGGGAGCTGCCATGTTGTAACTTAGGTTACCTTCTCTGCTGTGGCCAATTAGGGACAGTTATAATTAGGTCAGTAGAGTGTGCAGCCAATGGCAAGACAAATTTGCGGGTCTCAACCGCCCAGTGCTCTTATTCCCCTCCCCCCTGTATGCCTTGCCCCTGTATGGCCCACCCCTGTCCCTCCCAACATTCAGTGTTACCTATATAAAGAATAACATTATATATATATATATATATATATATATATATATATATATATATATATATATATATATATATATATATATATATATATATATATATATATTACATCTCCTAATGCCATAAACACTTCTTCAGGATATACATTTCACCTTCTCCTACCCACACCCCTGAAAGTGCGGGGGGGGCCTCAAAATGAGGGGTCTGGGTAGGTGCCCCCCTCACCCTGCCTAAAAGCAGGCCTGCTTCTAATGAAGATACATCCATAACACACAATTCAATTAAACGTTCCATTTGCTTTTTTGTGAGGGGGGGGGGTTGTTAAAGAATTATTTTCCAATGTCTGAACTTTGGTTGTTAACAGAATTTCTTAACTTAAAGGGACATTAAACACTAAATACTTTTCATGCAGCTCACTCTAATTTTGGGTGCCTTCATTCTGGAACCAAGGTTACACTGCAGGTATATGAAGGAGAATTGCTACACATTTGCAAACATATCAGCACTGGAATTCAGTAAAAGGTAATAACCTCAATAATATGCTTATAAAATGTACCTTTAATGAGTTTGATTTTGGTTTGTTTATAAAATTAAGTATTGCTCAGCAACAACGTTTTGTTTTCTAGGTGTGTTTTTTTGAGATTATATGCAGTTTTTTTTTATTAACACTATATTTTTTTATAATACAGAGGACTATTAGGAGATAATATAGATGCTATATAGTCTATAGTACTTCATTTATCTTACAGTGTTCTTATTAGTGCAGTAAGAAATATGTTGGAATAAAAATTGAGAATTTTGCATTAATATTAAGCTCTAATCACACTAATATGAATACCATAAAGATTATTCTATACGTCTTATTTTGAAGGTAAAATTTTAGAAGGCATTTGACAGAGATTTTAATTTAGTACCCAAACTGAAGACTGATAAGTCAATTAGGGCTAGTAAAAATATTGAAAAATAATTCAGTAAAAGATGCTAACATATTTAATCAAATTATTAGTAGTAATGAATGTTATGATCTCTGGTTTGTTTTATATCTTTAAACCTTCCAGCTGGTACTTTCAAAATACTAATGAGTCCTGGTATAATGTGAAAACAGCTTTCATGCATAGGAACAAATGTTTAATACAGGTATAGAATACGTTCATGTGCCTCTCAAGGCCCTCATTTCACGTAAGAAATGAGCAAGTAGTTTGCAAACACAGTATAAGTATACAGAATATACATATACAGAACATCTATGTTATCTGCAGGTATTGCTCATGACATATATTCAGTAACAAACTCTTGAAACGGGCCAGAACCCACAAGGAAACAAGGTTAACACGCGAGTTATAAGGGGTTTATCTCAGCTGTTTGCGTGCGTTGGGTTTTCCGCTCGTATTGCAAGTTGAAAGTAACCCTCATTGCTTGAGCGCAATTGAAGTTAACATGCATCGGGTTAATGCGACCTCAAAGCTCTGATTAACTGTTTAGCGAAACAAAAAAGTGTCACAAAACACATAAAAAATATTACATTAATAATAGCACTATCTTATAAAAATATTTTTAAAAAATTGCACACAAAAGTTATAAAGGCTCAGATGAAGATATGAGGTCTCAGGTGTTAGGGGGGAAAAAAGCAGCAAAGAGCTTTAACATTGAGATTACATACATATGCATGTCTAAAGAGATATATATATATATATATATATATATATATATATACACAAGCATATTAAAGTTTTTTATTTTATTGGGCACATTACTATCAGCTCCAGAATAAAGAGGGATACCCCCTCATTCTACTCTCTGTCCACACATACAGAGTAGTATCAGAAGGGGTGTCCTACATGACTCTCCACATTACAACTGAAAGAGAGACTTTTTCCCACTGGGAGGACAACTTCATCTCGCTGGGAGTTCAACACTACATCAATGACCACTTATCCCTGTGGTGTTTACAGGTGAGCGGATATTTGCGCTATTATTTGTTACACATTCAATTTTATTCATGGGGCATATTTGTATTTTCACATGCACATGAGTACATCTACCCTGAAGGTGCTGTTATAACACCCCCTTTGCAGACCTATATATATATATATATATATATATATATATATATATATATATACAGTATTTACAGACATATATACACAAATAACTTTGCAGTTAAGTAGATGAAAACGTTTAAAAAAATATTTATACAATATTCATATTTAATAAAGTGTTGTAGTGTGAATTTACTTTAAATATTTTACATTCCAATGTTCTGCACATAGCAGAAAATGTTCTAAGTATTTGTAAATACATATTCCCATATATATCTGTATATATCTAATTATAATTTTGTATATATATATATACAATTATGTATTTATGAATACTGTTGGTAGTGTTGGGAGCAGTTGCTCTGTATTTCTATTCTGTACCTCTTGTGCCGGCGTCTAATTCTTTTGCTGAGGATGCAGCCGCCAGCTTCAACTGACTCAGAGAGTGGAAGGAGTCGAGATCAGTGGCAGAGTGGGCGGAGAAATGGAGCTCGGGACTGTGTGTGGAGTCAACCGAGCGGCTCAGAAGTCTCGGCATGCATTACTAGCACTGTCGAGTGCTTTTATAAAAGTGAGTGGCTTTTATCCTTTTGCCTAATTGTCACCTTGATGATTTTACACTTAGAGGTGCCTATGTTTGTTTCCTATCATAGGAATCTTCTGCATTAGATAGAATGAGTAGTTTTTCTGCAATGGTTAAAACCATTAGGTAAATTTAACAGGTTATCATTTGTAACTTTACCTGCATTGTATCTCACTCTTTAAAGGCAATCTCAACAGAAACACAAACACCCAATGGTTTTTTGAAATACTCAGATAGAGGATGAACATGTAAACAACTTTCCAAATTACTTCTATTGTAAAATTTGATTAATGTTCTTGGTATTCTTTGTTGAAAGAGCAGCAGTGCACTACTATGAGTTAGCTGAACATAGTGGGCCTGATGTTCAAAAACTGCCTTACTGGCCTGGTCGTCCTCGCAGTCCATAAGTCTGTTGATATTTGCAAAAAAAAGGGGCATCGTCGAGCAGTGCCAGTGAGCGGCAATGTCTCTCCCGTAGAAGTCAATGGGAGCATGACGTCACCACCCGCATCGCTGACATCGACCTTCATTTTGCTGCAGCCGGGGGGGGGGGGGGACTATTTGAAGTGGGCCTACACGGCACAGACAATGCGCTCACTAAAACTAAAAATAGTTTTAGTGTAGGCACACTCCAAATATTGCCTGTGAGACCTTAGTTTTACTACACCTACTCTTACTACCTCAGACGATGTACATGGCCCTTACGGTAACTGCACTTCGCTGATTTGAACATATAGTACTAGTGTGAATGTGTCTGAATCAAAGTGCAGCCTACTCCCACTAGCATGGCCGCTAACTCCCCCTGAAGCCTATAGCTACGTCACATCTAACCTACACTCCCCCTGCTCCGCAACGCTACCTCCCACCAAACGCCTACACCTACATCAGAGCTAACCTACACTCCCCCTGCACCGCCCAGCTAACTCCCCCTGACCGCCTACACCTACGCCACACTTAACCTACACACCCTTGGAACACCCAGATAAGTCCCTAATACTGCCTACACTTATATAATGTCTAACCTACACTTCCCTGGAATACCCCAGTTAACTCCCACATACTGCCTACTGTCATAAAAATACCTCACTATACTAAACAGTAAACCTCCCCATTATAACTATAGGAGCTATGTCACTAAAAGTATACTCAATGTTTAAATGATGTGTCGCAGAGATGCGCTAAAACGCTGGTGGCCGAAAAAGGGCCAGACCGGAATTAAGCCCCAGCGCATCTTAAAATTGGTGCCGATCGAGCAGGGTGCAGGGGATCAAGTCGCCCTTTTAGTATGTTGTTGGCAATTTGATTAGGCACCTAGGGACACCACTTGTTAATAAATAAAATAAATGAAATTAAGAAAAAAGGCCCTAAAACGTTCTACTTGGCAGACTGTCTGCCAGAGCCTAAGATGATGATAAGCAGTAGGGGGAGGGAAGAGAGCTTTATCGGGGGGATCAGGAAGGTGTCCAGTGGGAGGGTAATATCTAAACTACAAAACTATTACCTTTGCCAGCTAACTGATTCATCCCTTCACTTGTGGAAAGTATAGTGCAAAGCTGCAATTAGCGGTCTTCTAAGTATCATAAACCAATGGCTAAGCCATACATGTCTGCTATTTCTGAACAAAGGGGATCCCAGGGAAGCTTTTACAACCATTTCTATTATGGTTGCACAAGCGGTATGTAAAGAATTTAAGTGAGAAATCCAAATTTTGTGAAAAATGTAATGATTTTTTTTTTAATATGATTGTATTTGCCGGCAAAATGGTGGCATGGAATACACCACAATGGGCCTAGATCAATATCTTAAGTTTTCTACAAAAAAATATATAAAGTTTCAATAAGTAAATCAAAAAAATCAAGGTTCTATTTCTGTTTAAATATAGTAATAGCAAAAATGGTAAAAATTATTTTGGGCAAGTTATTACTGATTCCATAAATACAGTAAATTATTAAAATCCAGACAGACACCTAAGAAGAAATTAAATGGATAGTAAACTCAAAATTAAACTTTTATGATAGAGCAGGTAATTTTAAGCAACTTTATAATTTACTCTTATTATCAATTTTTATTTGTTCTCTTATAATAATAATATAACTAGTATTTATATAGCTCCTTTCTCCCAGTAGAACTCAAAGCGATTTTTCAGCGCTCGCTCTCGGAATTAACCAAATCAGCAGCTGAATAGTAATAGTTATTATTACCCAATTTAATAGTACTCATTTTATCAACCTTCGAAGGATGAAGGGCTGAGTCGGCCCCGCCGGGATTTGAACCTGTGACCTTGGATCTTTTAAACAGGCTTTTTTGTAGTCAGGGCATTTACCAACTGAACTACCACACTGTCCTTGGTATCTCTTGGTATCTCTTGGTATCTCTTGGTATCTTTATTTTAAAAAGCTGGAATGTAAGCTTAGAAGCTGGCCCATTTTTGGTAGACTTATGCATGGCCGAAAAATTTGTTTCGGTTCGGATCGATTCGGATGTTTTCGAATTTCGGTTCAGATCGATTAGAATTCAGAAAAATTTTAATGAATTCGTTTCGGATTCGTTTCGGATTAATTCGGATTCGAATAAATTCGGCTGGATTCGGTTAGGTTTGGAAATTCGGAATTTCGGTATGTGTTAGGTGGGATGTGCTGTGTATTAGACTAGTATTATGTACTGTATATTAGGTGTAACCCATAGCAGAGTGATATAACCTAATATACTGTACAATACTAGTGTAATACATGACCACCCGAATGTAACAAATAAATCCGAACTAATTCGGATTTATTCGGTACTACTGTAATTCGGAAATCCGAATCGATCCGAATCTCTGAATTTAAGAAATTTGTCCAAATTTCGATTCGTTCCGAATCGAAATGCACATGTCTAATTTTTGGTTCAGCACATGGGTAGCGCTTGCTGATTGGTGTCTAAATGTAGCCATCCAATCAGCAAGCGCTACCCAGGTGCTGAACCAAAAATGGGCAGGCTTTTAAGCTTACTTTCCAGCTTTTTAAACTAAAGATACCAAGAGAATGAATAAAAATTGATAATAGGTGTAAATTAGAAAGTTGCCTAAAATTACATACTCTATCTGAATCATTACATTTTATTTTTGACTATACTATCCCTTTACTTATGTAGACTTGTGAAATAGTGGGTTTGGTGGCAGATTAAGGGAGTGGAGACATGAGCAATAACAGGGTAGGGGGACACATGAGCTATAACAGGGTAAGGGGAGACAGGAACCAGCTGAGACTGGAATAAAACATGCAAGGACAAGCCCCAGCAGCTCTCTTTACAAACAATCATCAATAACCAGGAAGTTTCAGCGAATTGAGGTGCTTGCCATTACCAGTTTGGAGGAAGGAACTAACTCCTGCAAGGAATTGTGGGAGATCTGTGAGTCTGGGAATGTGCTAACTGGCACATTTTTAGTTTATGTGCAAGTATTTATTTGTTATGTTCATAATTACTCGTTAACTGTAGGTTTTATATATTGTTTTTTTTAATCAGATTTTGTTAATAAAATTGATGTGGCCTTGTCAACACAAGCTAAGTGTTATTTATGGAGCAGGTAACATTGTACAGCAAGAACCAGAAGTATTGCTTGCAATTTTAAAGATAAAGTTTGAGTAGTTAAATAATTGTTTAAATAGTATTATTTGCAGATGTTCACCTTTTACCATCCATGATTTTTCACAGAGTAATCAAAATATTGTATTACACTTTTGTGTTATTTTCAATATTTCCTAAAAAGTCGTGAAGATTTTTTACAGTAAATACAGTTTTTTTTTGTTTTTTTTTTTAAAGATATTTTACCACTTGGCTGATTATTTATTTTTGGCAGCTAAGGGGTTAAGATCATTTTCTCGGAGCCAGTCGCAACCACTTAGAGAAAAAAAAACTTTTTTATATATATATATATTTCAGTGTCCAGCAGAGGGCGCTGTGCTCAGCTGCAATTGTCTTCAAATAATAAATTCCTTCCTACTTCTAGCTGTTAACCGATAGAGGTGCAGGTCAGATACCTTTCCTTATTAGAACTGGTGCAAAGTATTTATTTTTATATTTATTAGTTTGCATTAATTTACTGCAAAATGTATCATTGCCTCAGTAATTAGTATAATGTACTGCTTACTCCTCGGTATTGAGACATTGTTTACTTATTGTTTTACAGACATGCTAAAGTACAAATATTAAAAAACGTTTAACCCCTTAATGACCACAGCACTTTTCCATTTTCTGTCCGTTTGGGACCAAGGCTATTTTTACATTTCTGCGGTGTTTGTGTTTAGCTGTAATTTTCCTCTTACTCATTTACTGTACCCACACATATTATATACCGTTTTTCTCGCCATTAAATGGACTTTCTAAAGATACCATTATTTTCATCATATCTTATAATTTACTATAAAAAAAATTATAAAATATGAGGAAAAAATTGAAAAAAACACACTTTTTCTAACTATGACCCCCAAAATCTGTTACACATCTACAACTACCAAAAAACACCCGTGCTAAATAGTTTCTAAATTTTGTCCTGAGTTTAGAAATACCCAATGTTTACATGTTCTTTGCTTTTTTTGTAAGTTATAGGGCCATAAATACAAGTAGCACTTTGCTATTTCCAAACCATTATTTTTCAAAAATAGCGCTAGTTACATTAGAACACTAATATCTTTCAGGAATCTCTGAAAATCCATTGACATGTATATATTTTTTTTTAGTAGACATCCCAAAGTATTCATCTAGGCCTATTTTGGTATATTTCATGCCACCATTTCACCGCCAAATGCGATTAAATACAAAAAATCGTTCACTTTTTTACTCATTTTTTCACAAACTTTTGGTTTCTCACTGAAATTATTTACAAACAGCTTGTGTAATTATGGCTTAAATGGTTGTAAATGCTTCTCTGGGATCCCCTTTGTTCAGAAATAGCAGACATATATGGCTTTGGCGTTGCTTTTTAGTAATTAGAAGGCTGCTAAATGCCACTGCGCACTACACGTGTATTATGCCCAGCAGTGAAGGGGTTAATTATGGAGCATGTAGGGAGCTTTTAGGGATAATTTTAGCTTTAGTGTAGTGTAGTAGACAACCCCAAGTATTGATCTAGGCACATTTTGGTATATTTCATGCCACCATTTCACCGCCAAATGCGATCAAATTAAAAAAAACGTTAAATTTTTCACAATTTTAGGTTTCTCACTGAAATTATTTACAAACAGCTTATGCAATTATGGCACAAATGGTTGTAAATGCTTCTCTGGGATCCCCTTTGTTCAGAAATAGCAGACATATATGGCTTTGGCGTTGCTTTTTGGTAATTAGAAGGCCGCCAAATGCCGCTGCATTTCACACGTGTATTATGGCTAGCAGTGAAGGGGTTAATTATGTAGCTTGTAGGGAGCTTGCAGGGTTAATTTTAGCTTTAGTGTAGAGCTCAGCCTCCCACCTGAAACATGAGACCCCCTGATCCCTCCCAAACAGCTCTCTTCCCTCCCCCACCCCACAATTGTCCCCGCCATCTTAAGTACTGGCAGAAACTCTGCCAGTACTAAAATAAAAGCTATATTTGGGCTTTTTTTGTGTTTTTTTAGCATATTTACATATGCTGCTGTGTAGGATCACCCCTTAGCTCCCAGCCTCACTGATCCCCCACCAAACAGCTCTCTAACCCTCCCCCTCTGCCTTAATGGGCGCCATCTTGGGTACTGGCAGCTGTCTGCCAGTACCCAGTTTAGTAAAAAAATGTGCCTTTTTATTAAAAAAAATGCCCTTTTCTGTAGTGTAGCTTCCCCCCCCCCAGATCAACCCCCCACCCCTTCCAGGTCCCTTAGCTGTTTATTTACAGATTTTAAAACTTTTTTTTTTTTTACTTTTCCCAGTTTATTTTTCTGTAGTGCAGCGGTTCCCTCCCGCTCCCGCCCCGTGCACGCGCCCGCCCGCCGCCCCCCGTGCACGTGCGCGCTCCCATGCGCGCTCCCGCCCCCCCCCGCTCCCGATCCCGCCCCCCTCCACTCCATTCAGCACATCGATGGCCGCCCACCCGCCTCCCAGACTTGCTCCCACCCACCAACGTTACCGGCCACCGATGTCCGGTGCAGAGAGGGCCACAGAGTGGCTCTCTCTGCATCGGATGGCCAAGGGGGGTTATTGCAGGATGCCTTGATATCGAGGCATCACTGCAATAACCGGAAAGCAGCTGGAAGTGTGCAGGATCGCTTCCAGCTGCTTTCCAGACCAAGGACGTACGCCACAAGTCCTCGGTCATTAACTGTATTTTTTTTGAGGACGTGTGGCGTACGTCCTTGGTCATTAAGGGGTTAAAATAATGTATTGTAGCTGGTACCTATGATTGTAATGCTAAGTTAATATGTCGTTACGTTCTACTGTGCTTTTCAGGGCTGTAATGAATAAAAGCAATTCTGGTGTACAAACTGACACAAAAAATATATGGGCCTACGAGTGCCAATATGGAATTTATATTATGTCTATCTAGTTCTTTATTTACTGTAACATGTGATAACCTGTCCCTCTGTGTGCATGTTTTTACCAAATTTGCATTATTTTAACATCCAATGTGTCTTAAAAAAATAAAAAAATTCATTATAAAGACATTTATTACATATTAGTTGTCTTTTTATGAAGCAAAACACTGCCTCCATATCATTTCATCATTTTCATTATACACAGCAGTGTTTAACTCCCTGTTTGCCACATAGAGACAAGTATTAATCCCATTTATCCACATACAGAACAAATATTACAGTGTGTTGAGCAGATTTAAACCTTTTTTCAGCTACATACAGAGCAGTAATAAACCCTTGTCGGCTACCAGACAAAGTGATATGAATACCTTGTTATAAGTACATACATACACCAGTAGTAACTCCTATACATACAAAGTGATATTAACCCCTTGTTAGCCACATGAAGAGTTGTATTAAAAATGTGTCAGACATATATACAGTCAGTGGCGGTATTATGCACTTTTAAACAGACGTGTAGCTGCAGACAGCACACGCTCTGCCAAGCGCTCCCATATATCCATGGACAGCGCTGCAGAATATGTTGGTGCTTAATAAATAAAGTATAATAATAATAATATTATGTTTTTTGTCTTTCAACTTTTTCACCACCTTTGTTAGCCACCAAATTTCAAGTTCTAGAACCGCCACTGTATACAGTAGCCTTAACTCCTTGTTAGCTGCACATACAGAGCTGTATTAACCCTTTTCAGCCATATACAGATCGGGATAACACCTTGTTTTCTGTGTTGTTTACCCTTTTCTGGCTAATAAAGAGTACTGTTTTCTTTAGAATTGTACTATTGGGGTCCATCCAGTGATCCTTGTGGTTTAATAATGATTGCATGGCCGCCCATGAACACCCTGGTCTCTTAAACTAAAGTATTTTAGCTTTAATAACTATTGCCTCACTGGGTTTGGTGCAGGTAAATTATGTTGAGCATTACCCATAAATATATACTTTGCACCTAAATAGTTTACCCCATAACAGCATAACAAGCATTAACCCATGCTAGGGTTCCCAGTCCAGTCCTGGATGTTATTGCTATATATTAAGAATTCAGGGTGCTATAGAGGGTACAAAAGACAATTTCAGTTCTTACTGTTTCTTATTCTTGATCTTTAAGCTGCTTTTGATATTGACCACTCTGTCATTATGAATATTATTTGCTCCCTTGGCTTGTATGAAAGTGCTCATTCTGGTACCTCTTCCACTGAGTGTCAGGATAACTTAAGGCTCAGTCCTGAACAGTGCTCCTTCTAAGACCCAGCAGTGAAACAGTTAATAAGGGTACAATACCTTGCTGTCTGCATTGTTTAGTGCACCGGTTTTCAAACCTGTCCTCAGACCTCCCTAACAGGCCACATTGAACTGGAGCACAGGTGGAATAATCAGCTACTTAAAGGGACATAATACTCATATGCTAAATCACTTGAAACGGATGCAGCATAACTGTAAAAAGCTGACAGGAAAATATCACCTGAGCATCTCTATGTAAAAAAGGAAGATATTTTACCTCACAATCTCCTCCGCTCAGCAGAGTAAGTTCTGTGTAAAAAGTTATACTCAGCTGTTGCCCAGCCGCAGTTAAAAAATAATAATGAAGAAATGAACAGCAGTCAATCAGCATCAACAGTGCTGAGGTCATGAACTCTTTTACTGTGATCTCATGAGATTTCACTTAACTCTCATGAGATTTCATTGTAAACTTCCTTACACTGAATAGGGAAATAAGATGAGTGTACTCGAAAGCTTGCTCCTTCCGCTGTCCCGGGACAGACATACCGATTTGTTGCTTAGAAGTCCTTTACAATGGGATGTGGCTACTGAGAAACTTTTACATCTCTACTTTAGTGATGCAGTATAGCTGTAAAAAGCGTACTAGAAAATATCACCTGAACATCTCTATGTTCAGGTGATATTTTATAGTCCGCTTTTTACAGCTATACTGCATCACTTTCAAGTATTTAAACATTTGGGTATTATGGCCCTTTAATAAACATGGTTATTTTACCTGCTCTCATCCAAGGTAATCCTGAAAATCTGGCTTGTTGGGGAGGCCTGATGACAGGTTTGAAAACCAGTGGTGTACTGTTTGCTAACTAGGGTGTTGTTCTCTAATTAACTGTTTCACTGCTGGGCCACTCACAAAATGTGGTCTAAGGGAACACTGCTCCTTACCCTCCAGCTTTTATAGATCTACACATTTTGCGCGGGAAACTAATAAGCTCATTTGAGTTTCATTACCACTTTTGAGGACACACACATATATATATATTTTCCCCAATCCCCTCCCCTCCTTACCTAATCATACTTCAGGCTGTATTCTGGATTTCACTCACAATCTTAATTTTGTATTTTTGTTTTAGAGCTTTTGCTGATATCTTCTTCTTTTAATATAACAACAAAATCACTATTACTGTCCAAAACTGTACCAACATATTTCCATTGTCATAGATTTGACCCTGCTGCCTTCTTTTCGACACATTTACTGTTTTACCTAATCTTGCTGCTTCCACCTTCTGAGCATTGGCAAAATGTGTTCTTTTCTCCCTTAAAGGGAAATTAAACCAAAAAAAAAATCTTTCATGATTCAGATAGTGAATACAATTTTAAACAACGTTCCAATTTACTTCTATTATCTAAGTTGCTTCATTCTTTAGATATAATTTGTTGAAGAAATAGCAATGCACATGGGTCAACCAATCACACAAGGCATCCATGTGCAGGCGCCAATCAGCAGCTGCTGAGCCTATCTAGATATGCTTTTCAGGAAAGAGTATCAAGTGAATTAAGTAAATTAAATAATAGAAGTAAATTAGAAAGTAGTTAAAAATTATATTCTCTATCTGAATCATGAAATACATTTTTGGGTTATATAAACCGGAAATCTGTACT
This sequence comes from Bombina bombina, assembly GCF_027579735.1. Taxonomy (NCBI): domain Eukaryota; kingdom Metazoa; phylum Chordata; class Amphibia; order Anura; family Bombinatoridae; genus Bombina; species Bombina bombina. The sequence goes on from NW_026512232.1 coordinate 74,321, forward strand.
ACAAATTAACACAGATCACCTATAGGAGGCGCTATACAACGGTGGTAAGAATTACCCAGGTATTATACGTGCATAAATAACACCAAATACAAATTAAAAGATATAAAAAATGTAAAAATACAGGAATAAAAAGATTATATGTATAAAATGTTTACAAATGGATATATATACACACGTGGCACTAAGTAGTGGCCTATGTGCGAGGTATATGGAGATAGACCCACAAAAGTCTGTGTGAGGAAAAGGCAGCTCTCGGTCTTCACTCCAAAAAATGATGAGTCTTCTAGGATGGATAACTGTAATCAAAACATAAACAGAGGCGCCACATGTGTAGGTCAATATAAACCACTTAATCCAAAATAGACAAGATACAGGGTACTCACAAACGTGAAGGCACTCTCTTGTGCCTGTTAGGAGCAGGCTGGTATTCAATCAGCAAACCAGCTGGCTGTGCAAAGGAGTCGTGGTGTCCTGATGCAGTGTATCTCCGGGACGGCAAACCTTGCCTGGATAACTTCCTACGAGTTGAAGAAGGGGAGAAAGGCTAAACAGCCCTTGGGTTACTTGGGAGAAGATTGATACACACACACCAGTCTTTGTAAATAGTAAAACTGATATTTATTATTGTACAAAATAAAAATACCAGCAATGTAACAAATTACAGCTGGGTGTGTTAAAATCAAATCTCCTATACCAAACAGAGATAGAAAGCGACGCGTTTCTCGGGTGTAACCCCGTTTCCTCAGGCTTGTATACTCTGACTGTGTCTTAGTTCCCCTTAAATAGGGCTCAGTAACCACATGTTTTCAATAAACACTCCCCTTCCTTCACATAAACCAATAGAACCCTTCCTTTCCCCACAAACCCACTTGTTGCGATGATTAAACTAGTGTTATTAATTAAGAGCCCAATTGTATTCTTTCTCCTATTTCCCTAAGAATTGTGTTCTGTAAGTAGGTGATGGTGCAATTTTCTAAATTTTATCTTTAGCCGATCATGTGCAAATTTTCGGCTGTATCTATATAAACAAGCTACATCAGTGTCGTCTTGTTAGCCTATCGTAACCATATTTTGAGAGGCTTGTGTTGTATATTACATCCGATTGGTCTGTGTGGGGAAAGGAAGGGTTCTATTGGTTTATGTGAAGGAAGGGGAGTGTTTATTGAAAACATGTGGTTACTGAGCCCTATTTAAGGGGAACTAAGACACAGTCAGAGTATACAAGCCTGAGGAAACGGGGTTACACCCGAGAAACGCGTCGCTTTCTATCTCTGTTTGGTATAGGAGATTTGATTTTAACACACCCAGCTGTAATTTGTTACATTGCTGGTATTTTTATTTTGTACAATAATAAATATCAGTTTTACTATTTACAAAGACTGGTGTGTGTGTATCAATCTTCTCCCAAGTAACCCAAGGGCTGTTTAGCCTTTCTCCCCTTCTTCAACTCGTAGGAAGTTATCCAGGCAAGGTTTGCCATCCCGGAGATCCACTGCATCAGGACACCACGACTCCTTTGCACATTTTTGGGTTTAATGTACCTTTAGGACACTTAAAAAACTGGTCCATTCATATTGCAAGTTGACCCCTGCAATTCATTTTACATTGGAGAATATCTCCACTTCAGTTTATCCTAAATGCTCTTGACCTATTTCTTAGTCCCTTCTTTTAGTCCCTTCCTCTATGTAAATCTAGAAACTTCCATTAGCTTCCAGGATTAATTTCAAATTGTATAAACCAAATCTACAACACTGTCTACTACATAGCAACTCTCTAAATATCTCTCCTCATTTCCATATACCTCAGAGTGGCCTCCTTTGCTCTTTTTCTGACATATATAGGCCCATCGTACACGTCGCTCTTCATCTGCTGCGCCTCTCTGCCAATCCCTTCACTGGTTTCCTCTTGCCTCCAGGATTAAACACAAAATCCTGACTCTGACATCCAAGAACCTCAATAGCACTGCTCCCCCTATATCTTAGACCTTGTCTCCAGATACTCTCCCTCCCTCCCGTTTTTGTACAATACGCAATCTTTATGTAGGTCCTATGTAGCAAGGGTCCCAAACTTTGAAAATTGTATAATTATCTATTTAAAATCATACATCTTTACATGGTAAAATAACTTTACATCTGAATAACAAGTTATGGACCAGAGTTATGCGCACGCGATATCGGGTTTATTGCGACTGCTTGTGTGCTTTAGATGTAGCGCTCGTAATACAAGTTTAAAGTAAACTCGATCGCTTGAGTGCTAATGAAGTTATCTGGTTTACAAAAATGTGTCACCAAACACATAAAAAATACATTGCACAGTACAGTTCCAATCATAACACTGTCTGATAAAAAAATATTTTTAAACATTGCACAAAAAAATTATAAGGGTTCAAAGATATGAGGTGTTAGATGTTAGAAAAACAAAGGCAGGCAAAGGGCTTTAACATAGAGATACATATACATGTCTAAATGTGTGTGTGACTGTGTACATATGTATTTATATATGTATTTACAAACATATATACACATATAAATACATATGTACACATATATAAGACAAATATAAGTGCATTGGAGCCCTTTATAGTCACGTAGATGAAAACATGTAAAATAATATTTATGCAATATTTATATTTAATAAAGTGTTATAGTGTGTAAACATTTCAATGTTCTGCACATAACAGAATAAATTCTAAGTATTTATAAATATATTCCTATTTATATTTACCCTATATTTACCCGTAATATATATATATATATATATATATATATATATATGTATATATATATATATATATATATATATATATACACACACACACAGTCCTAAAGCCTGTGTGCACGGGCCATTTTCTGCAGTGCAGCGGTTCAGCCCCGCCCACATCAGTCTGGTCACGCCCCATGCCTGCTCCCGCCCACCCTCTCTGTTGTCTGATCCTCACGGCCTTGACTGATCCTTCCTTACGGCCAGGTATGTTTGTCTCACGCTGCAGTTTCTACTGCGCATGTCTGCATCGGACAAACATACCTGGCCTTTATAATATAGGATATATATATTTATATATATATATATATATATATATATATATATATATATAGTACATAAATACTCTCAGATATATGTAGAAATATGTATTTATGAATAAATAGAACATACTTTTCTTTGGAATGTGAAATATTAATATGTTTATGTCGGGTTTGCGCACGAGTGGAGTGTTTATTTTTTTTCCACATTTTTTTTTTGTTGCTTCTTTCATTTCTATAGGGGAATACGTTAACGCAATCGCGATATTCTAAGTTCGGCTTCCTATGCGCATCAGTTAGCGTGCCAGCGGGAGAGTTAAGTACCGCTCCACTTGTAATCTGACCCTATATGTATTAAACGGTATGAAAATTATTTATGATCGATTGACATGACTATTCTGCTTTTACCTTAGCTTAGTTAATATTTCATATTGTGCTACTTGATTATGCTTTCTGAAAAGATACACTATTTCTTTGTATGTTTACCTTTATTTTATTTTTTTTCTTGAAAAAGTCAATAAAACTAAAAGAAAAGAGGTTACAAAACCATAAGTAAACTGTATTGTTAGCCTGAGGACTACAATTAATTTTGTCCTGCACCAGTTTTAATGGCAATCATAACAAAAAATTCATACACTTATGTTACATAGAATGGAATCAAACATGTCAATAAATTGCCTGAAATCTGAGTAATCTTCTACTGAGTCAACTGGGATTCATTTTTCAGAACTCATGCTGAAGGCTACTGTCACATACAATGTTATAAACTGCTTATTTTCATCACATCCAAATGTATACAAAGAGTTTTATTTATTGAAAAAAATGTGTTTAGAACAAGAAAAATAAAATAATAATAATTCCTCAACAATAAATTGTTATTAAATTGGGAGAGGCAATTATACAAATTCCTAACAAACTACATCAATGACCAATAATATACAATATTGCAAAATAATTTATCATTTTTTATTTAAGAAATTCAATTATTGGAGATGTTTGGTGTTGAAAATAGTTTTTTTAAGTGGATGTTTAACCCTTTTGTGTCAGGGCTAAAGTGCCTACATCGGAACAACTGTTCCGATGTAGACAAATTGAAACCACGCGATCGTGTGCATGATTTCAATTATTAGATCGCGTCTGGGGGGCGTCCATACAACCCTAGGAACGCCCCCCAGACCGCGATCAAATCCTGACAGCACAGAAGGCTTCAGGACAGCCGTTGGCTATGATGTTCTATTCCGTCATAACGGCTTTAAAGCCCAGTCTAATTATGACGTAATAGAACGGCATAACGGCTTTAAAAGGATAAAGGGACATGAAACCCAAAATGTTTCTTTCGCGATTTAGATTGATTATGATTTTAAACAACTTTCCTATTGACTTCTGTTATCCACTATGTTTTGTTCTCCTGATATACTTTGTTGAAAAGGATACAGACAAAAAATTAGACACGTAAAAACCCCTATATCCACCATCCCCCTACATCGCAATAACTAATAAAAGCATTAACGCCTCACATCACAATAACTAATAAAAGTATTAACCCCTATTCCGCCAAACCCCCACATCGCAAACTAACTAATTACACTATCAACCCATAATCCGCCAACCCCACACATCGCAAACAACTAATTAACCTATTAACCCCAATCCGCCAACCCCCCACAACACAAAGTATTAATCTAATACCTAAGCCCCCTAAATTAACCCCAATTAAATTACAATTAAAAATAATAAAAAACCTAAATTACCTAAACAAAAATCTAACATTACACAAAATAAAAAATACCTAACATTATAGAAAAATAAAAAAAGGTTAAGATTGCAAAAATAAAAAAAACCTAACATTACAGAAAATAACTAACTAAATAATCCAAAATAAAAAAGTTATTGCTAATCTAATACCCCCTTAAAAACAAAAAAGCCACCCCAAAAAAAAAAAAAACCCTAATCTAACAATAAACTACCAAAAGCCCTTAAAACGGCCTTTTGTAGGGCATTTCCCTAAAGATAACAGCTCTTTTAGGAAAAAAAATACAAAGTACCCCCTAACAATACAACCCCCCACCCAAAGTTAGTTTTTTTTATTATTTGTAATCTTAGCTTTATTTTTAGGATTTTTGTTAGGATCTTTTATTTTCTGTAATGTTAGGTTTTGGTTTAGGTAATTTATTTATTTTATGTAATTGTAATTTAATTGGGGTTAATTTAGGGGGTGTTAGGTTAGGGGGCTTAGTTATTAGATTAATACTTTGCATTTTGGGGGGTTGGTGGTTTAGAGGTTAATAGGTTAATTAGGTACTTTGCGTTGTGGGGGGTTGGCGGATTAGAGGTTAATAGGTTAATTAGGTACTTTGTGATGTGGGGGTTGGCGGATTAGGGGTTAATATTTTTATTAGTTATTGCAATGTGGGGGAATGGCGCTTTAAAGGTAGATATTGTGCATGTCTTGGGTGTTAGTGAAGGCTTCCAGGGAGTTATGGTACTTTCATAGTCAGCGCAAGACTTGCTGCACCTGCCTATGTGTGGAAAAGTGGAATTGGAGTAAAATGTCTCCATTCTGCGCGCATAAGTCCTTGCGCAAAATATGTGATACCGACTCGCAAAGCCGGTTCTATGTTAGTTTATGGGAGTAAAAACTGCAGGCGACGGGTAAAATATACATGCGTAACTTGCATGCAACACCGTATATGTGATCGCTAGATTCTTCAAAAATTTGTCAACGCCAGGTATTGCGCCTGACGCCGCATATGTAATCTCGCCCCAGGTATATGGCCACTAACAACAGGAGTAGATAAAAAGATGTCATCTTATAACATAGTCACAGTGTCAAATCCATTCTAACTCAGGTGACTACACCACTGCCCACTCAGCTGATTCCAGAATACTGAAGGTGGATGTATTGGTAAATAGTAGTCTGGTTAGGTTCTACAATATGGGCCACATTACAAGTGGCGCGCTATATAGCTATTTAGTGCTTTCATTTGCGGGCAAATGCTGACAGAAGTAAACTTTTAACATGCGCGGGTTTGCTTGCAAATCAAAATTTGAAAATAAAATGTTTTCAAGTAAGCAAAAGCCGACCATTGCTAACTTGAGGACTTCTTCTCCCCATAGAGTTCAATAGAGCGCACAAACTGAAAAAACCTAACACTTATCGCTCTCACGTTAACCCAACACTGCGTTAGACGAACTGTGCTAACCTGAAGGTAGTTATGAATATTTTACATTCCAATGTTCTTCACATAGAAGAAAATTTTATTTTTATTTTTAAATACAACAGCAATTAATATAGCTAAGCTTAAAAGCTGTGTACTGCGGCGATGCTATGGCGTAAAGGGAAGTCTGCCTTAAAAAGCAGGCTAAAAGTAAAAAAGTGAGTCATTGTGAACCTAATTTGCATATCTCACCCAGAGCCCTTTGCTGCATTGGAAACAATGTAATCAGAGAGTTTCGGTGGTAAAAGCAAGTCTTCTGACTGTCTAGATTTCTAAATAGTTTACACAATGAGTTATTTTCTTTATATTTTTAAATATATATATATATATATATATCTCCAATAAAGAAACTGCACTCTCAGGTCTTTTTGTGAAGTTGAGAACAACAAAGTCTCTTTTTTTAATGTAACGTTTTCAAGGAACAAGTCCCCGTCATCAGCATAACAATAGTGTCAAATACAACTCATATTTATATCAACATATAAATTACATAAATGAAAAATACCTGTGTACCTCTAGTGCCCCAGAAAAAAACGCCAAACACTCGTGTGTGGAGCGCAGTTTGCGTTCCAGTGATTTGCAACCGGAAGTATCTACTATCACATGACTTCCGGTCTATACTGTTATACATTATCTGTGTATATTATATTTTATTTTCAGATCGCAATCTTTTGCCAGTGTCAAATGTGCATAATAAAGTTATTGTATCTCTGTGTATTTCTTAAAGTGTTATAACTAGCTTAACGCTCAGACTGTTATCTCACATCTAAGGCTTTTGTTTTAAACCTTCTATATATCCAGTGTTGCAATGTCTCTGCATTGGCTTATCAATTTATTATGTACATAGTGCATTATGTGGGTATTTCTTTCTGTGCATGCTTATGTTGGAAGCAGCCTCTCGTATACTATCGTGTGAGGGCTGCTGTGTGACCAGTTGTTTATCTGGTTTACCACGGTAACCTTGGTTAGCCATATGTTAGGAGCCTGTGATCTTCCACTCGCTGTTTTTATTATTTCTTATGGCATTATGTTTGCTATCTACTATACTGGTTAACTATTGATGCCGCATATCTTGAAGGTTTTCAAATTACACCGTACATATATTATTATTGCCCCCACTGTGTACATACTTGTGTGTATTACACATCGTGTAACTACCACAAGTCCAGTTTTGTCGAATTGTTCTAAACACTGTTCATAAGTGTCCAGAGATAAAAACATAAAATAAGCTTAAACAAAATACTACATATTAGCATATATGCTGTTTGCATATGACTATTAAATCTAATTTTGCTATCTAGACCTTATATATAGATGCCATCTTGTTAATAATCAGTTGTCACCATTTTCTGTATTTTAGGTAGTTCTTATTGTCCTTATATATTTTTTCCACCCTAAAGATAATTTATGTGAAAATGCACCACATTTTCACATCTTAGGGTTAGCTTTTCTTCTGGGCCCCTGTATGTCAGATCTTTGTTTTCACTCAATTCCTATGTTGCTTAGGCTGTGTTGAATTTCATTCCATATATCTCAAATTCAAATAGTGTCCATGTATATTGTGTCTTTCCTTTCATGCTGGCTACTGTATGCATAGGTTTAGGAGGGGATTTATGTTGGTATCTTGCCCGGTGTGTGTCTTATCCAATGAATAGTGGGAGTCACTACCATGTCTCCCCTTACTCATATCATCGGAGTGTGACAAGGACACTACCCCCCATGGGGTCTGTGTCCTTATCTCCCCGTGATGTGGTGCACTGGAACGCAAACTGCGCTCCACACACGAGTGTTTGGCATTTTTTTCTGGGGCACTAGAGGTACACAGATATTTTTCATTTATGTAATTTATATGTTGATATAAATATGAGTTTTATTTGACACTATTGTTATGCTGATGACGGGGACTTGTTCCTTGAAAACGTTACATTAAAAAAAGAGACTTTGTTGTTCTCAACTTCACAAAAAGACCTGAGAGTGCAGTTTCTTTATTGGAGATATTTGTGATATTACTGCACCCAGGCAGACGACCTTGGGAGGGTATATCCTGTGTAAAGGGACGGTAATTGTATTTGACATTCACAGTGATACCCCCACCACCGGACTGGTGACCATCCAGAAATTCTTTGAAACTTTTGTTAATCTTTTTTTGCTACTGCTGACTGACAAACACCTTTATATATATTGGATATCTGACGAAACCATCAGTGAATTGTAGAGCCATTTGAGCCAAGAAGCACTATTGAATTGAACTGCTTTGCACAATTGCATGTCTAATATGGAACCTATCTTTCCCCCCATATCAGCACTACCACCACTAGGAGGTAAAACAGTGCAAACAGAAGAAACCCCGGGAGAACATGCCTTGGTAGCACAGATAGGCACAGTGACCTACACGCAAGATGATGCAGCAAGGATCCTGTTTGCCCCAATCAATAGAAGTACTGGTGAGACCCCTATAAACTTGTATCACAATTTATTGAAACTTAAAAAACGTGAAATAGATCTTATGTTACACGGAAGTTACCTATCAGAATACTATAGACTAAACCACATCCCCAGGGGATTCAGGGTTAAAAACATCCCTACTATAGGGCGAGACAACCCTGAATTCAGGAGGAAGTGGTGTCACATTTTAAATAAGTGTTCTTTAGATTTGGTACTCCTAGTAATTGAGGAGGTCACAAACATACTAGTAAAGGTAAAAATAGAAATTACAACCTTCGAGGAGACACACAATACCACACTCACACTAGACCAACAGGAAAACTGGCTACTTAAATTGAACCAACAAATAGAAAAATACAGAACTGATCTTATAGTGTTCAAAAATAGAAAACTTGATTCTGTAAACGCAGACTACACACATGGAAGAGTGTATAAATAGTTAACTAACACCACAGAAGGTAGAAATAGGAGAACTTACAGACCTAGACGAGTACAATTTGCAACAATCGATACAAGTGGGGCAGAGTCATCTGAAACAGACACCAGCACCTTACACACGAACCCTATGTCACCAGGGTCATATACTCCTCATACAACACACGGGGACATATATGCACAAAGGGGACACTCCACTCCAGATCATTTTTTAGGAGTGACTACCAGATCACGGGGAGGAGGCGACATAGGCCGCATATCAGGAGGGCGGGGAGGAAGGTACAGACCATCACGCCGCAGCAGGAGGAGGACATCATAGTCAATCTTAGCAAACATATGCTTACACTAGCAGAAAGACAAGTCCTCAATAAAGGCCTTACATTCGTCCCTAGCAAAAAAACTCCAGAATTAGAACTCAAAATTGAGATGTATAAACATAATAGAGTTTTAAAAATTAAAGAATTCTTTCAAGACACTCCCTCACGAGAAGTGAGCACGAACCCTATAGACAAATGTAAGAAAGCAATCACATTTGAACCACACAACAATAGCGCTTCCACTAAGACTTACATAAGGCTTATAACACAAGATCTGGAACAAGAGAGAGTTAACAAAAAATGGACACATAACCTAACACAAGATGAAAGACAAGCAATCAAAACCTTACAGGATGATCACTCACTAGTCATCCGCCCCGCAGATAAGGGCGGGGCCATTGTCCTTTTGAACTACTCAGACTACCGAGAGGACATCCTGCAACAGTTAGGTGATGCTGACACATATACCACTCTATTAAGTGATCCCACGGGCAGATATAAAAAAGAATTGGACCAAACCCTTAAATTAGGGTATGAACAAGGATATCTTAATGAGCAATTATACAAATTCTGTATAACTGAATATCCAAGGGTCCCCATACTATACACCACGCCCAAAATTCATAAAACCATGCAACGACCACCAGGGCGACCAATTGTGTCGGCGGTACAATCTATGACGCAGCCAGTGGCACAACTTATTGATATCCTTCTGCAACCAACAGTGAAAAAAATCACCTCCTATATCGCTGACACAAATGATCTCATACGTAAATTGAGGGATGTTGCTGTGGAGACTGGGGACATCCTGGTAACCCTGGATGTCAACAGTCTCTACACCATCATCCCTCATGATAAAGGACAAACAGCAGTTAGGAAACACCTCATTGAAGATACAGAATATGAGGGACCCCCGATTGAATACCTCATGACATTAATGCAATTTTGCCTCACACACAATTACTTTCACTTCGAAACTCAGTATTACCTGCAGATATCTGGCACGGCGATGGGGTCTAATATGGCCCCATCATATGCCAATATCTACATGTCTGATTTTGAAAAATCATTTATTTGGAACAAAGACACACCATCCATAATATTCTATGTAAGATACATAGATGACGTCTTTCTTATCTGGCGGGGGGGACAACACACACTACTTGAATGGTTTGAACAAATGAACAACACAGCCACACTGGTGAGGTTTAAAATCACATATAGTGAAACAGAAATACATTTTTTGGACCTTAATGTCTACATTCAAGATGGAACATTAGGTACCACACTTTACCATAAACCTACCGATAGGAACTCCATTCTATGTGCAAATAGTTGCCACCCACCAGCTCTACTCAAAGGAATTATCAAATCACAAATGATACGAGTATTACGTAACAACTCTAGTAAAGCTACAGGGGTCTCCCAACTTCAATATATGAGGGACAAGTTCATACAGCGGGGGTACAAGAAAAGGATAATAGATGAAATCCTACATGAAGTACTACCGCGTACACAAGAGACTCTCATATACAAAAAAAATGCAATGCAACCAACAAATAGGCTCATAATGGCGACTACATTTTCACCTAACACCACTGAGGCTGGCAACATCTTGAGAAGACATTGCCAGTGGTCCAATCAGATCCCAAATTAAGGTTTGCACATAACCTTACACCTATGATTGCCTACCGAAGGGGCACCAATCTAAGAGATCTTCTAGTAAAAACAGATCCCAAAAGATGCTACTTGAACAAAGTAAATGTCAATATTAAAGGCTCATATCGATGCTTAGGCTGTACCACATGCAACGGCCTGATAACCACCAAAACATTCCATCATCTGCATACCAACCAAGTGTACCACATCAAGCATTGCTTATCATGTAATACAACACATGTAATCTATTTACTCTTTTGCCCATGTGCCCGGTTTTATATTGGAAAGACCAGTGGCACATTACGAGAAAGGATGGCCAACCACAGGCGGGCAATACGAGTGGCACTTGACACAGGGGAGTCTGACCAACCTGTAGCCAGACACTGTGCACAAAGGCGACACCAGGTATCCAGCATAAGATATATCTTAATTGATCATATCCCCCAGCTGGAAAGAGGAGGAGACCGCAATAAAGTCCTACTCAGGAGAGAAGCAGAATGGATGTACAGATTAGGAACAATACATCCAGGGGGGCTCAACTCTGCACCAGATTTCAAGGCACTGATATAGGTAGGAGATACATACTAGGGTATGCCACCATGGTACAGTGCACCACATCACGGGGAGATAAGGACACAGACCCCATGGGGGGTAGTGTCCTTGTCACACTCCGATGATATGAGTAAGGGGAGACATGGTAGTGACTCCCACTATTCATTGGATAAGATACACACCGGGCAAGTTACCAACATAAATCCCCTCCTAAACCTATGCATACAGTAGCCAGCATGAAAGGAAAGACACAATATACATGGACACTATTTGAATTTGAGATATATGGAATGAAATTCAACACAGCCTAAGCAACATAGGAATTGAGTGAAAACAAAGATCTGACATACAGGGGCCCAGAAGAAAAGCTAACCCTAAGATGTGAAAATGTGGTGCATTTTCACATAAATTATCTTTAGGGTGGAAAAAATATATAAGGACAATAAGAACTACCTAAAATACAGAAAATGGTGACAACTGATTATTAACAAGATGGCATCTATATATAAGGTCTAGATAGCAAAATTAGATTTAATAGTCATATGCAAACAGCATATATGCTAATATGTAGTATTTTGTTTAAGCTTATTTTATGTTTTTATCTCTGGACACTTATGAACAGTGTTTAGAACAATTCGACAAAACTGGACTTGTGGTAGTCACACGATGTGTAATACACACAAGTATGTACACAGTGGGGGCAATAATAATATATGTACGGTGTAGTTTGAAAACCTTCAAGATATGGGGCATCAATAGTTAACCAGTATAGTAGATAGCAAACATAATGCCATAAGAAATAACATAAAAACAGCGAGTGGAAGATCACAGGCTCCTAACATATGGCTAACCAAGGTTACCGTGGTAAACCAGAAAAACAACTGGTCACACAGCAGCCCGCACACGAAAGTATACGAGAGGCTGCTTCCAACATAAACATGCACAGAAAGAAATACCCACATAATGCACTATGTACATAATAAATTGATAAGCCAATGCAGAGACATTGCAACACTGGATATATAGAAAGTTTAAAACAAAAGCCTTAGATGTGCGATAACAGTCTGAGCGTTAAGCTAGTTATAACACTTTAAGAAATGCACAGAGATACAATAACTTTATTATGCACATTTGACACTGGCAAAATAAACACAGTAAGTATAATATACACAGATAATGTATAACAGTATAGACCGGAAGTCATGTGATAGTAGATACTTCCGGTTGCAAATCACTGGAACGCAAACTGCGCTCCACACACGAGTGTTTGGCGTTTTTTTCTGGGGCACTAGAGGTACACAGGTATTTTTCATTTATGTAATTTATATGTTGATATAAATATGAGTTGTATTTGACATGCTGATGACGGGGACTTGTTCCTTGAAAACGTTACATTAAAAAAAGAGACTTTGTTGTTCTCAACTTCACAAAAAGACCTGAGAGTGCAGTTTCTTTATTGGAGATATTTGTGATATTACTGCACCCAGACAGACGACCTTGGGAGGGTATATCCTGTGTAAAGGGACGGTATTATATATGTATATATATATATATATATATATATATATATATATGTATGTATAGATATATACAGGAGTATCTATTTAAAAATACATAAAATATTTTCCCCTATGTGAAGAACTCAGTAAAAGACATTGGGGGGTAGTTATCAAGCCGTCAACCTCAAATACGCTGGAATTCCGCAGCGTATTTCTGGCGAGGCTTATTCGCCTTCGTTATCAAAGGCTAGAGACCGGCAAAAGTAGAATTTTGTGACGTAAGCTTAGATCCGCCGGACTCAGTCCGACACAGATCGATTCTTACGTCACTCCAGATGTTCCGCACACAAGTGCGGCACAATCTGACTACTTTTGCTAGTTATCAAAAAACTAGCAGGTACGCTCGGCACTTTTCCGGCCCAGCGTACCTAGTTTTCAAACTGCCGCCCTGGAGGTGGCGGATCCCATAGGAATCAATGGGAGTCTGACCATAGCGAAAGTACATGTTCGCTGCTGCCAGACATCTCATTCATTCCTATGGGAGCTGTCTACACCTAACACCCTAACATGTACCCCGAGTCTAAACACCCCTAATCTGTCCCCCCTACACCGCTGCAACTAAATAAAGTTATTACCCCCTAAACCGCCGCTCCCGGAGCCCACTGCAACTATAATATATGTATTAACCCCTAAACTGCCGTTCCCAGACCCCGCCGCCACCTACATGATACCTATTAACCCCTATCCTGCCCCCCATACCGCTCTATAATAAAGTTATTAACCCCTATCCTGCCGATCCCGGACCTCGCCGCAACGAAATAAATAGTTTAATCCCTAAACCGCCATTCCCGGACCCCGCCGCAACCTATATTAAACTTATTAACCCCTAATCTGCCCCCCCTACACCTATAATACATTTATTAACCCCTATCCTGCCCCCCTACACCGCCGCCACTGTAATAAAATTATTAACCCCTAAACCTAAGTCTAACCCTAACAACCCCCAACTTAAATATTAATTAAATAAATCTAAATAATATTTCTATTATTAACTAAATTAATCCTATTTAAAACTAAATACTTACCTTTAAAATAAACCCTAATATAGCTACAATATAAATAATAATTCTATTATAGCTATCTTAGGATTTATATTTATTTTACAGGCAAATTTCAATTTATTTTAACTAGGTACAATAGCTATTAAATAGTTATTAACTATTTAATAGCTACCTAGCTAAAATAAAGAGAAATTTACCTGTAAAATAAATCCTAACCTAAGTTACAATTACACCTAACACTAAACTATACTTTAATAAATTATTTCTATTTAAAACTAAATACTTACCTATAAAATAAACCTTAAGATAGCTGCAATGTAATTAATAATTATATTGTAGCTATTTTAGGATTTATATTTATTTTACAGGTAACTTTGTATTTATTTTAGCTAGTTAGAATAGTTATTAAATAGTTATTAACTATTTCATAACTACCTAGCTAAAAGAAATACAAAATTACCTGTAAAATAAATCCTAACCTAAGTTACAATTAAACCTAACACTACGCTATCATTAAATTAATTAAATAAATTAACCAATCAGATTTTTCTTACCTTAATTCCGATTGGCTGATAGAATCCTATCAGCCAATCGGAATTGAAGGGACGCCATCTTGGATGACGTCCCTTAAAGGAGCCTTTATTCATCATTAGTCCGTCGGGGAAGAAGGATGTTCCGCGTCGGCGGGATGAAGATGGATCCTGAAGAAAGAAGATTGAAGACCCAGCTTGGAAGATGACATCGCCCGGATGGAAGACTTCTTCTGCGCCGCTTGGAAGATGACATCGCCCGGATGGAAGACTTCTTCAGCGCCGCCTGAATGATGACTTCATCGGATGGAAGACTTCTTCAGCGCCCCTTGGAGGATCACTTCTGCCGCTCCGGATCTCCTTTTCGGTTCCATCGGTGGGTCGGCTGGCTGAAGACAACTCAAGGTAGGATGATCTTCAGGGGGGTAGTGTTAGGTTTATTTAAGGGGGGTTTGGGTTAGATTAGGGGTATGTGGGTGGTGGGTTTTAATGTTGGGGGGGGTTGTATTTTTCTTTTACAGGCAAAAGAGCAGTTTTCTTTGGGGCATGCCCCGCAAAAGGCCCTTTTAAGGGCTGGTAAGGTAAAAGAGCTTTGAACTTTTTTAATGTAGAATAGGGTAGGGCATTTTTTTTATTTTGGGGGGCTTTGTTATTTTATTAGGGGGCTTATTTTTTGTAACTTAGATTTTTTTATTTTTTGTACTTTAGTTAGTTTATTTAATTGTATTTAATTGTAGTTATTTGTAGTTAATTTATTTAATTAATTTAATGATAGTGTAGTGTTAGGTTTAATTGTAATTTAGGTTAGGATTTATTTTACAGGTAATTTTGTATTTCTTTTAGCTAGGTAGTTATTAAATAGTTAATAACTATGTAATAACTATTCTAACTAGCTAAAATAAATACAAAGTTACCTGTAAAATAAATATAAATCCTAAAATAGCTACAATGTAATTATTAATTACATTGTAGCTATCTTAGGGTTTATTTTACAGGTAAGTATTTAGTTTTAAATAGGAATCATTTATTTAAGTATAGTGTAGTGTTAGGTGTAATTGTAACTTAGGTTAGTTTTTATTTTACAGGTAAATTTCTCTATATTTTAGCTAGGTAGCTATTAAATAGTTAATAACTATTTAATAGCTATTGTACCTAGTTAAAATAAATTGAAAGTTACCTGTAAAATAAAAATAAATCCTAAGATAGCTACAATATAATTATTATTTATATTGTAGCTATATTAGGGTTTATTTTAAAGGTAAGTATTTAGTTTTAAATAGGATTAACATAGGCCTAGATTTAGAGTTGGGCGGTAGCCGTCAAAACCAGCGTTAGAGGCTCCTAACGCTGGTTTTTACCGCCCTCTGGTATTTGGAGCCAGTCATTAAAGGGTCTAACGCTCACTTTCCAGCCGCGACTTTTCCATACCACAGATCCCCTTACGTCCATTGCGTATCCTATCTTTTCAATGGGATCTTTCTAACGCCGGTATTTAGAGTCGTGGCTGAAGTGAGCGTTAGAAATCTAACGGCAAAACTCCAGCCACAGAAAAAAAACAGTAGTTAAGAGCTTTCTGGGCTAACGCGGGTTTATAAAGCTCTTAACTACTGTGCTCTAAAGTACACTAACACACATAAACTACCTATGTACCCCTAAACCGAGGTCCCCCCACATCGCCGCCACTCTATTAAATTTTTTTAACCCCTAATCTGCCGACCGCACACCGCTGCCACCTACATTATCCCTATGAACCGCTGACCCCTATATTATATTTATTAACCCCTAATCTGCCGCCCCCGCTTTTGCTGACCCCTGCATATTATTATTAACCCCTAATCTGCCGCTCCGTACACCGCTGCCACCTACATTATAGCTATGTACCCCTAATCTGCTGCGCCTAACACCGCCGACCCCTATATTATTTTTATTAACCGCTAATCTGCCCCCCTCAATGTCGCCTCCACCTGCCTACACTTATTAACCCCTAATCTGCCGAGTGGACCGCACCGCTACTATAATAAAGTTATTAACCCCTAATCAGCCTCACTCCCGCCTCAATAACCCTATAATAAATAGTATTAACCCCTAATCTGCCCTCCCTAACATCGCCGACACCTAACTTCAATTATTAACCCCTAATCTGCCGACCGAATCTCGCCGCTACTGTAATAAATGGATTAACCCCTAAAGCTAAGTCTAACCCTAACACTAACACCCCCCCTAATTTAAATATAATTTAAATCTAACGAAATAAATTAACTCTTATTAAATAAATTATTCCTATTTAAAGCTAAATACTTACCTATAAAATAAACCCTAATATAGCTACAATATAAAATATAATTATATTATAGCTATTTTAGGATTTATATTTATTTTACAGGTAACTTTGTATTTATTTTAACCAGGTACAATAGCTATTAAATAGTTAAGAACTATTTAATAGCTAAAATAGTTAAAATAATTACAAAATTACCTGTAAAATAAATCCTAACCTAAGTTACAATTAAACCTAACACTACACTATCAATATATTAATTAAATAAAATACCTACAATTATCTACAATTAAACCTAACACTACACTATCAATAAATTATTTAAATACAATATCTACAAATAAATACAATGAAATAAACTAACTAAAGTACAAAAAATAAAAAAGAACTAAGTTACAAAAAATAAAAAAATATTTACAAACATTAGAAAAATATTACAACAATTTTAAACTAATTACACCTACTCTAAGCCCCCTAATAAAATAACAAAGCCCCCCAAAATAAAAAAATACCCTACCCTATTCTAAATTAAAAAAGTTCAAAGCTCTTTTACCTTACGAGCCCTGAACAAGGCCCTTTGCGGGGCATGCCCCAAAGAATTCAGCTCTTTTGCCTGTAAAAAAAACACATACAATACCCCCCCAACATTACAACCCACCACTTACATACCCCGAATCTAACCCAAACCCCCCTTAAATAAACCTAACACTAAGCCCCTGAAGATCTTCCTACCTTATCTTCACCATGCCAGGTTCACCGATCCGTCCTCGGAAGTCTTGATCCAAGCCTCGGAAGTGTTGATCCAAGCCCAAGAGTGACGTCCATCCTCGGGCTGAAGTCTGGATCCAAGCGGCGGCTGAAGAAATCCATCATCGGGCTGAAGTCGGAAGTCCATCATCGGGATGAAGTCTTCTATCAAGCAGCATCTTTAATCTTCTTTCTTCCGGAGCGGAGTGGAGCCATCTTCTTCCCAGCCGACGCGGATCCATCCTCTTCTAACGACGCCTACTAGCCGAATGACGGTTCCTTTAAATGACGTCATCCAAGATGGCGTCCGTCGAATTCCGATTGGCTGATAGGATTCTATCAGCCAATCGGTATTAAGGTAGGAAAATTCTGATTTGCTGATGGAATCAGCCAATCAGATTGAGCTCGCATTCTATTGGCTGATCGGAACAGCCAATAGAATGCGAGCTCAATCTGATTGGCTGATCGGATCAGCTAATCAGATTGAACTTGAATCTGATTGGCTGATTCCATCAGCCAATCAGAATTTTCCTACCTTAATTCCGATTGGCTGATAGAATCCTATCAGCCAATAGGAATTCGACGGACGCCATCTTGGATGACGTCATTTAAAGGAACCGTCATTCGGCGAGTAGGCGTCGTTAGAAGAGGATGGATCCGCGTCGGCTGGGAAGAAGATGGCTCTGCTCCGGAAGAAAGAAGATTGAAGATGCTGCTTGATAGAAGACTTCATCCCGATGATGGACTTCCGACTTCAGCCCGATGATGGATTTCTTCAGCCGCCGCTTGGATCCAGACTTCAGCCCGAGGATGGACGTCACTCTTCAGCCCCCCGCTTGGGCTTGGATCAACACTTCCAAGGCTTGGATCAAGACTTCCGAGGACGGATCGGTGAACCTGGCATGGTGAAGATAAGGTAGGAAGATCTTCAGGGGCTTAGTGTTAGGTTTATTTAAGGGGGGTTTGGGTTAGATTAGGGGTATGTGGGTGGTGGGTTGTAATGTTGGGGGGGGGGTATTGTATGTGTTTTTTTTACAGGCAAAAGAGCTGAATTCTTTGGGGCATGCCCCGCAAAGGGCCCTGTTCAGGGCTGGTAAGGCAAAAGAGCCTTGAACTTTTTTAATTTAGAATAGGGTAGGGCATTTTTTTATTTTGGGGGGCTTTGTTATTTTATTAGGGGGCTTAGAGTAGGTGTAATTAGTTTAAAATTGTAATTTTTTTCTAATGTTTGTAAATATTTTTTTATTTTTTGTACTTTAGTTAGTTTATTTCATTGTATTTATTTGTAGGAATTGTATTTAAGTTTAGGTTTAATTGTAGATAATTGTAGGTATTTTATTAATTTATTGATAGTGTAGTGTTAGGTTTAATTGTAACTTAGGTTAGGATTTATTTTACAGGTAATTTTGTAATTATTTTAACTAGGTAACTATTAAATAGTTATTAACTATTTAATAGCTATTGTACCTGGTTAAAATAATTACAAAGTTGCCTGTAAAATAAATATTAATCCTAAAATAGCTACAATATAATTATAATTTATATTGTAGCTATATTAGGGTTTATTTTACAGGTAAGTATTTAGCTTTAAATAGGAATAATTTATTTAATAAGAGTTACTTTATTTCGTTAGATTTAAATTATATTTAATTTAGGGGGGTGTTAGGGTTAAAGTTAGACTTAGCTTTAGGGGTTAATAAATTTATTATAGTAGCGGTGAGCTCCTGTCGGCAGATTAGGGTTTAATACTTGAATTTAGGTGTCGGCAATGTTAGGGAGGGCAGATTAGGGGTTAATACTATTTATTATAGGGTTATTGAGGCGGGAGTGAGGCGGATTAGGGGTTAATACATTTATTATAGTAGCGCTCAGGTCCGGTTGGCAGATTAGGGGTTAATAAATATAATATAGGGGTCGGCAATGTTAGGGCAGCAGATTAGGGGTACATAGGGATAATGTAGGTGGCGGGGCGGTACGGAGCGGGAGATTAGGGGTTAAAAATAATATGCAGGGGTCAGCGATAGCGGGGGTGGCAGATTAGGGGTTAATAAGTGTAAGGTTAGGGGTGTTTAGACTCGGGGTACATGTTAGAGTGTTAGGTGCAGACGTAGGAAGTGTTTCCCCATAGGAAACAATGGGGCTGCGTTAGGAGCTGAACGCGGCTTTTTTGCAGGTGTTTTTTTTCAGCTCAAACAGCCCCATTGTTTTCTATGGGGGAATCGTGCACGAGCACGTTTTTGAAGCTGGCCGCGTCCGTAAGCACCGCTGGTATCGAGAGTTGCAGTGGCGTTAAATTATGCTCTACACTCCCTTTTTGGAGCCTAACGCACTGAAAACCCAGCCATTCTGTGAACTCTAAATACCAGCGGTATTTAAAAGGTGCTGGGGAAAAAAAGCACGCGTAGCTAACGCACCCCTTTGGCCGCCAAACTCTAAATCTAGCCGATAGTTAATAAGAGAAATATTATTTAGATTTATTTAATTAATATTTAAGTTAGGGGGTGTTAGGGTTAGTATTAGCTTTAGGTTTAGGGGTTAATAATTTTATTACAGTGGCGGCGGTGTAGTGGGGGGCGGGATAGGGGTTAATAAATGTATTATAGGTGGCGACGGTGTAGGGGGGGAGATTAGGGGTTAATAAGTTTAATATAAGTTGCGGCGGGGTCCGGGAGCGGCGGTTTAGGGGTTAAACTATTTATTTAGTTGCGGCGAGGTGCGGGATCAGCAGGATAGGGGTTAATAACTTTATTATAGAGGGCGACGGTATAGGGGGGGCAGGATAGGGGTTACTAGGTATAATGTAGGTGGCGGCGGTGTCCGGGAGCGGCGGTTTAGGGGTTAATACATTTATAAGAGTTGCGGCGGGGTCTAGGAGCGGCGGTTTAGGGGTTAATAACTTTATTTAGTTGCGGGTAGAACAGTGTAGTTAGTGTGGGTGCTTAGTGACAGGCTAGCAATAAAGCTGTAAAAAAGCCGAAGAGCAGCGAGATCGGATGAGTGATAACTCTCACAGTCCGCTGCTCATCGCCCCGTACTTAGTGCGCGGCTTTTTGACAGCTTTATTGATAACTTAGGCGAACGTATTCAGGTCCGCGGCGGCGATGGTAGGCGAGCTTAGGCGGGCGTATTGAACCGGCAAAGGCAGGTAAAGTAGACGCGTTGATAACTACCCCTCATTATTTTTTAAATACTTATATGAATAATTATTATTGTGTATATATGAGTGTAACACTTTATTTAATATAATTATGTTGTGTTTGGCCCTAACCCAATGAGCGCAAACTTAGTCTGCACTTGTGCATTTGTGTTTACTGTCAACTTGTAATTAGTGATGTTGCGAATAGTTCGCCGGCGAATAGTTCCCGGCGTACATAGCATGTTCGCGTTGGCCATGGCGGGCGAACATATGCGATGTTCGATCCGCCCCCTATTCGTCATCATTGAGTAAACTTTGACCCTGTTTCTCACAGTATGCAGACACATTCCAGCCAATCAGCAGCAGACCCTCCCTCCCAGACCCACCCAGCTCCTGGACAGCAGCCATTTTAGATTCATTCGGAAGCTGCATTGTTAGTGAGAGGAGGGACAGTGTAGCTGCTGGTGATTTAATAGGGAAATTGATAGCTAGGCTATTGTATTCAGTGTCCACTACAGTCCTGAAGGACTCATCTGATCTCTGCTGTAAGGACAGCACCCCATAAAGCCCTTTTTAGGCCTAGAACATCATTTTTTATTTTTTTATTTTTTTTTCCTGTGTAATCTAATTGCAGTTGCCTGCCTGCCTGCCAAGCCACTTTTTTGACTGTGAAACATCAGTCTGCTAGTGTAATCTAATTGCAGTTGCCTGCCTGCCAGCGTGTGTGCCAGACCCACTTGCCCAGTGCCACCACTCATATCTGGTGTAACAGTAGTGTAAATTTTTAAAAAAACTACTTTTTTGACTGTGAAACATCAGTCTGCTTGTGTAATCTAATTGCAGTTGCCTGCCTGCCAGCGTGTGTGCCAGGCTCACTTGCCCAGTGCCACCACTCATATCTGCTGTAACAGTAGTGTAAATTAAAAAAAAAAATCTTTTTTGACTGTGAAACATCAGTCTGCTTGTGTAATCTAATTGCAGTTGCCTGCCTGCCAGCGTGTGTGCCAGGCCCACTTGCCCAGTGCCACCACTCATATCTGGTGTAACAGTAGTGTAAATTTAAAAACAAAAAACTTTTTGGACTGTGAAACATCAGTCTCCTTTTTTGTGTCAGGCTCACAGCTTATACTGGGCCCACTTGCCCAGTGCCACCACTCATATCTTGTTTAATAGTAGTGTAAGTGTACATTTAAAAAAATAAAAACTTTTTGGACTGTGAAACATCAGTCTGCTTTTTTGTGTCAGGCTCACAGCGTATACTGTGCCCACTTGCCCAGTGCCACCACTCATATCTTGTTTAATAGTAGTGTAAGTGTACATTTAAAAAAATAAAAACTTTTTGGACTGTGAAACATCAGTCTGCTTTTTTGCGTCAGGCTCACAGCGTATACTGTGCCCACTTGCCCAGTGCCACCACTCATATCTTGTTTAATAGTAGTGTAAGTGTACATTTAAAAACAAAAAAAACTTTTTGGACTGTGAAACATCAGTCTGCTTTTTTGCGTCAGGCTCACAGCGTATACTGTGCCCATTTGCCCAGTGCCACCACTCATATCTGGTGTAACAGTAGTGTAAATTTAAAAACAAAAAACTTTTTGGACTGTGAAACATCAGTCTCCTTTTTTGTGTCAGGCTCACAGCTTATACTGGGCCCACTTGCCCAGTGCCACCACTCATATCTTGTTTAATAGTAGTGTAAGTGTACATTTAAAAAAATAAAAACTTTTTGGACTGTGAAACATCAGTCTGCTTTTTTGCGTCAGGCTCACAGCGTATACTGTGCCCACTTGCCCAGTGCCACCACTCATATCTTGTTTAATAGTAGTGTAAGTGTACATTTAAAAAAATAAAAACTTTTTGGACTGTGAAACATCAGTCTGCTTTTTTGCGTCAGGCTCACAGCTTATACTGGGCCCACTTGCCCAGTGCCACCACTCATATCTTGTTTAATAGTAGTGTAAGTGTACATTTAAAAAAATAAAATCTTTTTGGACTGTGAAACATCAGTCTGCTTTTTTGTGTCAGGCTCACAGCATATACTGTGCCCACTTGCTTAGTGCCACCACTCATATCTTGTTTAATAGTAGTGTAAGTGTACATTTAAAAACAAAAAAAAATTTTTGGACTGTGAAACATCAGTCTGCTTTTTTGTTTCAGGCTGACAGCTTATACTGGTTCCACTTGCCCAGTGCCACCACTCATATCTTGTTTAATAGTAGTGTAAGTGTACATTTAAAAAAAAAAAAACTTTTTAGACTGTGAAACATCAGTCTGCTTTTTTGTGTCAGGCTCACAGCGTATACTGTGCTCACTTGCCCAGTGGCACCACTCATATCTTGTTTAATAGTAGTGTAAGTGTACATTTAAAAACAAAAAAAAACGTTTTGGACTGAGAAACATCAGTTTGCTTTTTTGTTTCAGGCTCACAGCTTATACTGGGCCCACTTGCCCAGTGCCACCACTCATATCTTGTTTAATAGTAGTGTAAGTGTACATTTAAAAAAATAAAAACTTTTTGGACTGTGAAACATCAGTCTGCTTTTTTGTGTCAGGCTCACAGCGTATACTGTGCAAACTTGCCCAGTGCTACCACTCATATCTTGTTTAATAGTAGTGTAAGTGTACATTTAAAAACAAAAAAAGCTTTTTGGACTGTGAAACATCAGTCTGCTTTTTTGTGTCAGGCTCACAGCTTATACTGGGCCCACTTGCCCAGTGCCACCACTCATATCTTGTTTAATAGTAGTGTAAGTGTACATTTAAAAAAATAAAAACTTTTTGGACTGTGAAACATCAGTCTGCTTTTTTGTGTCAGGCTCATAGTGTATACTGTGCCCACTTGCCCAGTGCCACCACTCATATCTTGTTTAATAGTAGTGTAAGTGTACATTTAAAAAAAAAATGACAGGCAGAGGCAGGCCACCCCGCAGGTGCCGTCGTGGTCGTGGTGCTGTGATTCCCTTTGGCCCTAGAATAATGCCCAGTGTTCAGAGGCCACGTCCCATGAACTCGAAAAGTTCTGAGGAAATAGTTGACTTTTTAACACAGGACACCCAATCTTCTATAGCTTCCGCTCCGAACCTTGACGCACTATCCTCCTCCAGCTTATCTTCGGACACCTCTCAAGTTACCACTCACCCGCCTGCCGCCACCACCAACACTAGCATCACAGCCACTTCACTTGATCTGTCAGAGGAGTTTTTTACACATCAGTTGGAAGAAATGAGTGATGCGCAACCATCATTGACAGAGGATGTAGATAACAGTGATATGTCTCAGTCAGGCAGCATTACAGACATGGACGTATGGTGTGATGATGATGATGTTGTACCCGCTGCTGCTTCCTTTGTTGATTTGTCAGATACAAGTGAAGCGGTTGATGATGACGATGCGTCCGTGGATGTCACGTGGGTGCCCGCTAGAAGAGAAGAAGAGCAGGGGGAAAGTCCAGATGGGGAGACAGAGAGGAGGAGGAGGAGACGAGTTGGAAGCAGGGGGAGGTCGTCGCAAGGAGCTAGTGGCACAGTCAGACAGCATGCATCGGCACCCAGGGTCAGCCAGACAGCACGCCAATCAACGCATGCTGTTGCCACCACCAGAATGCCGTCATCGCAGAGCTCAGCAGTGTGGCATTTTTTTTGTGCGTCTGCCTCTGACAACAGCGATGCCATTTGCAACCTGTGCCAAAAGAAACTGAGTTGTGGGAAGTCCAACACCCACCTAGCTACAACTGCTTTGTGAAGGCACATGATTTCACATCACAAATGTCTATGGGATCAACACATGAGTAGAAGCAGCACACAAACTCAAAGCCGCCATCCTCCTCCTGGTCCAGCATCTTCAGCCACGTCAACCACTGCTGTCCTCCTTGCCCCCTCTCAACCATCCGCCACTCCGTCTCTCTTCCGTAGCAGTTCCTGCTCATCTGCCCACAGTCAGGTGTCTGTCAAGGACATGTTTGAGCATAAGAAGCCAATGTCACAAAGTCACCCCCTTGCCCGGCGTCTGACAGCTGGCTTGTCTGAACTTTTAGCCCACCAGCTTTTACCATACAAGCTGGTGGAGTCTGAGGCGCTTAAAAAATTTGTAGCTATTGGGACACCGCAGTGGAAGGTACCCGGCCGAAATTTCTTTGCACAAAAGGCAATCCCCAACCTGTACTCGATTGTACAAAAGGAAGTAATGGCATGTCTGGCACACAGTATTGGGGCAAGGGTCCATATGACCACTGATAGCTGGTCTGCAAAGCATGGTCAGGGCAGGTATATCACCTACACTGCGCATTGGGTAAACCTGCTGACGGCTGCCAAGCATGGAATGCGTGGCTCTGCAGAGGAGGAGTTGGTGACACCGCCACGACTTGCAGGCAGGCCTGCTGCCACCTCCTCTACTCCTCCTACTCCATCCTCTTCCATAACCTCCTCGGCTGAGTCCTCTTCTGCTGCTGCGTCTTGCTCCACATCAACGGCACCCCCCAGCTCCCCAGGTACTATTCCACATCCCGGATACGGCAATGTCATGCCGTCTTGGGGTTGACTTGCCTGAAAGCAGAGAGTCACACCGGACCAGCACTCATGTCCGCCCTGAACGCACAGGTGGATCAGTGGCTGACTCCGCACCAACTGGAGATTGGCAAAGTGGTTTCTGACAACGGAAGTAATTTGGTGGCGGCATTGAAATTAGGCAAGTTGACACATGTGCCGTGCATGGCACATGTGTGTAATCTGATCGTACAACGCTTTGTGCATAAGTACAGAACGTCCTGAAGCAGGCCAGGAAGGTGTGTGGCCATTTGAGGTGTTCCTACACAGCCATTGCGCATTTTTCCGATATCCAGCGGCGAAACAACATGCCAGTGAGGCGCTTGATTTGAGACAGCCCGACACGTTGGAATTCAACACTCCTAATGTTCGACCGCCTGCTCCAACAAGAAAAAGCCGTTAACGAGTATTTGTATGACCGGGGTGCTAGGACAGCCTCTGCGGAGCTGGGAATTTTTTTTGCCACATTACTGGACGCTCATGTGCAATGCCTGTAGGCTCATGCGTCCTTTTGAGGAGGTGACAAACCTAGTCAGTCGCACCGAAGGCACCATCAGCGACATCATACCATTTGTTTTCTTCCTGGAGCGTGCCCTGCAAAGAGTGCTGGATCAGGCCGTAGATGAGCGTGAAGAGGAAGAGTTGTGGTCACCATCACCACCAGAAACAGCCTTATCAGCATCGCTTGCTGGACCAGCGGCAATGCTGGAAGAGGATTGTGAGGAAGAGGAGTAAGAAGAGGAATGTGGCTTTGAGGAGGAGGAGGAAGACCAACCACAACAGGCATCCCAGGGTGCTCGTTGTCACCTATCTGGTACCCGTGGTGTTGTACATGAGTAGCTCGGCATCCAACCTTGTGCAAATGGGGTCTTTCATGCTGTCGTGCCTGTTGAGTGACCCTCGTATAAAAAAGCTGAAGGAGAACGACCTGTACTGGGTGTCCACGCTACTAGACCCCCGGTATAAGCATAAAGTGCCTGAAATGTTACCGAATTACCGCAAGTCGGAAAGGATGCAGCAGTTCCAAAATAAATTAAAAAGTATGCTTTACACAGCGTATAAGAGTGATGTCACAGCACAACGGGAATCTAACAGGGGAAGAGGTGAAAGTAATCCTCCGACTCCCACAACCACGCCGGCAAGGACAGGATGCTTTACAGACGTGTTGTTGATGGAGGACATGCGGAGCTTTTTAACTCCTATGCATTACCACAGCCCTTCGGGGTCCACCTTCAGAGAATGACTCGACCGACAGGTAGCAGACTACCTCGCCTTAACTGCAGATCTCGACACTCTGAGGAGCGATGAACCCCTTGACTACTGGGTGTGCAGGCTTGACCTGTGGCCTGAGCTATCCCAATTTGCGATAGAACTTCTGGCCTGCCCCGCTTCAAGTGTCCTGTCAGAAAGGACCTTCAGTGCAGAAGGAGGTATTGTCACTGAGAAGAGAAGTCGCCTAGGTCAAAAAAGTCTAGATTAATTCACCTTTATTAAGATGAATGAGGGATGGACCCCAAAGGGACTGACATTGGGCGATACATTCGAGTAAAAAAGGCCTGATGAGATGAGCTGCCTTGGGCTAAAAATGGTCCACACGGTGCTGTATTTTATCTTCAAATGCCGGATGACTTGCGTGACTTATCCGCCACCAACTAGGGTTCAAGCCGC
Source organism: Bombina bombina (assembly GCF_027579735.1). Classification (NCBI taxonomy): domain Eukaryota; kingdom Metazoa; phylum Chordata; class Amphibia; order Anura; family Bombinatoridae; genus Bombina; species Bombina bombina. The sequence continues at coordinate 101,427 of NW_026512232.1, forward strand.
AATGTTTTAGTGCACTTTCTGCCTGGGAAACAAACATCAATTTTTCTGGCCGCTGCTACAGCAGCGGCTGCAACAATACCTAATTTTTCAGGCATGTGTACATGCCTAATTTTTCTGGCCTCTGGTGCAGCACTGTGGCTTCAAAAACCAAACCAATAAAAAAGGCACATAACAGGGATTAAACTGATAGAAATAGTACTACTTAACACACCACTCCTATCTGGTGGCACATTAGATTGCACGCGCAGTGCCCCAAATTTGAAGTAGGAGGACCGACCAAGCATCTTTTCCATCTCCCGGTTCCTAAAATCCATGCCATATACACGTCCCCTGATAGGGGACGTAACAGGGATTAAACTGATAAGAATAGTACTACTTAACACACCACTCATATCTGGTGGCACAGTAGATTGCACGCGCAGTGCCCCAAATTTGAAGTAGGAGGACCGACCAAGCATCTTTTTCCATCTCCCGGTTCCTAAAATCCATGCCATATACACGTCCCCTGGCGCCGCAACTGCCTCTGGGAACCTTACCATGGGTGTCAGACCGCACATCTTGTAATTCTCTGTCTGGGAAATTATCTATCTATCAAATCTATCTATTTATCTATCAAATCTATTTATCTATTGTATCTATCAAATGTATCTATTGCATCTATTGATCTATCTAATCTATGTATCTATCTATCTATCTATCTATCTATCAAATCTATCTCGTGGCCGGACTGTTATCTGACATCTACTTGTGTTTCGGCCAAATATCTGTCGGCCAAATGTCCGTCTGCCAAATGTCCGTCGGCTAAAAGACCGGCCACAATTGCACACGCAGTGCCCCAATTTTGAAGTAGGAGGACCGACCAAGCATCTTTTTCCATCTCCCGGTTCCTAAAATCCATGCCATATACACGTCCCCTGATAGGGGATGGAACAGGGATTAAACTGATAGGAATAGTACTACTTAACACACCTTATAATAATGCAGAGAGAGGCAACGCAGAGAGAGGAGTCTGAAGAAGAGGAGTCAGAGGAGGAAGGTGGCTTTGAGGAGGTGGAAGACCAAACACAGCAGGCGTCCCAGGGGGCTTGTTGTCACCTTTCGGGGGGCCTTGGTGTTGTACGTGGCTGGGTGGAGGAAGAGACCTTCAATGACATCAGTGAGGACAAGGAACGGGACATGGCTAGCTTGGTATCCAACCTTGTGCAAATGGGGAGTTTGCTGTTGTGCAAATCTACTGTTTGCGGTTGTTTGCGGTGCGTTAAACAGGGAGTTTGGTCTGTCACTGTGAAGCGGGCGTAACCCTTACACTACCTGATCGATACAAAATCATACCTACCTGATGTTTTAAAGCACGTTATTCCAAACAATTTAGGAATGTTAGGTGATTTATGCCCTTTATGGATTAAAACCAGACTCTGCATCAACTATGTAATTTTACGTGGGAGTTTTGCCATGGATCCCCCTCCGGCATGCCACAGTCCAGGTGTTAGTACCCTTGAAACAACTTTTCCATCACTATTGTGGTCAGAAAGAGTCTCTGTGGGTTTTAAAATTCGCCTGCCTATTGAAGTCAATGGCGGTTCGCCCGTTCGCGAACTTTTGCGGACGTTCGCGTTCGCCGTTCGTGAATGGAAAATTTTAAGTTTGCGACATCACTACTTGTAATATAAGCGCGTTAGCTCAGGCTCCATTTGTAATCTAGCCCTATATTTTTTGGTAGTAAAACTAGTGTTAATTCATTGCTTAAAGGGACAGTCTAGGCCAAAATAAACTTTCATGATTCAGATAGGGCATGTAATTTTAAACAATTTTCCAATTTACTTTTATCACCAATTTTTGCTTTGTTCTCTTGGTATTCTTAGTTGAAAGCTTAACCTATGAGGTTCATATGCTAATTTCTTAGACCCTGAAGGCCACTTCTTTTCAGAATGCATTTTAACAGTTTTTCACCACTAGAGGGTGTTAGTTCATGTATTTCATATAGATAACACTGTGCTCGTGCACGTGAAGTTATCTGGGAGCAGGCACTGATTGGCTAAACTGCAAGTCTGTCAAAAGAACTGAAATAAAGGGGCAGTTTGCAGAGGCTTAAATACAAGATAATCACAGAGGTTAAAAGTATATTATTATAACTGTGTTGGCTATGCAAAACTGGGGAATGGGTAATAAAGGGATTATCTATCTTTTAAAACAATAAAAATTCTGGTGTAGACTGTCCCTTTAACAGAGAGGGCTGCTGTGTATAGGTGAACCATGCAGCCTTCTTTGACATCCCCACAACAACGAGAAGGACCATATGTGCATAGGGTTCACAGTATCACCTGCAACAACATTTTAGAACCTTGAAGGGACATGAAACCCAATTTTTTTTTCTTTCATTATTCAGATAGGGCAATTTTAAACAACTTTTCCAATTTAATTCTATTATCTAATTTGCTTCATTCTTTTGGTACCCTATGTTGAAAAACATATCTAGATCTGGTATCCTATGTTGAAAAGCCATATCTGGAGCTAGCTGCTGATTGGTGGCTGAACTTGTATCCCCATTTTCATTGGTTTACAAACACGATCAGCTAATTCCAAGGAGTACATTGCTTCAATAAAAGATACCAAAAGAATGAAGAGAAATCGATAACAGAAGTAAATTATAAAGTTGTTTAAAATGTATAAACTGAATCATGAAATAAATATTTTGGGCTTCATGTCCCTTTAACCCTTTGGGGACGATTTATCAAGGGCTGAACGGCCCTTAACTGGTCCGCTGCCTCTGAGACTGCGGACATCAATCCGCCCGATCCTATACGATCGGGTTGATTGACACCCCCTGCTATTGGCCGCAAATCTGCAGGGGTCAGCATTGTACAAGTAATTCACTAGAACTGTTTGTGCAATGTTAAATGCTGTCGGCATTCAGCAATGTCTGGCAGACATGATACACTACAGCGTATCATGTCCGCCAGACAATGATAATTCGGTCCCTATGTCTGCTGAGCCATTTCCAGTTATTATTGTTACTATTATTGCATGTTCAACATTTTTTTCTGTAAGGTACCAACACAAAATAGGCTTTAGAAAAATTTTACCATATGAAATGCAAATAAATAAAATTGTGTCATTTTCTATTGCATACGTTGTAAATAGCAGCACAGGAGTTATTATTTCCTAAATATTTCAAACCAAAACTTTATTCGTCCACATACAGCATCAGAACAACTTCTGAAAACAACAAGATTTAAGATTTTTTTATCAATATTTTTCAATAAAACTTGGTTATTTTAAAATCAGAAGATAAAATGTATTATAGCACTGTTCACATTTTGTGGTTATAGAGATAATAGGTAGGTATAAAATATCTAACGATACAAGTATTAGATACTTTTACAGAATACACAAAATTCTGCATTCTCCTAACCCCTTTGCAAACGTACTCAGTGTAGCAAAAATGTTAAAAGACAAAGTAAAAAAACATAAAAAAAGATAAAATAGTTGTACCATAAGTCATTCTATATAGAATTTCATAAATATCATATATTTTTACATTCCTCCAGTTCTCTTATTTATTTCAAATTCTTTATTTATTTTGAAAATGTGGTATAAATAAAAGGGACACGAAACACCTTGTAATTACAAGACATTTCTATTGTGTTGCTGTAGAATAACATATCAGCCAAGTCTTAACATTTTTATAACAAATTAACATCCTTTCATTTGCATTTTGTCCAATAGCCTAACGCCACACTCCATGTGCTTTATTTGGAGGAGCCAATTTGGGCTTTAGTCCACAGACAACAATGCTAGCCACAATCATAATTTTAATATAAAATACATTTAAAAAAAAATAGATATGTAGCAGAGTTAGCTTTGAGATAATGAAAATATATTGTAAAGTTGTTTCATTATGTATAAACATTTTATAGATACAAATATCCAGGTGTTCACCGTTCCTTTAAGGCAAACATTGATCTGTGAGTCCTAACATTAACGTGGAGAATAAGGTGTGGTAGCCAAGCGCTAAGACAATCCCTTAAGCTGAATACAAATAAAGGGTCTAACCAACCCCCAAGGGAAAGAACTGGTAGTGAAGGAATATGTACAGCGCCAATACAGGCTAAGGGATAAATATAAACACTAAAAGATGAAATGTATACCTGCTAAGGCTAAAAAAGGATTTATTACAAATAAAATAGTATTGGTAACAATAGATGGATTAAATGAATAAAAACAATGGTAAGGTAGAGTAATCTCTAAAAAACTCACAATGTGCAAATGACAATTGGATCCAAGGGTATGAGAAAACTAAAATGGTGAAATCCACGTTTGAGTACGGATACACAATAAGCAAAGTGTTTATGCAACATAAATGTGCAACATAATATGGACATAAATGTGCAAATGTATTACAGCATAAGTGAGCGGCCAAGTGAGAATAAAATTATGACCACTGTGTGTGAGATAAAAAAGAATAAAAAAGAATCGATTCACAAAAATTCCCCCAAAAAATCACAAAATATTATATTAATATGAATAGTCCTGATAACACTGCAGTGCAAAAAATAAGTCACAGGTGAGTTGATACCAATGAGTGGCAAAAAGTGGAAAAAGGGTGATGTGACACAAGGCAAAAGAGAAAAATATAAAAAATATGTGGAAAAAATTGATCAAAAAATCCAGTGTAAAAAACAAAAAACAAAAATGATGTTCAACAAATGTTAATAAAGATCAAAAAAAGAACAAAAGGGGTGTTGTAATCCAAATGACAGTAAATTAAAAATAGAATCATATGAAGGAACCTTGAATCCTGAGGGGGAGAGTTCCCAGGCGAATCCTAACAACGGTCAGCTCTTTGTCCAATGTCCTAGAAATGTCCCTCTGTAATTACCTTGTATCTAAGCCTCTGCAGACTGCCCCTATATTTCAGTTCTTTTGACAGACTTGCATTTTATGCCTGATGAAACGGTCTGTGAACCGTGAAACGTGTTGCATGATTGGGTGATTATTGGACACCCTGTTATCCACTCTCATCAGCAATCAATGTGCTGTTGTTTTTAAACTTTTATGCTTTTTTAAATAAATGTGGATATATCTTTTATCCTTTGAGTGGATTCATTTCTACCCACCATTTGCCATTTTTCACCTATGAGAGACCAGCCCAGCACCTGAGGGAACACATTATCATACAAATATCAAGATACCTAGAGTTTGGGTGAGCTGCCACACCTCTACCAATCTGCAGCCTGCTTCTACAAGCACATTGGTGTGCTCTGGGAATATGTGAGTACCCTCCACATTAAGGAATCTGTTGTGGTTGTACCATTAATAGTCTGCACATGTGGTGCCCGTATTTCTTGTCTCCCTTATAGCACCACCATCTTACGCCAAGAGCGCCTTCAAGTGGGTGAGCTGTTACACCTTTCTAATTCTGCAGCCCGCCCCTACCAGCACATAAGTGTGCTCTCCAAATTTATAACATTGAGTTCATGCACGTGAATTTACAGAGGAGTGAGCACTGATTGGCTAAAATGCAAGTCTGTCAAAAGAACTGAAATATAGGGGCAGTCTGCAGAGGCTTAGATACAAGGTAATTACAGAGGGACATTTCTAGGACATTGTTAGGATTCGCCTGGGAACTCTCCCCCTCAGGATTCAAGGTTCCTTCATATGATTCTATTTTTAATTTACAGTCATTTGGATTACAACACCCCTTTTGTTCTTTTTTTGATCTTTATTAACATTTGTTGAACATCATTTTTGTTTTTTGTTTTTTACACTGGATTTTTTGATCAATTTTTTCCACATATTTTTTTATGTTTTTCTCTTTTGCCTTGTGTCACATCACCCTTTTTCCACTTTTTGCCACTCATTGGTATCAACTCACCTGTGACTTATTTTTTGCACTGCAGTGTTATCAGGACTATTCATATTAATATAATATTTTGTGATTTTTTGGGGGAATTTTTGTGAATCGATTCTTTTTTATTCTTTTTTATCTCACACACAGTGGTCATAATTTTATTCTCACTTGGCCGCTCACTTATGCTGTAATACATTTGCACATTTATGTCCATATTATGTTGCACATTTATGTTGCATAAACACTTTGCTTATTGTGTATCCGTACTCAAACGTGGATTTCACCATTTTAGTTTTCTCATACCCTTGGATCCAATTGTCATTTGCACATTGTGAGTTTTTTAGAGATTACTCTACCTTACCATTGTTTTTATTCATTTAATCCATCTATTGTTACCAATACTATTTTATTTGTAATAAATCCTTTTTTAGCCTTAGCAGGTATACATTTCATCTTTTAGTGTTTATATTTATCCCTTAGCCTGTATTGGCGCTGTACATATTCCTTCACTACCAGTCCTAACATTAACAGCTCAACAATATGAGGCTAGAGATTACTGATAGGTCAGCATTACTACTATGATGATTACTTGATAGCTATTAGGACATGAAACACTTTTTTTGAGTTATGGGACCTCACTCAAATGAGTGGGTATAATGATATATTGCTGAGGTGAGGGGTAATAAAGGCTGTGAGGGGGGGAACTTCCGGGCGGCAGCCATGACAGGTCGCAAGAGTGTTAGTCTCTTCAAACTACAGCACTAATCTATTTAAAATCCTCATCCTAACACTACACCATACAACTTGCTTGATCAAGGATTCACCTCTAAAGCAAGCTCTCTCACACAATACCACTATTTTTGGTCTTGCTATCAAAGTCAGCACGCCGGAGTAACACAAAGGTTGCGGCCTACCACCTAATACCCCCCGGTGGGACACTCCGGTGCTCCTATTGTTAAAAGGCAGTGATTCCCCGCAAGACACTGCTAGAATATATTGTGAGTAGACAACGCAAATATACATTGCAGTCATGCTCATTACATCTGCCTAACACCTATTACTGAGCTTCTACGATGGAGATCCCTGCATATTTCTTTGAGGAGCTATGCCGCTAACTTGCCAGACATCATGAGGCTATGGAAGACACATTGGTCACAACATTCCAAAGCAGCAGTGCTGGTTCCATTCAACAACCCAACCAATTCAGGCCTCATGGAGCGAGATCTGAGGGTGGTGACGTTTTGGGGCCCCGAAATTCACTACCTGACACTAGAGCTGCTGCGGAAGACCTGAACCACCAGGATGCAGAACCTGCACTTCACAGAGATGAGAGGCTGATGAGGTGCACAGAATTTGAGGTAGTGGGCCACACTGCTTTCTCCCAAGCCTCCGATTCTGCATTCGACACGAGCCAGCAAGTCATATCTAAGAACCAAGAGACCATCACCTATATTATGCAAGCCCTTCCAGGGAAAAAAACTGACCACGGAGATGAACACCTGCAGGCCGCATGCCTCCCTATAGCTGCATCAGGGTTTTTTGAGACTATCCACACAGCTTTACAGTTCCCTAAGTGGGATCCGGGTGGTTCACCCCCCTTGGACGCAACTGCAAAATTAGTCTGACATTCGGGACTAGGAGGTTGCTCAGAGGCAAGTACTTTATTATTGTTTCCAATGTTTACCGCTGCAGTTGGCAGACAGAGGTCGATCTGCTGGGTTGCACCATGGAACAGATTATATGCTTTACCACTACCAGCAGGCTGCATGCTTGGTCACTTCCCTTCTCGGATGTATTACCCAGCTTTCTAGATTTCAGCCGATGTGTACAAATGTGTGGACACTAACCTTATACTAAAAATGGTTTACAATGTTTTTTCTTTTTAAGCAAGCGTAAAATCTACAGCCCAAGGATGTGTGTAATTAGTTCTACCTTAATCAACACTGTTGTAGTATATTACTCATTGTGGTTGCTTTTGAATCTGAATTGTAATGCTATTATTTATTTTACCACTATAACCCTGCAGGTTACCGTTGCGGTCTTCACTTATACTGCCCCACTTTCCGTGCAGGCTGGCCTTGCACCTGTACTGGTGCCTATGGGGGTAGATTAGAAAGACTAACAAGTTTTGCTTATTGAATTGCTAGTGAATGCTATTCGTACCCACAGAGCAAAGCAACTTAGCATGGGCTCTTACACACATGGCTTGAATTAATTGCATGATTAGGTTAGCTTACCTGCTAGTATAACATTTGGTTCGACTTGTTTCCACACAGGCAGATTCTCAGTTCATTTCCTAGTAAATATAGCTAAATTACTACTAGTATACACACTACCAGTATGGCCTACAGTATTCTCCAGCGCACTACTTAGTCTAGCAAACTCAAAACTCCTTATTGGCATTTGTGCACCACTACAACCCTCCTCAGCCTAGCCACACAGCTAATACGTGATTTACTGAATTGTGTTGCATCTATAGCGTTGCCTGGAGGTCAGAGTATAGCATATTAAGCCCAGTACACTTCAGTACCAGATTTAACAACATGCAAGCCCTATCTCATGTATTATATACTTATAATGGCCTCAATATGCCTTCTGAGTAATTACATTACTTTAACTCTTCATTTGACTGCCTTTTCACCCTTTTTTATTGTAAGAGGGACCTCCTAGTTTTGACTTTGGTTATCTCTTGTTTGAATGACAGATGTTTAAGCCTATTATCTCTATGTCTGAGCATTTTATATTTAAAGTTATGGAATTATTAGCCTGTTAGGGCTTTGATCAGTGTTGATCAAAAGCGTTGGGGGATTATTTGTGGGGTTACAAATATATATATATATATATATATATATTTTGCTGCTGATCACTGAACTGCTACTGTGATCAGCCTAATATCACTGTGATCAGCCTGTCAGGGCTTTGATCAGTGTCAAAAAGTTTATTTGTGGGGATCTTTAGTTATTGTTAACCCCTTCCCTGCTGTTCCCAATCACTACCCTTCCCAGTGCTTTTTTTTTTAGTTTATAAAAATATATATATATATATATATATATATATATAAATCATAAAAAAAAAATTCTGAGGGAATAGGGTGGGTGGGAATAGGTGGGTGGTAATTGGGAGGTGGTAATTGGGGTGGTTTAGTGGGATTTTGGGGAAGGTGAAGTGGGAATTGGTGGTGGTAAAATGGGAATTGGTAGAGAAAAAATCCCTTATGGCACGCTATTCAGCAGAAGAGGCTTATGCCATTCTTGCCGAAGATTCAGGGAGTGAAACCCTCTCTGCTCTGTCTGACAGCGCAACCCTTACGGCATCAGAAATAGAGCCCCTGAGTGATACATCTAATGCTGGTGCTCCCTGCCCGCCACCTAAAAGGAGGCGTCGCACAAATGACCAAAATTGGCTACCCCCAAATTTCACTGCCCCAGAAATGCCAGAATTTACTGAGACTCCTGGCATCACAACTGATGTTCCAGTATGTGAGCCAATAAACTATATGTCACTGATTCTGACAGATGCCATGTTTGAGCATATAGTTGCTCAAACAAATTTATATGCCAGTCAGTATCTGTCCAAAAATCCCCAATCTCTGTATGTCAGAAAAAATACCTGGCACCCCACTGACATACCGGAGACTAAAATGTTTTGGGCCCTGACATTAATAATGGGGATTGTGAAGAAACCCAGCATACGTTCATACTGGAGCCAGAACCCCATCCTGGCTACCCCTCTTTTTCCAAGGATTATGAAGAGGGACAGATATGAACAATTGCTGCGGTTTCTCCATTTTAATGATAAAGCCCAGTGCCCCCCCAGAAATGACCCCCTGCATGACAGGTTATATAAACTAAGGCCCCTAATAAGCCACCTGTCCCAAAAATTTAAAGATGTTTACATCCCTGAGCAGGACATTTGCATAGATGAGTCCCTCGTGAAATTTAAGGGGAGATTGCTTTTCAAGCAATATATACCATCCAAGAGGTCCCGCTATGGGGTAAAATTTTATAAACTCTGTGAATGCAGTACTGGGTATACCTGGGCATTTCGCATCTACCAGGGAAAAGATAGCCACTTGGATCCACCTGGCTGCCCAGATTCATTTGGCACAAGTGGGAAAATTGTGTGGGATCTCCTACTACCCCTGCTAAATAAAGGGTAGCATTTGTGGCTCTATAATTTTTACACCAGCACAGAGCTATTAAAATTTTTATTTTATTTAGAAACCATGCCCTGTGGCACAATGAGAAAAAATCGCACAGGTTTCCCCCAGAAGCTGTCATATGGAAAAAAAAAGTAGGGGCACAATGTCAGCTTTACACCACAATGAGCTACTGGCCCTTCGATACACTGATAAAAAAAGATGTGCACATGCTCTCCACAATGCACGATGAAGCTACAGTGTCTGTGAAGGGAAGATCTGCACAGATCCTAAAGCCAAAGTGCATTGTGGAGTACAACAAAAACATAGGGGGGGGGGGGTAGATTTAGCTGACCGGTGCCTGCAGCCATATCTAATTCAAAGAAAAACTAGAACTTGGTACAAAAAAGTAGCTTTTTATATTATGCAGATTGCAGTATATAATGCATATGTGCTGTACAAAATATCAGGCACAGGGAAACCTTATAATTTTTTGGAATTTGTGTTAAATGTAACATCTGATATTTTGTTTAACCAGACCCCTAATCCTCCCACTGTTCAATCTGAAAATGTTGAGCGACTCTGTGGCAGGCATTTTCCCACTAGGATCCCCCCACTGCCTGCAAAAGAACACCCCAGAAAAAATGCAGAGTCTGCTATAAAAAAGGAGGGAGGAGGGATTCTAGTTACCATTGCCCGGACTGCCCCTCTCAACCTGGCCTCTGTATCACTAATTGCTTTCGAATATATCACACAGAGTTAAACTTTTAATTTGAAAGCAACCTGTATGTGTTCCTAATTTATTTTATTTTATTTTATTATTCTGTATTCCTAACTTCATAAATCCCCTGACCTTGTCCTGTCCCTTTATATGTTAAGCCCATCCACTCTAAGGCCATTATAAGTTATACAAAACAACTAAAATACTCCTTTTAGAATACCCTGAGTTATCCACTTTTGCAAATGGTATGTCATGAGGGGGGTCATTTTCATTCCTGGGCTGCCATACTGTCTCAAAGGCAACATAGTTCCAGAAAATCAATGTGACAAATTTCTATGCAGACCCTATATTGGGCCCTGTAACTTCCTAAAACCCCATAAATCCTGTGCATAGGGGGTATTGTTGTACTCATGGGAGATCACTGAACACAAATATGGGTGTATTATAGCAGTAAAAAATATAAGGATGATGATCTAAATAGAAAAAAGGCAGTGTTTGTGTGAAAAAAGCAACTAAAAAAATATGACCACTAAATTTGACCAGGTTTTGTGACTAAGTGGCTACAAAAAAAGACTAAACATAGTCCTTTTTCAATACCCTGGGTTGTCTACTTTTGCAAATGGTATGCCATGATGGGGTAATTTTCATTCCTGCGCTGCCATACTGTCTCAAAGGCAACATAGGTCCAGAAATCAATGTGCCAAATTTCCATGCAAATTGGCAGACCCTATATTGGGCGCTGTAACTTCCTGAAACCACATAAAACCTGTGCATAGGGACATGGACATCGCTGAACACAAAGATAGGTGTATTATAGCAGTAAAACATAATAAAAGGATGATATAAACAGCAAAAAGGCAGTGTTTTTGTAATAAACTAAAAATAAAATATGAACATTACCTTTGGCCAGATGTTGTGACTAAGTGGCTACAAACAAAGACTAAATATAGTCCTTTTTCAATACCCTGGGTTGTCTACTTTTGTAAATGGTATGCCATGATGGGGTAATTTTCATTCCTCGGCTGCTATAATGTCTCAAAGAGGACAAAGGCCCAGAAAATGAATGTGCCAATGAATGTAAATGGGCAGATCCCATATTTGGCCCTGAAACGTCTGTAAACCCCGTAAAACCTGTACATGGGGGGTACTGTTTAACACTTAGGACATTGACAAACACAAATATGTGTGTTTTATAGCAGCAAAACATAAAAGGTTGATGACAGAAACAGCCAAAGTGCAGTGTTTGTGCAAAAAACGCATAAAAAAGAGCACTACATTTGGCCAGATATTATGCCTAAGGGGCTTCACAAAAAGATGTGACGTGGCCCTTTTGGAATACCCTGGGGTGTCTTCTTTTGAAAATGGTATGCCATGATGAGGTAATTTTCATTCCTGGGCTGCTATAATGTCTCAAAGAGGACATAGGCACAGAAAATTAAGGTGCCAAATTTCCATGCATAAAGACTGAAATGGGCAGACCCCATATTTGGCCCTATAACTTCTGTAAACCCCATAAAACCTGTACATGGGGGGTACTGTTTTACTCGTAGGACCTTGACAAACACAAATATGTGTGTTTTATAGTAGCAAAACATAAAAGGTTGATGACAGAAACAGCCAAAGTGCAGTGTTTGTGCAAAAAACGCATAAAAAAGAGCACTACATTTGGCCAGATGTTATGCCTAAGGGGCTTCATAAAAAGATGTGACATGGCCCTTTTGGAATACCCTGGGGTGTCTTCTTTTGAAAATGGTATGCCATGATGGGGTCATTTTCATTCCTGGGCTGCTATAATGTATGAAAGGCAACTTAAGCCCAGAAAATGAATGTGCCATATTTCTATGTAAATGGGTAGGCCCTATGTTGGGTCTTGTAAATTCCAGACACCTCAGAAAACCTGTACATGGGGAGTATCGTTATACTCATGGGACATCGCTAAACACAAGTATGGGTGTTTTATTGCAGTAACATATATCAGGCTGATGATATTCACAATAAAATAATTTGGAAAGCTTAAAATTTCACACTTACTTTGATTTTTTTTATATAAAATTATAGTTGAGAAATAAATCATTTATGCCAAAAGAAAGCCCTATCTGTCCTCTAAAAAACATCATAATGGTTTGTTCCAGTTGTTGCTGTTTATATATTCTAACACTAGGGACAAGCATGAGGTATAACAGTGAAATGGGTGTGTTATCTTCAGTTAATAAAAAGTTCTTGAAAAGTTCTTGAAGTTGAACAATGGTGCCTTCATGAGTTCTGTGCATTCTATAACAGGAGATCTTTACATGGTGTCAGAAGTAAACAGATTTATTTCAGTTTGATTGTCATGGCTGCAAGCAGACAGCAAGTGCCTCCTATGGACTTTGATAAAGGCAATGTATCTGAGCACTGGACAAGATGGAGAGAGCTCATGGAATTATTATTTGTTGGCCCTGATGCTGACAAGTGGACACAGGAGCAGAAGGCTGCACAGTTTCTCATTTGCATTGGAGAGAAAGGCAGATATATTTGCAGATCATGGAGTGCAAGTGGAGCTATATCTGCTGAAGGTAAAAAGGATCCCAATGTGTTATGTGAGAAATTTGAGGCATACTGTAATCCTAAGAAAAACATAACTGTACAGAGAAAAGTGTTTTATGAAAGAGGGTAAAACAGAATCTATAGATGAGTGGGTCACACAGCTACATCTCATAGCTAAAGACTGTGCCTTTCAGGACTCTGATGATATGATAAAAGATAGAATTGTGATGGGATCAAATTCTAGAGAAGTACAGGAAAACTTACTGCTAGAAGAGGATCTGACCATAAACTCTGCTGTAAAAATAGCTAAAGCATATGAAACATCTAGAACTCACATGCAGTTAATTCATAGTGACACAGAAGTCTTACACATGGTGCAAAGGAAAAGTGAAAGTAATCTGATTCATAGCAGAAAAGCAAATAACCTGCAGGATTGTGCAGAGCAAACTCTTTACAGAAGCTGTACTAAATGTGGTACAAAACACACTAAGAATACACAGTGTCCAGCACAGGGGAAAATATGCTACAAATGTCAGAAAAACAACCATTTTGCCAGGGTGTGCAGAAACAACACTATAAAGTATAGGAAGTCAGTGAATCAAGTGGAGCAAGATGAAAATGAAACTGATAGTGACATTGATCAAAGTACAATATTTCTAGCTATGGTGGATAAAACAAATGTAGAACAAGATGAAGTATATGTTGAGATTCTTGTGAGCACACAAAACATTCCAATTAAATTCAAGATTGATACAGGTGCACAAGTAAATTGCATTCCTGCTAGCACATATTATGACAAGCTGGCAAACATATGTGAGCTTGAAAAGTCTGGTCTGTCAAAACTTGTTGGTTATGGAGGACACCGGCTGCATGTACTGGGAAAGTGCTCATATCAATGCATGTTACAAAACAAAAAACTTAATTTGGAATTTTATGTTATAGACACCCCAGCAAAGCCTGTTTTAGGGTTAAGTGCCTGCAAACAGATAAATCTTATAAAAATAGTCATGACTGTTGATCAGTATAACAAAGGTTTATCTAAGCAACAAGTTGAGGAACTATTTTCAGATGTGTTTCAAGGGCTAGGTTGTTTGCCTGGTGAATGCAGCATTAAACTAAAACCAGATGCACATCCAGTAATTCATTCACCAAGAAGGATTCCAATTGCCATAAAAGACAAACTCAAAGAGGAACTGGATCGCATGGTAAATTTAGGAGTGCTGAAAAAAGTAGATGAGCCCACTAAGTGGGTGAGTTCAATGGTTGCAGTAGAAAATAAAAACTCAGGTGCTTTAAGAATATGCATTGATCCAAGAGATTTAAACAGAGAAATCATGCGAGAACACTACAGTTTACCAACTCTAGATGACATCACACACAAGTTAGCACATGCAAAATTCTTCAGTGTATTAGATGCTCAGTCAGGATATTGGCAGCTCAAATTAGATGAACAGAGCAGCAGGCTCACCACTTTTAATTCACCATTTGGAAGATGGCGCTTTACTAGAGTTCCCTTTGGTATTGCCTCAGCACAAGAAATATTTCAGAAAAAAGCACATGAAACCATTGAAGGACTTCATGGTGTAGATGTCATCATAGATGATCTTCTGGTATATGGATCTACACGGAACGAACATTATCAAAATCTGTGTGCACTATTGGAACGGTGTCGAGAGAGAAACATGAAGTTAAACCCAGGTAAAATGCAAATTGGTGTTACCCAAGTTAAATATTTTGGTCATATTCTGTCACAAGATGGGCTAAAAGCAGACCCAGAGAAAATAGCAGCAATACAACATCTGGATCCTCCTACCTCTAAGAAGGAATTAGAAACCATTCTGGGTATGTTTAATTATCTGTCAAGGTTTGTTCCTGGACTAGCAGAAGTTACAGCTCCACTAAGAGAACTACTCCAAAAGGATGCACTATGGAGCTGGAATGACTCAATAAATAATGTTTTTGAAGATGTCAAAGGTCTTATTGTGCGTTCCTCAGAAACTGGATTACAATATTTTGACCCCAAGAAGGAGGTAACAATACAGGTTGATTCCTCTCAGTTCGGTTTAGGAGCAGTCCTAATGCAGGAAGGCAGGCCTGTTGCATATGCTTCCAGATCAATGACTCCTACGCAACGCAACTATGCCCAAATAGAAAAAGAAATGCTGGCCATTGTAATTGGTTGTGAAAAGTTTCATCAATACATCTATGGGCAGAAAATCACAGTTGAGACTGATCATAAACCACTTATGAGCATCATGGAAAAACCACTTGTGTCCGCTCCACCAAGGCTGCAAAGAATGATCCTAAGAATACAAAAATATGATATGCATGTAGTATATGTACCTGGCAATAGAATTCCAGTAGCTGATATGCTTTCAAGGACATTTAAGCCTGGACAAGACGAAAGAGAGGAAAGGGACTTGGAAGAGCATGTGCACTCTGTACTTTCACAATTACCTGCTACTGATGAGAAACTTAAAGAAATACAGCTAGCAACAGAAAGGGATGCAACTATGGCCAATTTGATTACAATAATACAGGAAGGATGGCCAAACTCAAAAGCCAAAGTGAATGTTGACTTAAAACCATACTGGAATGTAAGAAAAGAACTGTCAATAATTGATGGGATTGTATTTAAAGGGGAGAGAATTGTGGTTCCCCCGGAGCTCAGGAAAGAAATAATAAGAAAACTGCATATAGGGCATTTTGGAATAGCCTTGTGTAAAAGACGTGCTAGGGATCTCTTATATTGGCCTGGAATGAATTCACAGATTGAAGACATGGTCAATAGTTGTGCAACATGT
This sequence comes from Bombina bombina, assembly GCF_027579735.1. NCBI lineage: Eukaryota > Metazoa > Chordata > Amphibia > Anura > Bombinatoridae > Bombina > Bombina bombina. The sequence goes on from NW_026512232.1 coordinate 117,467, forward strand.
CAAGAAAATCAAAGAGCAAACCAAAAGGAGCCAACAGTAACAAGAGTACAGCCAGAGAGAGCTTGGCAAAGAATTGCATCAGACCTATTTACATGGAACCATAACAACTATCTTATAATGGTAGACTACTACAGTCATTACTTTGAAATAGTTCAACTAAGAGACACTAAGTCTAGTGCAGTAATAAATGTCATTAAATCTGTCTTGGCAAGACATGGCATATGTGATGAGTTAATATCAGATAATGGTCCTCAGTACTCCTCAATAGAATTTGCAAACTTTGCAAAAGAATGGGGTTTCAAACACACATTGTCCAGCCCACATTACCCACAGTCAAATGGCTTAGCTGAAAAATATGTACAAATTGCAAAGAACATTTTGGAAAAAGCAGCCCAAACTAATCAAGATCCATACCTGTGTATTCTAAACTACCGTAACACCCCAATAGATGGAATTGCATCACCTTCACAATTACTAATGAGTAGACGTTTGAAATCAGTTTTGCCTTCAACACCTACACAACTTGCCTCCAAAGTACAGAATCCTGCAATGGTTAAACAGCGAGTGGAAACATTAAAAAACAGGCAGAAACAGTACTATGATCGTGGGTCTAAATTTCTAAAACCTTGTGAGCTTGGCGATAGGGTAAGGATGCAAAATTTAGAAGGAAGGTGGAAACCTGCAGTGGTAACCAAAGTAACAAGTGAACCACGCTCATACATTGTCCGCACCGAGAATGGCAAAGATTACCGGCGCAACAGAGTACATCTGCGTCATAACAGAGGTACGAATACAGGAGTTACAAATATTCCAGATGCAGTGCTTCATGTACCACCAAGGATGTCACATAGTGATATAAATGAGACTCTAAGCTCAACTGATGCTTCACATGTGGACATACAGGAGGGACAATTACTGAGTACAACACCAACCGCACAACTCTCTGATCACAGCTCCAATGTGATTCTTCCTAGCACAACAGAAGCAGCACAAGTTGAACCACCCAGTAGATTCTCAAGATATGGACGGAGAATCAAGCCAAAGTATTGGGAAGACTATGACACTACATAACTGTGTGCTTTGTTTGTTTGTTTTTGTGCTTGTTTTTTTTTTTTTGTTTTTTTTACATTTATATTCCTTTATATCCAATATATATTGTTTTATTTTTTATTTATTTTTAAGAAGGGAGATGTAATGAATATATCATAATGGTTTGTTCCAGTTGTTGCTGTTTATATTTGCTGCAGTTCATATATTCTAACACTAGGGACAAGCATGAGGTATAATAGTGAAATGGGTGTGTTATCTTCAGTTAATAAAAAGTTCTTGAAGTTGAACAATGGTGCCTTAATGCGTTCTGTGCATTCTATAACAGGAGATCTTTACAATTAGTATGGGTGCAATTAATATGAAAGGGGTAAATTATGGTTGAAAAGACATATAGCTGAAATTCAAGGTTTTGTTTACGTTCAGAACAATTGCCTATGTCATGAAAGGGTTAACATGGAGCTATTTCAATAATTATCCTCATAATGATGCCAAAGTTTTTGTTTTTGTTATTGTATGCCTATACTCAGCAACAACCCCTGTCCATATATTGTTTCTATATACTAGACTAGGTCCAATCATGTTATATTTGGGGTAGAAAACTTTAGTCTACTATATACATTCTCATGAAAAGAAAAAAAGAGGTCTCTCAATTGAGACCCATAAGTGGTCTCCTATATCTACAATTTCCTCCAATCACTTTAACAATCTTTATTTTACAAGGTCCAAGAGAGGCCTTTCCATGTAGTTTTGGAGGTTACCAGACCAATTGGCATCCTATCTGTAAACAGTTTGTATGGAACACAGACTTTTACCTACTTGATTTTCTTTTGCATATCCTGTTCTTTCTATTCTCTGTAAAAGTAGTATTTTATTATATGTAACATATGTATCGTTCTTATAATGTTGTATGCCTCGAAATGAACCTCAATAAAAATTATAAAAAAATAAAAAAAGGCTGTGAGGTATGTGCTATTGCAATCAGCTCAGCTCACAGTGTGAAGGACACAGGACACATTTAAAAGAGCAGGATGACTGCTTTCAAATAAGGCCCCTCGTGTTTGTGTCTTATTGTGGGGGGCAACTTAGGGCATATTCCATCTCCTTGATGTTGTTCCATATGCCAGCTGGGCATTCAAAAGGTCACTTGTCCCACTGTAGTGCTTATTTTGGGGTGCTAGTGTCCCTTTTATAGCACATAACAGGCACATGAAAACAAGTGATTGTCATTTTTGTGTCAATCACCTGCTGTCTAAAGGGACATGAGACCCCTCATTTGAAACTTCGTAATCCCCTTTTTCATGTGAGGAGAGTTGTGTGCATATGTGTAGTATGCTGTCTTTATTGTCCCTCTTTCTAAACTGGAGTTTCCTATGCCTTTGTGTTTTATGGGGTATGAAACTATATGGGCTCTAAAAGTGCTCCCTCCCCCTTGTCAAATACTGCACAAAAATGTACTTTTGTCAGGTGAACACCATGGTAATTTAGAAGGGGGTGTGGCTCATTAATTTAAGAGATGACAATTCCCTCTTTTACATAGGTGATTGCCCTTAAAGGAAGATACCTAACAGAGACCCTATCCCCACCTTGTTTGTGCAAGACCAGCATTCAACCGCTCATTTGAAAGGGCTTATTCCCCTCTTTCACTTTCTACTTTACCACAAATAGAGAGGGAGATATTTTTATGGTCATCACCTGCATTTTACAGGGGCATGTGACTTCTCATTTGAAAGAAAAGACTCCCCTCTTTTAAATAAGGGCTCAATCGTCCCTTCCCCAAGCTCCAGACTCACTTCATAGAACTTTCTGCTGATGCAAGAAGTTCCAATTGCCTTGTGAAATCACCAAAGATGGTGACGGTGTCATTGGGGGCTTTTCTGGCAGAATTCACTGATGGGTAAGGAGACTGCAGTCTCCTTTTGCCCACGACAGCTGAATGGGGTCCCACCAGGATGACGACACATGGTTCTCATCCACGCAGGGGAAAGTGATTCAAGTTTTATTTTTTATTTATAAATCAGAAATGTATTTACTGCATTGCAAGATATCTGCATGTAAAATAAATGTTTTAGAAGTATATAAAACTGTAATTTTCTTTAAAAAAATGTGCCTTGTTTTGCAAGTTCAAGACACTCACATTGGAAAGCTTCTTGAATGTTGTCTTACTTCCTTTGCTGCGGCCAATTAGGGACAAATATAAATGAGCCAAGGCAAATATCAGCTAATTACTAGACAGCATCTAGGAGTGTAAGACAAGCACTCTAGCCCCTCTGTGAGGATTGCAAATGACAATTACAGGGAAGGCAGGCAGAATAAACAAAGTAAATAATGTATAATCCATACTGGATATCGCTTGAGCGCTAATCCAGTGGAGCGCTAGGCAGATGGTGCGCAAGCAGTGTAGTTCTTCGTGTATTCCTGTGCTATTCTATTAATAATAGTTTACTTCAGGTCATAAAAGTGCTACATTTTATAGTGGTATTTTGGATTGTGCTTGAGTGCAACACTTAATCTACCACTTGTCATACGAGCCCTCCCTGCATTATCTAATAAACATATAGGGCACTCTAAAAAAAAAGATTTTATTAAAATATTTAGCCAATTGTTATACTAGATTGTGCGTTATTCTTTGGACAAGGTTGCTCAAAAGATAATACACAGTGCTCTATCTATTACACTCCACTTATTATCTAGCACTTTATGGGGAATAAAATGTGTAGTTTATTTTTGCTTTGATTTAGTTGGCCTTAAAATTATGTATGGAATATTGTGGCTCATTGTCAATCTTTAAAGAGACATGAATATCAGCTTAAAGTGAAGATAAAGCTATGGTGATATCAAGACAAGCTAGCATTTATTAAACTATTATTTAGGTAGTCGCTAAGTTACTATTTAAATTACTGATCTATTTGACATAAAAATCTTTATGACAAATTCTTGGCCCTTCGGCTCCAAACTTCTCCCAAGCCCTACTTCTGTCTTCTTCTACGAGTGACTTCATCTGCGGTCCCACCCGCTCTCCATGCCTCTCTAAAGCACGTTCACAGAATCTGCATACGCTATTCTCCGACAGTCCGTAATAAGCAGATGACTTAATTATGGATTTTTAGGTGGAATTACTATGAATGCGTGAAACAGGAGCACACTCACTTCTCTGTGTGTAGAAAAAGTATCTAACGCATGCGCAGAAGGATGAAGGGGTGGATGACGTCGAGTGATGACCGTCTTAACGGCCAGAATTTCAATTGGCTCAAAAGAAAACGTGATCGTGGGAGAATTTTTTTTGCCTTAAACAGGTTGAATTTAGTAACATTACGAATCGACTTTCTAAAGGTAATAACTTCATAAACAATATAATATATAGAAACTGATGACTTAAACATATACTTATTTGACACACACAATGCTACAGTTCATAGAGTTTTAGCTAACTTTACCATCACTTTAAACTTTCATGATTCACATAAAACATGCAATTTTAAGAAACCTTTTAACTTACATCTGTTATCAAATACTTTGTTCTTTTAGTATCCTTTGTTAAAGAGCATACCTAGGTAGACTCAAAGGCATCAGTGCATTATTGGAAGTTGCAAAAATCCTGAGCACTCGAGTGTAAAAGTAAAAATTAATTATTAATACATTAATATAGTGTAGAAGAAAAACAATAACCTAAAAATTCAAACCGACAACAAATTTAATCCTCATCCATTGCTTAATAGTCATGTAAGAATTGTTTATACCCAGTGATGTTCATCAGTGACAGTACATTTAGTAATATTTTACCGCATTAATGTCCTAGTTTTGTTTATTTTTTTGAAGCATACAGGGCAAGATTTTGTTATTATTATAATGATATTGTTTCTATTATTTTTTCATCCATTCTATTCCACCTTAAATTTCTAATAGGCAGTCTTGGTTGGAAGTGGAACTCTGAGGGACTAATTTGATTGGCTGTGCCCGCTTAAATATAGGGTGGCAAGAACATTACAAAAACACATGTGAAATGCGTCAGGGGGTACTTCCTTGCTTTCCTGCCTGTTTATGGATTTTTAAAGGTACATTAACCCCTTAAGGACCAAGGACGTACGCCACACGTCCTCAAAAAAAATACAGTTAATGACCGAGGACGTGTGGCGTACGTCCTTGGTCTGGAAAGCAGCTGGAAGCGATCCTGCTCGCTTCCAGCTGCTTTCCGGTTATTGCAGTGATGCCTCGATATGGAGGCATCCTGCAATAACCCCCCTTGGCCATCCGATGCAGAGAGAGCCACTCTGTGGCCCTCTCTGCACCGGACATCGGTGGCCGGTATCGTTGGTGGGTGGGAGCAAGTCTGGGAGGCGGGTGGGCGGCCATCGATGTGCCCAGTGGAGTGGAGGGGGGCGGGATCGGGGGCGGGAGGGGCGGGAGCGCGCACGGGGAGCGCGCGCGTGCACAGGGGGCGGCGGGTGGGCGCGTGCACGGGGCGGGAGCGGGAGGGAACCGCTACACTACAGAAAAAAAAAGTTTAAAAAGTACCAACAAAATAACTTTTTCAAAGCTGTAAATAAACAGCTAAGAGATGTGGAAGGGGTGGGGGGTTGATCTTGGGGGGGGGGGAAGCTACACTGCAGAAAAAGGTTTTTTTTTTTAAAAAAAGGCACATTTTTTCACTAAACTGGGTACTGGCAGACAGCTGCCAGTACCCAAGATGGCGCCCATTAAGGCAGAGGGGGAGGGTTAGAGAGCTCTTTGGTGGGGGATCAGTAAGGCTGGGGGCTAAGGGGGGATCCTACACAGCAGCATATGTAAATATGCTAAAAAAACACACAAAAAAGCCCAAATATAGCTTTTATTTTAGTACTGGCAGAGTTTCTGCCAGTACTTAAGATGGCGGGGACAATTGGGGGGTGGGGGAGGGAAGAGAGCTGTTTGGGAGGGATCAGGGGGTCTCATGTTTCAGGTGGGAGGCTGAGCTCTACACTAAAGCTAAAATTAACCCTGCAAGCTCCCTACAAGCTACATAATTAACCCCTTCACTGCTAGCCATAATACACGTGTGAAATGCAGCGGCATTTGGCGGCCTTCTAATTACCAAAAAGCAACGCCAAAGCCATATATGTCTGCTATTTCTGAACAAAGGGGATCCCAGAGAAGCATTTACAACCATTTGTGCCATAATTGCACAAGCTGTTTGTAAATGATTTCAGTGAGAAACCTAAAATTGTGAAAAATTTAACGTTTTTTTTAATTTGATCGCATTTGGCGGTGAAATGGTGGCATGAAATATACCAAAATGGGCCTAGATCAATACTTGGGGTTGTCTACTACACTACACTAAAGCTAAAATTAACCCTAGAAGCTCCCTACATGCTCCATAATTAACCCCTTCACTGCTGGGCATAATACACGTGTAGTGCGCAGTGGCATTTAGCAGCCTTCTAATTACTAAAAAGCAACGCCAAAGCCATATATGTCTGCTATTTCTGAACAAAGGGGATCCCAGAGAAGAATTTACAACCATTTAAGCCATAATTGCACAAGCTGTTTGTAAATAATTTCAGTGAGAAACCAAAAGTTTGTGAAAAAATTTGTAAAAAAGTGAACGATTTTTTGTATTTAATCGCATTTGGCGGTGAAATGGTGGCATGAAATATACCAAAATGGGCCTAGATCAATACTTTGGGATGTCTACTAAAAAAAAATATATACATGTCAATGGATATTCAGAGATTCCTGAAAGATATTAGTGTTCTAATGTAACTAGCGCTAATTTTGAAAAATAATGGTTTGGAAATAGCAAAGTGCTACTTGTATTTATGGCCCTATAACTTACAAAAAAAGCAAAGAAGATGTAAACATTGGGTATTTCTAAACTCAGGACAAAATTTAGAAACTATTTAGCACGGGTGTTTTTTGGTGGTTGTAGATGTGTAACAGATTTTGGGGGTCAAAGTTAGAAAAAGTGTGTTTTTTTTCAATTTTTTCCTCATATTTTATAAATTTTTTTATAGTAAATTATAAGATATGATGAAAATAATGGTATCTTTAGAAAGTCCATTTAATGGCGAGAAAAACGGTATATAATATGTGTGGGTACAGTAAATGAGTAAGATGAAAATTACAGCTAAACACAAACACCGCAAAAATGTAAAAATAGCCTTGGTCCCAAACGGACAGAAAATGGAAAAGTGCTGTGGTCATTAAGGGGTTAAACCCAATTTTTTTCTTTCATGACTCAGATGGAGAATATAATTTTAAATAACTTTCTAATTTACTTCTATTATCTAATTTGCTTCATTCTCTTGATATTCTTTCCTGAAAAGCATATCTAGATAGGCTCAGTAGCTTCTGATTGGTGGCTGCACTTAGATGCCTAATGTGATTGGCTCACCCATGTGTATTGCTATTTCTTTAACAAAAGATATTTAAAGAATGAAGCAAATTAGATAATAGAAGTAAATAGGAATGTTGTTTAAAATTGTATTTTCTATCTGAATCATGAAAGAAAAGTTTGTGGTTTAATGTCCCTTTAACCCCTTAATGACCGGACCATTTTTCAGTTTTCTTACCCTTAATGACAATGGCTATTTTTACATTTCTGCAGTGTTAGTGTTTAGCTGTAATTTTCCTCTTACTCATTTACTGTACCCACACATATTATATACCGTTTTTCTCGCCATTAAATGGACTTTCTAAAGATACCATTTTTTTCATCATATCTTATAATTTAATATAAAAATATATAAAATATGAGGAAAAAATGGAAAAAAAACACACTTTTTCTAACTTTGACCTCCAAAATCTGTTACACATCTACAACCACCAAAAAACGCCCATGCTAAATAGTTTCTAAATTTTGTCCTGAGTTTAGAAATACCCACTGGTTACATGTTGTTTGCTTTTTTTGCAAGTTATAGGGCAATAAGTACAAGTAGAACTTTGCTATTTCCAAACCACTTTTTTTCGAAATTAGCGCTAGTTACATTGGGACACTGATATCTGTCCGGAATCCCTGAATATCCCTTGACATGTATATATTTTTTTTTAGAAGACAACCCAAAGTATTGATTTATGCCCATTTTGGTATATTTCATGCCACCATTTCACTGCCAAATGCGAGCAAATAAAAAAAATTGTTCACTTTTTCACAAATTTTGTCACAAACTTTAGGTTTCTCACTGAAATTATTTACAAACAGTTTGTGCAATTATGGCACAAATGGTTGTAAATGCTTCTCTGGGATCCCCTTTGTTCAGAAATAGCAGACATATATGGCTTTGGCGTTGCTTTTTGGTAATTAGAAGGCCGCTAAATGCAGCTGCGCACCACACGTGTATTATGCCCAGCAGTGAAGGGGTTAATTAGGGATCTTGTAGGGACCTTGAAGGGTTAATTTTAGCTTTAGTGTAGTGTAGTAGACAACCCAAAGTATTGATCTAGGCCCATTTTGGTATATTTCATGCCACCATTTCACCGCCAAATGCGTGCAAATAAAAAAAAAGTGAAATTTTTCACAATTTTAGGTTTCTCACTTAAATTATTTACAAACAGCTTGTGCAATTATGGCACAAATGGTTGTAAATGCTTCTCTGGGATCTCCTTTGTTCAGAAATAGCAGACATATATGGCTTTGGCGTTGCTTTTTGGCAATTAGGAGGCCGCTAAATGCTGCTGCGCACCACACTTGTATTATGCCCAGCAGTGAAGGGGTTAATTAGGTAGCTTGTAGAGAGCTTGCAGGGTTAATTTTAGCTTTAGTGTAGAGATTAGCCTCTCACCTGACACATCCCACCCCCTGATCCCTCCCAGACAGCTCTCTTCCCTCCCCCACCCCACAATTGTCCCCGCCATCTTAAGTACTGGCAGAAAGTCTGCCAGTACTAAAATAAAAGGTGTTTTTTTTTTTGTTGTTTTTTTTTTTTAATTATTCAGCTGTGATGGACCCCTGCCTTAACCCCCAACCTCCCTGATCCCCCCCAAACACCTCTCTAACCCTCCCCACCTACCTATTTGCCACCATCTTGGGTACTGGCAGCTGTCTGCCAGTACCCAGTTTTCCCCAAAAAATAAAGTGTGTTTTTTTTTTATTTTTAGTTGTTTTTTCATTTTTTCTGTAGTGTAGCTGCCCCCCCCCCAGTACCCCCACCCCCCTAACCCTACCAGATCCTATTATTTTTTTTTTAAAAAAAAGTTTGCTGCCCCCCCTCCCTCTTAACAGAACTCATTGGTGGCAGTGTTTGCTGCACGCACGCGCGCGCGCACACGCAGACCCCCCCTCCGCACGCTCCCGGCATCCGGCGTGCACAATGCACTTGTAGGAACCGGATGCCGGGTAGCGATGGGCCGCCCACCCTCCTCCCTTGTAAGCTCCCACCCACCAACGAACGGCCCCATCGCTACCGGTGCAGAGAGGGCCACAGAGTGGCTCTCTCTGCATCGGATGCTTTTTAAAGGGTATTGCAGGATGCCTCAATATCGAGGCATCACTGCAATACCCTGAGAGCTGCTGGAAGCGATTGCGATCGCTTCCAGCACTCTCTTAGACATCTGACGTACCAGGTACGTCCATTGTCACTAACTGCTAGTTTTTGCAGGACGTACCTGGTACGTCAGTTGTCATTAAGGGGTTAAATATGTGAAATAAAGCTATAATTTTTATACTTTTACCCGACCTCAAGTGCTCAAGATTTTTGCTGTTTCTTATGACGTTTGTGATTTTTTTCTTGCCACTCACCTGATGCACTGCTTGGCAATCTGGGACTTGTAGTATCTTACTCCTAACTTTAACCCTTAATAACTGCTTTGTGCTGTTTTTTTTAATTAAAAATAAAGAAGCTACTATTTTTTATTTTTTGAAGGGAACTGTACACTTTATTATGGGGGCAATTGGGGGACATTTTTTAACTTCTGGTTAACTTCGCTTAGTGCAAAATGTTACCACAAGCTCACAGGATCATTAATAAGCCACTTGTAATAGCTAATTATTTAACGTGCACCCTTAAACGGGCAAATTTGCCCCTTTACAGGCGCACATTAAATTAGCGCTTCACTTGTAATCTAGCCCATTACTGGGAGCTTGTTGCTGATTGGTGGCTGCTCATAAATGCCTCTTGTCATTGGTTCACCAGATGTGTTCTTCTAGCTACCAGTAGTGCATTGCTGCTCTTTTAACAAAGGTTAACAGAAGATTGAAGCAAAATGGATAATAGAAGTAAATTGGTTGTTTGGTTTAAATCAAGTGTTTTATCTTAATAATGAAAGAAAAATATTTGCTGCAAAGTAATACAGGCTCAGGTTTATTAGTCCTGCCATATATGGTAGGAAACAAAACCCTTGTATGATGCATGTTCTTAGCTCTATCCAAAAGTATCAAGCAGTAGCAAGTGGCATGTGTATAAATCTGTTGGCGGCAAATATTAAGCAGGGTTTTCTAATGTTTATCAGGAGACCAAATTTTTTTTAAAGGGACAGTAAAGTCAAAATTACATTTTCAGGATTCAGGGAGAGATTGCATTATTAAACAACTTTCCAAGTTTACTTGTATTATCTAATTTGCTTTGTTCCCTTGGTATCTTTTGTTGAAATGTTTAGGTAGGCTCAGGAGCAGCAATGCACAACTGGGGAGCTAGCTGCTGATTGGTGGATGCACATATATACCTTTTTGTCATTAGCTTACCTGATGTGTTCTGCTATCTCCCAGTAGTATTGCTGCTCCTTAAAGGGACATAAAAACACCCAAAAATTCTTAGGGTAGTAGAGTTGGAGAGGCAGGGAAAGAGGGGTTTGTTGGGGGGGGGGGTGGAAGGCACGGGGAAGAGGGGAAGGGATGGGGGGGTAGGTCTATCCATGGGGGGGGGTGGAAGGCACGGGGAAGAGGGGAAGGGATGGGGGGGGTAGGTCTATCCCAGGTGAATGTTTGATCTTCTGGCTGTAATGTCAGATTTTCAGAAGTTCCAAGTTCATGGATTTGTAAGCATGATGGTGGTCAGATGGGTGTTTAAACTATGATATGACCATTCATACCCTGGGACGGTTACAGTTGTAGTGTGTCACGGTATCTAACAGTGACACCTAACGACATAGCTATGAACATAAACAAGTCTAGCATAAATATACATAACAAAGTTAAAACTGGTGTAAACCTATCTACTGGCTTACCGCCCTCATGAAAGCTCCTCCTGGGTTATCTCAGGAGGGTGGTAATGGTAGCAATTTCTGTTTTGTGCCTTCTGGTGTGTATTTTGGTTTGGCTCCCAGTGTGTGAGTGTCAGTTCTGAGGTCTAGGGGATGATTAATATATTTTTAAAGTGAATTAAATATATTTAAAACAGAAAATATAACAGTGGTATTAAATATCCAAAATTTAATAAAGGTTCTCAAATATAAACCGAATAAAAAGTAACTGGACTTCAGATAAACAACAAACCATATAGGTAGTGGTATATTAAGATGTTCTATTTCATACCATATATCCACACAGTATGGGAATATAAACTAATGTTCAATATCTTGGCTATGTGTCCATCTGTTATATGTCCATAGTGATATGACTTCCTCTTCTTAATCAAAGGTTTTCCTATGATATAATATCTTGGATAAGGTTGCTGCCAGGCTTGTTGGTGGTTCAAATCCAAATATATCTACTAAAACAAAAACAAAAAGCAGAGCGACCCACAACTCAAATGTAACAGTAATCACTTCTTTAATAATATGCGCAACAATAATGTAGCTGTCTGCTGTTTGAAAGCCCTATACATTAAGGATGTTAAGTGGTAGGATAGGAATATCTTAAGTGCAGTAACAGCAGTGATGGATTGAGAGCTGGTGGAACACAGTGCTGGAAGAGTGTGTCTGGATCATCTCGCCTCATTTGCCTGGAGTGGAGTCAGCCAAGCGTCTCAGAAGTCTCTGCCTGCCTGCTATAGCACGACTGTGGGCTTTCATAAATGTGAGTGGCCCGTCTACTCTACTTCTTTCCATATTACTGATGATAGTGCACCAGAGGCGCCTCTTTTTGTTATCTCTTGTAGGAGTATCTTGCAACAATAATGCACACACAAAGTATAAAAACAAGTTGTATGGTGGCTTTCATGTGACACAATTCCCTATGCATTTTATTCTCCAAAGGAAGAACTTTTTCAAGGGTTTAACATTTTCAGAGGTTAATTCTGCATCTTTTATAAAGTGCATAATGCGCATCTGATTTAAAACAGCAGGTAATTTATATTCATATCACTGAACCTTTAAATAACATAAAAATGTAAAATATTTATTTTCCAACAATTTAAAATATATGAAATATGCTTTAAAACATCTTTTTTTTCACTATGATGCAGCATTCAAACATTTATACAAAAAAAATTAATGATATTAATCAACCTTCACAAAGACAATAAAAACACTAGTTCGGAACAACTTGTCATTATATGATGACGATAATTTAATAATTTGAGATTAATGTAACCATTAAATAATACATAATAGCACCCATAAATGCAAAGGTTAAACATTTATATATTTGTATACTTACGCCTAGATTACGAGTTTTGTCTGTAAAGACCTGCGGGGCTAACAAGCCTTTTTTTTCCAGCGCTCCCTTAAGCCAACGCTGGTATTACGAGTTTTCTGAATGGCTGTGTTCGTGTCAGAAAAGTGATCTTTGAGCCAAATCTAGCTCCACTTCAACCCTCAATACCAGCGTTGCTTACGGTTGCGGTAAACTGTAAAAACGTGCTCGTGCACGATTTCCCCATAGGAAACAATGGGGCTGAGACGGCTGAAAAAAAACCTAACACCTGCAAAAAAGCAGCGTTCAGCTTCTAACGCAGCCCCATTGTTTCCTATGGGAAACACTTTTCTAAGTCTACACCTAACACCCTAACATGAACCCTGAGTCTAAACACCCCTAATCTTACACTTATTAACCCCTAATCTGCCGCCCCCGCTATTGCTGACACCTGCATTATACTATTAACCCCTAATCTGCCGCTCCGGACACCGCCGCCACCTACATTATCCCTATGAACCCCTAATTTGCTGCCCCCAACATCGCCAACACCTATATTATATTTATTAACCCCTAATATGCCCTCCCTAACATCGCTGCAACCTACCTACAATTATTAACCCCTAATCTCCCGCCCCCAACGTCGCCGCTTCTATAATAAAGTTATTAACCCCTAAACCTAAGTCTAACCCTAACACCCCCCTAAGTTAAATATAATATAAATAAAACGAAATAAATGTACTATAATTAAATAAATGATTCCTATTTAAAACGAAATACTTACCTATAAAATAAACCATAAGATAGCTACAATATAATTTAATAATTACATTGTAGCTATTTTAGGATTTATATTTATTTTACAGGCAACTTTGTATTTATTTTAACTAGGTACAATAGCTATTAAATAGTTAATAACTATTTAATAGCTACCTAGTTAAAATAATTACAAAATTACCTTTAAAATAAATCCTAACCTAAGTTACAAATATACCTAACACTACACTATCAATAAATTAATTAAATAAATTAATTACAATGATCTAAACTAGAATACAATAAAATAAACTAAACTATATTACAAAAACAAACACTAAATTACAAAAAATAAAAAAATATTACAAGAATTTTAATCTAATTACACCTAATCTAAGCCCCCTAATAAAATAAAAAAGCCCCCCAAAATAATAAAATTCCCTACCCTATACTAAATTATAAAAGTAATCAGCTCTTTTACCAGCCCTTAAAAGGGCTTTTTGCGGGGCATTGCCCCAAAGTAATCAGCTCTTTTACCTGTAAAATAAAATACAAGACCCCCCCCCAATTTTACAACCCACCACCCACACACCCCTACTCTAAAACCCACCTGATCCCCCTTTAAAAAAAAACCTTACATTACCCCATTGAAGATCACCCTACCTTGAGTCGTGTTCACCCAGCCGGGCACTGATGGGCCAAAAGAGGTCATCCGGAGCGGCAGAAGTCTTCATCCGATCGGGGCAGAAGAAGTCCTCCATCCAGCAGAAGTGTTCATCCAAGCGGCATCTTCTATCTTCATCCATCCGGCGCGGAGTGGGTCCATCTTCAAGACTTCCGACGCGGAGCATCCTCTTCTTCCCGACGACTAACAACGAATGAAGGTTCCTTTAAATGACGTCATCCAAGATGGCGTCCCTTGAATTCCGATTGCCTGATAGGATTCGGTTTTTATCCCTTGCTTTTTTTGGGACATTTACAGATGCCCCAATATTTTTCTATCTTTTTTGCTGTTTGAAATTATTATTCAAGGGTAGCACCGAATATTAAATATACAGCAATATTTTCTACTCTCTCTATTTTTTAAAATTTCTTTGTATAACTTTGTGAGGATATAACTTAGAGGATTCTATTATCCTTTTCTTAGAGATTGCAGTAGATTGCTGTAGGAGCGATTGGAGTTCCTGTATAAGTCCCACATTTTTGATCTGTTCTTTCCTAGCTGCGGTAGAAGAATGGCATACACCCTGTCGGATGATCTGTGGGAGGCAGATTTAAAAGATTCTTTAGCTAATGACATGATTAGTGGTAATGATGAGACGAGTGAAGAAGCTGTAACTATTTTTAGTGCCTTTAGGAGATATAGGTATCTCTTAAATAGACAACTAAAAATCAAGGCAGAAAACGCCAGTTTAGCCAACTATATTGATAAAAAGATAGTCCCTAGAGGACTTAGACTTTCGTTAGATCCAGGGGCAAACACCAGGGAGGATGAGGAGGGGGATTCATTTGTGGAGGAATGGAATGATAAACTCTCCTCAACCTCCCTGGACCTAATGGAAATGATGATAAAAAGAAATAATAAGAGACTAGTAAAGGTTAAAGATGAAGCTGATAAAGCTTTAATAAAAGTAAACTCATTTGAAAGCAATCCAAATTTTGAAAAATTAAATGGGGAAACTAGCACTAATATATCTAAATTAAAAATTGACATCAAGTCTAGGAAGTGTAGAAAACTTAGAAGAGACCAGGAGGACTATAAGAATGGCAGAGTATATGTGTATAAATCACAGAAAGGCACATATGACTCAGGGACTGACGCATCAGACTCTGAAGCAGGGATCTCAAAAAACCAATTAGGTATGGATCAAAGAGAAGGAGGAGAAAGAATAGAAGGGGAAAAAGGAAAGGATCCATATGGGACAGTGATAAAAGAGAAGCGATATCCAACAAGACAGATGAGGGGGAGAGGAGAACAATATGTCCACAGCAGGGGGAGATTCAGAGGGAGGGGGGCACGCAGGGGATACTAGTAAACCCCAGAGAGGAAGAACTCCAAATAGTGAACCTCTCCTCATTTCCCCTAAACTTGGCTCATGTTGAACTCCTTAAAAAAGGCCTGTCTTTTTGTCCCACTGCAAAATTAGATAGGTTTGAGGTTATCAAAGACCTCCATCTTTTTGCAAGAAAAATAGTGCTATCAGTAATTATGAGATCAAAATCAGATAGTACTTGCAATTTAGACCTAAGAGACCAAATGGCCCTTAGTGATTTAGAGTCACTCCTGGCAGAAAATGAGCATGAACTCACAAAAGAAAATCCACCTAGCACAAGTATAACTGATCAGAAATACGTATTCAAACCTAAGTCAGAATTTATGCCTTCTCTATCTTTGGTCCCAGCTGTCAACCTGTTTGTTAAAAAAATGGAGAAAGAGATTGAAAATCTAACATCACGACAGGAAAGTGATAACTTGGAGCCTAGAGAGAGAAAGGCTTTAAAAGAACTGATGTTGGCTAGAGGTCTGGTGATGAAGCCCGCTGATAAGGGGGGGAATCTGGTAATTCTTGATGAAAATTTGTATGTTAATGAAGTTAAGCGCCAACTTCATGATAAGAACCAATATGAAAAGCTAGGCAGTAACCCACTTGCACATATTCAAAATTCTCTGGTTAGGATACTTAATGATGCTAGAAGTAAGGTAACAATTAGTCAAAATGAGTTTAAATTTATGTATCCTAAATTTCCTGTCATGCCAGTATTCTATATACTGCCGAAATTGCATAAAAATATGCAATGTCCCCCAGGAAGACCGATTGTTTCGGGGATCGGCAGTATAACGGAAAAAATTGGGGAATATGTGGATAAACATCTGCGCCCCTTCCTTCTAACATTGCCATCATATGTTAAGGATACAACAGATTTGTTGAAAAAACTGGATGGTGTGGTAGTGGGAGAAAAAACCATCTTAGCTTCCTTAGATGTGGAGAGCCTTTACTCTTCCATTCCCCATAATGTGGGCTTAATAGCCATCAAAATATTCCTTGAAACAAGGGGTCCAGCATATATGGAACACACAGAATTTATGATGGTGCTTCTGGAGTTTATTCTAAAAAATAATGTTTTTTCTTTTGATGGACAGGTGTTCCGCCAAATACGTGGAACTGCAATGGGGGCAGTATGTGCCCCCACTTATGCATGTCTCCATTTGGGGTCATGGGAATCTGATATTTTTGAACAACATGTCAGCACTTTTGATGAAAAGGTGCTGATGTGGGTTAGATATGTGGACGATGTTCTTGTCTTGTGGGATGGAACAGTAGAGGAATTTAATATCTTTGTTTCCACACTGAACCACAATGACAGGAACATCTTCCTCACATCAGAAACAAGTGAAAGGGAATTGAATTTCCTAGACATAACCTTGAAAAAGAAGGTTTGAGAATAGTGACTGAGAATTATCGAAAGAAAAATGCCACTAATAGTATCCTCCATGCTAATAGTAGCCATCCTAATCATTTGAAAAGAGGAATACCATATGGGCAGTTCCTTCGCCTAAGAAGGAACTGCTCTTCCCTTTCAAAATTTGACATTCATGCTCAGCAAATGAAGGAGAGATTCCTTCAAAGGGGATATTCAAATAAATGTCTTAAGAAATCCCTTTGGAAGGCTAGAAAAATGTCAAGGGATGATTTATTATATGGAGAAAAGATAAAAACTGAGGGAAATCAGATTAGATTTATCTCAATGTATAATGATCAATGGAACAATATTAGATTGGCTATGAAAAGGAATTGGCACATTCTCACCTTGGATGAGAAAGTGAGACAGGCTATAGGAGATATACCTCAAATGGCAGCCAGAAAGGCACAGAGCCTACGAGATAAGCTGGTAAAAAGTCAGTTTGTCAGAGGTCCTTCCGATGCTGACTGGCTACGAAAGGATAAGGGAATAAAAGGTAGCTACCCATGTGGGCACTGTGTATACTGTGCCCACATGGATAGCACTAAACAATTCTCGGTGGAAGAAAATAAAGTTTTTGATATAAGATTTTTTTTCAATTGCAAGTCTGAGGGGGTGGTCTATCTCTTACGGTGTTCGTGCCCGGTCTTTTACGTTGGAAAAACCAAGAGGATGGTAAAGGACCGGGTACAAGAGCACAGAGATGACATCCTCCACTCTAGAGACACAAATGTTGCTAGACATTTCTGTGGCATGCACAATAGCAATATAGATTCCTTAAAATTCATAATTATTGATAAAGGGATCACGAATGGACGAGGCGGTAACAATGATAAAGTCCTTTTACAAAAAGAGACCAAATGGATATATAGGCTGGGGACAAGGTTACCAGTAGGTTTAAATGATAAATTGGAATATATAAGCTTTCTATAAGAGAGCCAAACAAATCTGACAGGATGTTTGCCATGTATTTTGGAGTAATTTCTATGTGCAAATAGAGCTGAGACGTTACCTAGGAATGAAGGTGAAAGTTTAAAATGTTTGCTCAATAATGAAGAATTATCATTTTTTGCACAATTTGAAAGTAGAATTTAAAATAAATGTTGTAATCTATTTGAATGTAAATATCCCTTTAAGGGCCCCTGGCTATTCACAGGATACAGTCCTCTAAACAAAATGTGGGCGAGACTGTGTAGGAGAATCACCTGTGAATAATCAGGTATGCCCTATAAAGAGGATATCCGGTATGGATTCATTATGCCCTGATGAACCCCTGGGACACATGCTCTGGAGGGGGGTGAAACGTGCGTTGGCACTATGTGTATTGCACCTTGGATAAATTAATAACTGTCTGAGGTCTCTGTGGTGATACATAAAAGCGGAAGTCTCAATCCAGCACTTAATGAAGCCTATACTGCTGTCTCTGAAAGTATCCTAATCAACAGAACAAGCCTGGGAGTTGTGAATCTGCGCTGAAATAATAGCGCATGGATGTTGTATCTGTGAACTGATATTAGGAATTGACTTTGAAGCCTGAGGACAGCTTATAAAAGCGGTGCTTTATTTCCTAAGTGTACAAAGTACTTTTACTTGTCAATAACACAGCTCGATACCTATCGTGGATGTCCTGACAAGGATATACAGAGTTGCGGTTGGTCCATTCTCCTTTGGTTTCTCCTGGACCAATGGATACAGATTCAGGTACTAGGAACCAATCGGAGTTGCAGTGACGAGTTGACTACCCCCATCGGGGATTACGTCACACGCCGAGGAATCACGGATCAGCAAGGAAAAGCACCATCGCAACTATACTTTGGAAGATAAGTACTGTCTTATAATTATACAAGTTGTGGATCGGTTTTTGACCTAGTGTGCAGCAGATTCTGTTGCGGTCTATTACCTACCGACACCTACTGTGTATTTTCAGTATATGGCTTTCAAATAGCAACTACATATATCAACAGTGGGAAAATGGACTGTTAAGCTGTTTTTGTTCATTTTCAATATGGTATGCTGTGAGTCTGACATTTCAGGATAATATATTAGTGTCTTGTATTTAGACATTGTGTGCATGATTTTCACATATGTTATCCTATAGTCTTGTATATCTTTAGTCTGCATACGTATGCATAGGAATTGAGATATTTTGATAGCTTTATGTACTACTTTTGTTTTGAATTTGTATTTTAAATTGTAAGAAGTTCCTCTAACTACTGCAGCCCGGAGGAACAGATTGAACACTGAATGTGAAGTGGGACAGTTAAATAAAGAAATTGGATTGTTTCAAAATAACTTTTCGTGTGCTTTTTTATCCCTTGCTTTTTTTGGGACATTTACAGATGCCCCAATATTTTTCTATCTTTTTTGCTGTTTGAAATTATTATTCAAGGGTAGCACCGAATATTAAATATACAGCAATATCAGCCAATAAATATAAATCCTAAAATAGCTACAATGTAATTATTAAATTATATTGTAGCTATCTTATGGTTTATTTTATAGGTAAGTATTTAGTTTTAAATAGGAATAATTTATTTAATTATAGTAAATTTATTTCGTTTTATTTATATTATATTTAACTTAGGGGGGTGTTAGGGTTAGACTTAGGTTTAGGGGTTAATAACTTTATTATAGTAGCGGCAACATTGGGGGCGGGAGATTAGGGGTTAATAATTGTAGGTAGGTTGCGGCGATGTTAGGGAGGGCAGATTAGGGGTTAATAAATATAATATAGGTGTCGGCGAGGCGGGAGTGCGGCGGTTTAGGGGTTAATACATTTATTATAGTGGCGGCGATGTCCGGTCGGCAGATTAGGGGTTAATAAGTGTAGGTAGGTGGCGGCGATGCTGGGGGGGGCAGATTAGGGGTTAATAAATATAATGTAAGTGTCGGCAAGGTTAGGGGCAGCAGATTAGGGGTTCATAGGGATAATGTAGGTGGCGGCGATGTCCGGTCGGCAGATTAGGGGTTAAATAATTTAATTATAGTGTTTGCGATGTGGGAAGGGCTCGGTTTAGGGGTTCATAGGTAGTTTATGGGTGTTAGTGTACATTGTAGCACTTTAGTTAAGAGTTTTATGTTCCGGCGTTAGCCCATAAAACTCTTAACTACTGACTTTTATATGCGGTTGGAGTCTTGGTGGTAGAGGCTCTACCCCTCACTTTCTCCAAGACTCGTAAGAAAGTCGCGGAAGAAAAGAGAGCGGTGAGCCTCTACCTGTCAAACTCGTAATACCAGCGTTAGATAAAAAGCAGCGTTTGGACCTCTCAACGCTGCTTTTTAAGGCTAACGCAAAACTCGTAATCTCGCCGTTAGTTTCATATATATTGATACTTCTCTATTTTGTATATTACATTTTCCTTAATACGTCCATAAACTGAACTAATAATACAAGAGAGAAATGGACAATAGATGTATATTGTACAGAGGGTTCACAAGACTATAGGACAGTGGGGGTTGCATGCATTTTCCAGATTTTATACAAAGGTTTGTAAATATCTAACTCAATATTGAGCCCCTGAGAATGCAATTTCCCCTGTGTCCAAATCCAGTATGTCTCCCTCTGTCATAATCATGGTAATCTATTGTGGTCTAAAATAGCTGGCGTTATCCATTCTACAACACAAACCTCCAAACCTTCCAAAATACTATAATGCAGAATTCTAATATGGTCCGCAACATTATGCTTACAATGTATTGAGTAAATGTTTCGCAATTCTATAGTTCAATTTTTTTTTGGTTCCCCCTAAATACATTTTCCCACATTTGTGTCTAATTTGATAAAATACAAGTGTGGAGTTGCAGAAGCACCTATGTTTCATATGAAATATTTTTCTTCTTAAAGGGGAAGAGTCCACAGTTGCATTCATTACATTTGGGAAATACAGAACCTGGCCATCAGGAGGAGGCAAAGACACCCCAGCCAAAGGTTTAAATACCTCCCCCACTTCCCTCATCCCCCAGTCATTCTTTGCCTTTCATCACAGGAGGTTGGCAGACAAGTGTCAGAAGTTCGAGATAGTCTCTTATGGAGGGTAGTACTCTTTGCAATGGGACTGGAGTTTTAAGTAATCCTGTCAGCCTCTCAGTGAGAGCATGGATGAAAGTTAGAGTCCGGAGATGCAGGGAGAGTTTTCCTGTGAACCCATCCTGATATTAACAGCTCCTTTGTAATCCGCGTTGACGAGTTTCGCTGCCTACCTTTATTCACTCAAGTCCATGTCAGAAGCGAGGCTACTATCTGTCACACTTGAAGGGCCGTGTTCCTGTTCCATGGCGTAGATTCTGGTAAGATCTTTTCATTTTATTTCGATATGTGAATGTTATGTTAACGAAACAAGGTAGGGTCCCAGTGGGACTCCTTTTATCTTAATAAGGAATCATGGGTTAATATCTCCTGAGGGGGATTATTGTACAGGGGGGACTTTAATCATGTTTGTTATGTTGTTCTATCTGCTAATGTGTAGCAATACCTAGGCTCACGGCTTTTACAGAACATAACAGCCTTATCTTAATGACGCAATCTCTCGAGATTGCGCGCCCTTTTGGTGACTGGCACGGTGCACCTCGTGACGGGTGCGGTTACGTTGTTTCTCACTTCTGTAAGCTAACTGTGTGTGACAGAGTATTGCTCGTGAGTTATCTGGTTCACAGGAGGTGGTGAGTGCCCCAGCCATTGGGGGTGTAAAGAGGGTGCCAGTTAGTTTTTGTCATTTTGGTAATCCCAAGATTATGGAGGATTCTGATATACGGAGAATGCGTCTTGTGATGAATAGGAAATGGCCCGGGTAATCAATGCCCATCAGTTATGTTTTTATTCCCATTCTAGAGTACTCTCTTCTCCCGAATCTGGGAGCTTAGAGTGCGTTGAGCCATTCGCCTCCAAGGTTTCGATGTCCCGTGAGGCGCCTGCTAAACTGAGAAAACAACAATATGAGGGAAACACTTCTAAGACTCAATATAAGCTACACCTAAAAATTACAACCTTCCTCAAGATATAAATAATAATAATGGTGATAATTTCCATGAGGCGCGTGCCCCAGACCCTTTCTCTGCTACGCAAGCAGGTGTCCCTATGGCCTTTACTCCTCCGGAGGGTGGCTTGTTTCCTCCAGAGGTTACGGCACGATTCTGCGTGGCCATTTCTATGGCGCTGACTCATTTATATCTCCCAAGTGAAATATTTCTAGGATACTGTCCGTGTTCTGTTAACCAGGGCCCGTAGGGCGTGAGATCACCTGATTCAGTTCGGCCTTCTGGGGAAGCGTTGGCCTCTGAGGTTTTAGGGGCCCCAACCTCGGGGCCAGGGTCTTTCGTTGATCCGGCGAGGGATGATTTTGCCTTCCGTTATAGGCTGGCACGTTTTCGTGTTCTTTTAAGACATGTTTTGGCGATGTTGGAGGATCCCAGTCCTAGTGGGCCGAGGGATCCGAGGCCTTAGATGCTGGATGGCAAATTGGATATGACGTTTGGGGATGAAGCCAATCTCCTTAACATCTCAGTTTTTATTTTTTCTTTATGTTTCGGTTCCAGTTCTGAGCTTGGGTGAATGGGGCCTCTGATCGGGTGGTCCTGTTGGCGTTCTCATTCACCTTGGGCGTTCACCCGATGGGTGCTGCCTTCCTTTTATTTTTGATCCGGATGGTTGTGTTTAATTAGTTTTTTCTTAAGCTCATGTCTGTTAGATTTTCGTTTTTTTGAGAACGGTCTTCTCTGGAACTGATACTTGCGATTTTGTGGTCGCATGGGCGTTTCCTCTGAAGTTGCGCACTTTTTAAATAAAAGAATTATGTTTTCTAGTTTATCGATCCTTCGGGTCAAATTTTCTTGGACCTTGGGCAGTTCTGGAGTGTTCTTATACCAGGCAGGTACTGGTCGAACGCCTTTTTGCAGTTACCTGGGTTCATGTCACCCTCGTGGTGCTGATTTAATCCTGTCTAATTCTGAATGTCACTTGGCCTATTGCTATGGAGTCCGGGCTCTGATCCTATTTGAAGTATGAGGCCTACTGTTTAGATACAAGCCCCCTTAATGGAAGGTTGTAAGTGCCGATCTAAGGTTGGCTTTTTCGGGCTACTCACCTGGGATACAGATCTGTTTTTGCAGACGTCGTCATGGTTCTTTTAGGTCTCTGGGGACTCAGAACCGTAGTTTCCATTCCTTTGGAGTTGGGAGATGTGAGTGACCTATGTGGTCTGGTGTTCCGTGTGGTGAACAATTTGCGTCTTCACTTGAGGTTCTTCCAGATGCTGACTCTTTAGCCTATTAAACATTTTCTTGCAGTGGCGGAGTCTCCTACCTTCCTGCCTTGGGTGGATCATCTGGTCTGGAAGCACGGGCATGTCCTTCCTTTGCTGAGAGTTGCGTTACTCTAAGAGGTGGAGTGCAGGGGTTCCTTGCCTTCTGTGGGGAGCTGTGAGGCTTCCAGCTTTTACCCTGTTAAAGGTTTTTTTTGGAAGATCAATCCTACAAGGATCGCTGGCTGTTGTCTCTTCCATATTATACCCTTGGTCTGACCACGGTCTTCGACGTTCAGGTGTTATCTGCGTCATCGTTGCAAATCTAGCCTTGGGGCTTAACAGTGTAGAGTCAAGGTCAGTTACAGACGGTCGCCCTTCTGGGGTCAGGTAGTTGACCATTTATCCTCGATGTTCCGTTAGGGGCTTCGTGGAGGGTGCTTTACGTCTAACTCTCTGGGATGGCAAGCAAGGTCCAGGGTTCTCATTCACCTTCGGGTGTTGGTTGCTACCTTGCCAGTGTGTGTAACATGTGTTAACGCTTGTCTACGAGATTTTCCTTGCGATTCAAGTGCACTGAGTGCTGAATTCTTAAACTGTTCAGGAGCTCTTTCAGACTCTTGGGTTTGAGGCTGTTGCTAGATCGCCAAGTCTATGGATTTTAGATGGTGTGCTCCTAATCATAGGAGGCAGCTTAGGGTTCCTCAGTAAGTTAGATCTTTCGATCAATTCTGTTTTTCGAGGACTCTGGCCTAGGTCCATGTCTCTCCCTGGATGGGTGTGGACGGTTCAGTATCACCTTAGGTGTTCCCGCGTGCCTCTCTCTGAGGGGGGCGGGGCTCTGTTTCTCATGGGAGATGCCTATCTGCCTGTGGCTTAGGTTCTAGGTCTCTCTAACGGGTCCCTACTGGTCTTCTGGACCATTTGATGTTCCTTGTAGACTCCAGGTGTCTTTCAACTGGATTGGCAATATGGCCGAGGAGTCTCACCTCTATGGTAGGGGGGTTTCCGTTGCTTTAGTCCCCTTCTATTCTAGAGCGGGGGATGGGTTCTCCTGGTTCAAAGTTACCTTAGTATCTGTGGCAACCTGTGGGTTCTTGTTTTCTTGCTTTGTAAGGGTTTTTCCCTTCTTGCGTTTTCGGAATCCTGGAAAGGGAGATGTGGAGTAGTAATTGGTTCCACCGTTCCTGCAGCGGGAGGCTGGGTGTTTGAACCCTGTTGGGGCTCCTGCTAAATGTTAGATTCTGGTATATAGATGCTGGGGTTCTGAGAGCCCTCTTCCCTTGGGAAGTGTTCCTCTTTGGGGAAGATAGCAGTGTAGGGGGTCTCGTAGCCAAGCACAATGTCTATCCTGACTCACAGTAGCTTGCCGTTTGTAGTAGCAGTCAGAGGTCTACCCGGGGGCTTTGTTCCTTGTTGACCCATCCTTTTGTCTTCCAGAGGTCTGGGACTCTTGTCTTTGGTCTTTGACTAGCCTTTGGTCTGGGACCATTACCCTGGAGGGAAGGTCGGGGATCAGTTAATCTATGCCGTGTTGACCGTTTTCTTCCAGAGTCGGTCCTCCCCTTCAGTGGGAGGACTTTTTTCTACTGGCGTCTGGTGCTGGGAGGGTACGCTCCTTGTAGCCCGGTAGTCGGAGGGCTGTTGTTGAGCCTTTATAAGGTTTGCAGTTTGAAACCAGCTACAGCTATTTGCACTGAATGTGTGCTAACAGGCTTTTTGGTGGTTTGGGTTTCAAGATGGTTGAGCTGGTCATTGAGCGTTCCTGTTCAGACGGTTTGGTGTTCTCTTGGAGAGCTCTTTACTAACTGCTAGGATATTTATCCTATTTCTGCTGTCTCTGCTTGCTAGCCTGCAGGTTTTGATCTGATATGAGGCAACAGGGAACTCATGTTTTTCTGGAGTACCTATGGTATGGTACTGGGTCAGGGATATAAGGGTGTCTCTTGAGTCCTTTTTGGGATGTGGTTCCCTGTGTATGGATCTCCTTTTTTTTTCTTTTTTTTTTAAAAGGTCCTTGTGATTCTAGGGAGTTCGTCTCCCTGGGCGCTACTATCGTAAAACAACCATGGGTTGTTCTATGTTTGTTGAGCCGTGTGGAATGATCCTTTGGATTTCTCCTGGGAATCTGTTCTCCCTTTTGGGGGCAGATAGCGCTCTTTTTCTTTCGGCCGGGTACCTTCAAGGGAGTCGAGAACTGCGGGGCTGACTCCTCGGAGGATGTTTGTGCTCGACGGACTCTGGGACTGAGTGGTCTCTAGTTCAGGTTTTGCTGGCAGTGTAAAGGCCTTTGAAAAAGCAGATGCGAAACGCACATCAGGCGTTCGCACTGCTTTTCTCCTCATTTTAAAATATTTAGAAAATAGTTACTTTAATTGTTAGATAGTTAGATGTTGGCCTTTATTGGTATTTAGCTTAATACTTACTAACAGGGTATTTTTTGCTTAGTGTTCTCTACCCTATATGGGAACTTAGTGGCATGGTCCACAACCCTTTTTTAATATTGTTATTAAACGTTATGTTTTATTTTAGTTAAATTTAATTCCCTTCTTTCCGTACCGTACTCCACTCCATGATATAACACGGTATTATGACCTGTAAGTGTGCCCTAATAATACTTCTGTCTTCCCCTTCCCTCCCTTAAATACTTTATTTTGGCATTAGGCACTACCCCCTCGCTATACATAGGTTTGTACCTGGGGGTTGTACTACCCCTCTTCCCACCTCCCCTATAGGTTATTAGGGACCCCCTTTTCTTTAGTGTAACTAATGTGCAGTTACCTGGGCTTCGGGTTTTCACCATTGTCGTCTATATTTTTATAGGGTGTCAGGTAATTTCAGGCTGTGGTGCCTTTCGAAGGGGCCACCTTTTGTACCCACCCGTTGCTTGCATTCAGTGTCCTCTAGCTTGGGTATTGTTTTCCCAAAAGTAATGAATGCAGCTGTGGACTCTTCCCGTTTAAGAAGAAAAACATAAATTATGCTTACCTGATAATTTTCTTTTCTTCTGACGGGAAGAGTCCACAGCTCCCACCCATGTTTTTTATCTATGAGGCGGCTGTAATTTTTTTGTTCTTCTGGCACCTTTTTTCACCCTGATATTTCTCCTACTGTTCCTTGTTCCCTTGGCAGAATGACCGGGGGATGAGGGAAGTGGGGGAGGTATTTAAGCATTTGGCTGGGGTGTCTTTGCCTCCTCCTGGTGGCCAGGTTCTGTATTTCCCAAAAGTAATGAATGCAGCTGTGGACTCTTCCCGTCAGAAGAAAAGAACATTATCAGGTAAGCATAATTTATGTTTTTGTGTTGCCATAATACCATTCTGGACAAACTTGGCCTTGTCTCCTGACTACTCTCCCTGTATATGCTGACTTATTGGACTGCTCTCAGGTATCTGACTCTTGGCTTTTGTGTCCTGGCTATTCTCTCATCACCAGCCTGTCACTGCTACCTGTTATCCTGTGTCACTATCCTGCCTTCTCTGGTATCATGCTCCTGTACCCAAGTCCTGTCAAGTTCCTGTACCCTAGCTCTACAGAAGGTATCTGCCAAGTGCCAGTTTCCAGCTACTGCACCCAAGCTCTGAGGAGGGTGTCTGTCAAGTTCCTGAACCCAAGCTCTGCAGAGTGTGTCAGAGTGTGTCTGTCAAGTTCCTGTATCCAATTACTGCACCCTAGCTCTACAGAGGGTATCTGCTAAGTGCCAGTCTCAAGTTCCTGCTTCCAAGCCCTACAGAGGGTATCCTCCATATACCAGTATCAAGCTATTGTTCTCAAGCTCTGCAGTGGATGTCAATCCAGATTATGTATTCTGTTTTAGTCTTCTGCCTCAAGTGAACATTCCAGTCTTCAGCTTGAAGTTAGCATTCCTGCCTTTGGCCTCAAGTAGGCACTCTAGACTCTTAGAGTGGGCATTCCTGTTCCTGGCCATATGAAAAAGCAGGAATGTAAGCTTACGAGCTGGCCCATCTTTGGTTCAGCACCTGGGTAGCACTTGCTGATTGGTGGCTAAATATAGCAACCACTGAGCAAGCGCTATCCAGGTTGCTGAACTTAAAAATAGGCCGGCTCGTAAGCTTTATATTCCTGTGTTTTTAAATAAAGATACGAAGACAACTAAGAAAAATTGATAATAAGAGTACATTAGAAAGTTGCTTAAAATTGCATGCTCTATCTGAATCATAAAAGAGTTATTACTCCAAACAAACCTTACCTAAAATAACTGGTGTGTGTCTTCTTGTAAGATGAGGCAAATATGGTCCCAATTGCAGTTCCTTAAATTTGAGAGTAAAACTTGCTCTTATAAAAAAATCATTGTAATTTAGTATGAATTCTATACCTTCTGCCAAAAACTGTATGTGTGTATCTGGTAAGTTCCACTCATCGCATTGTTGCTTGATAGCCTCAATACCTTTTTTATGTGGCGTGTAAGTATATAAAGACATGACATCGCAAGTCACCCATAGAAAGTCATCTTGACATTTCATGCCTTCATATTTTTGAATGGTATCCATTGTTTCTCTAAGGAAAGCTATAGATATTTTGACCATATGCTGTAAATAAAAATTTTAAGTATGTTTTAAATATTTTCAATGTAATATGTTATTTAAAGATTCTGTGATATCATAAGTAACCTGCTGTTTTAAATACGCACAAATCAGATGTGCATTATGCTATATCTTAAAGAAGCAGGCTTTAACCACTGAACCACGTTCAAGCCTTGAGAAAGTTCTCCTATTAGAGAATGAAATGCATGGGGAATTGTTCCCCACTATGGCCACTATACTCCTAACTGCAAACTACTCAAACAGGGTTAGAAGGATATGAAACCCAATTTTTTTTCTTTCATAATTTAGCTAGAGACTATCGGCTAGATTACGAGTTGTGCGTTAGGCTTAAACGGTCCTAACGCTGCTTTTTAACGCCCGCTGGTTTTACGAGTCTTGAAGTTACAGGCTCACCGCTCACTTTTTTGGCCAGACTTGGAAATACCGCAAATCCACTTACGTAAATTGCGTATCCTATTTTTTCAATGGGACTTGCATAGCGCGGATATTAAGAGTCTGCCAAAAAGTGAGCGGTAGACCCTCTCCTGTCAAGACTGGTACCGCATTTTAAAGTCAGTAGTTAAGAGTTTTACACTACAACGCCGTAGCATAAAACTCTTAACTAAAGTGATAAAAAGTAAACTAACACCCATAAACTACCTATTAACCCTAAACCGAGGCCCTCCCGCATTGCAAACACTAAAATAAAATGTTTAACCCCTAATCTGCCGAACCGGACATCGCCGCCACTATAATAAATGTATTAACCCCTAAACCGCCGCCCTCCTGCCTCGCAAAAACATTGATTAAATATTATTAACCCCTAATCTGCCGTCCCTAACATTGTTGACACCTACCAACATTTATTAACCCCTAATCTGCCGCCCCCAACGTCGCCGCCACTATACTATAGTTATTAACCCCTAAATCTAAGTCTAACCCTAACACCCCCTAACTTAAATATAATTAAAAGAAATCTAAATAAAAATTCCTATCATTAAGTAAATTATTCCTATTTAAAACTATATACTTACCTATAATATAAACCCCTAAGCTAGCTACAATATAACTAATAGTTACATTGTATCTAGCTTAGGATTTATTTTTAATTTACAGGCAAGTTTGTATTTATTTTAACTAGGTAGAATAGTTATTAAATAGTTATTAACTATTTAATAACTACCTAGCTAAAATAAAGACATATTTACCTGTAAAATAAAACCAAACCTAAGTTACACTAACACCTAACACTACACTATAATTAAATTAATTCCCTAAATTAAATACAATTAAATAAAATTAGCTAAAGTACAAAAAAACAAACAGTAAATTACAGAAAATAATAAACAAATTACAAGATTTTTAAACTAATTACACCTAATCTAATCCCCCTAACAAAATAAAAAATCCCCCCCAAAATAAAAAAAAGCCTTACCCTACACTAAATTACAAATAGCCCTTAAAAGGGCCTTTTGCAGGGAATTGCCCCAAAGTAATCGGCTCTTTTACCTGTAAAAAAAATTAAAACCCACCACCCATACAACTAACCCTACTCTAAAACCCACCCAATACCCCCTTAAAAAACCCTAACACTAACCCCTTGAAGATCACCTTATCGGGAGAAGTCTTCATCCAACCGGGCCGAAGTCTTCATCCAAGCTGGGCGAAGTGGTCCTCCAGACAGGCAGAAGTCTTCATCCAGATGGCATCTTCTATCTTCATCCATCCAGCGCGGAGCGGGTCCATCTTCAAGATATCCGACGTGGAGCATCCTCTTCCTTCCGGCAGCTAACACTGAATGAAGGTTCCTTTAAATGACGTCATCCAAGATGGCATCCCTTCAATTCCGATCCAAACAGCAAATAGGATTGAGCTGGCATTCTATTGGCTGTTCCAATCAGCCAATAGAATGCCATATCAATCATATTGGCTGATTGCATCAGCCAATAGGTTTTCTACCTTAATTCCGATTGGCTGATAGAATTCTATCAGCCAATCAGAATTGAAGGGACGCCATCTTGGATGACGTCATTTAAAGGAACCTTCATTCAGTGTTAGCCGTCTGAAGGAAGGGGATGCTCCAAGTCAGATGTCTTGAAGATGGCCCCGCTGAGCGCCGGATGGATGAAGATAGAAGATGCCGTCTGGATGAAGACTTCTGCCCATCTGGAGGACCACTTCGCTCGGCTTGGATGAAGACTTCTCCCGGCTTCGTTGAGGACTTCGTTAGAGGGATTAGATTAGGTGTAATTAGTTTAAAAATCTTGTCATTTGTTTATTTTCTGTAATTTAGTGTTTTGTTTTTTTTGTACTTTAGCTAATTTTATTTAATTTAGGGAATTAATTTAATTATAGTGTAGTGTAAGGTGTAATTGCAACTTAGGTTAGGTTTTATTTTACAGGTATTTTTGTATTTATTTTAGCTAGGTAGCTAGTAAATAGTTAATAACTATTTAATAAATAGAATAGTTAATAACTATTCTACCAAGTTAAAGGGACAGTATACACTCATTTTCATATAACTGCATGTCATAGACACTACTATAAAGAATACGATGCACAGATACTGATATAAAAATCCAGTATAAAATGGTTTAAAAACGTACTTAGAAGCTTTCAGTTTAGCTCTGTTGAAAAGGTAGTTGGAAAGCCCACTGCAAGTGGGAAATAAGACACTCCCCCCTCCCCCTTCTTTTGCATATGAAAAGACCCTTTACACAAACAGGAGCAAGCTGGAGAAGGTAGCTGACGGTATTCAAATAAAACTTTGGGGCTTGGTTAGGAGTCTGAAAATCAGAGCAAATGTTATTTGAAAATAAGCAACTAATGCAGGCTGCTCCCACTTTTTGTGGGCTCCTAAAAAACAGCGGATTGCATTGGCTACACTAATGCATCCAAAAGAAATGGGTGGCTTTGCCTTCCCGAATCTGGTAAAATATAATTTGGCCTGTCTTGCCAGAATAGCTTTGGATTGGTTAACTGAAGCCAATTATGTTACCAGCTTAGAGATTGAGGAGAAGATAATATTTCCCTATGCGCTGAAAGCATTACTACATATCTCGCATTATTCAACGGTTCAAAAGTTTACATTAAAATATACAATCAACAATGTAATTATAGCCTGGCTTAAAATCTGCAAACACCTAGAGATCAGGCACACTCTATCTAAATATTTACCTATTAGAGGAAATCCGGACTTTGAAAGTGGCTGCTCATCTTCTGCTTTTGTGAAATGGTCAGCAAATAATTTGATTTTTCTGCATCAGCTGATCGATCCGCTCTCTAAACATATGAAATCATTTGAAACCCTGACTAGAGAATTTAACTTAGATAGGAAATCATTCTTTGCCTATCTCCAAATAAGGCATTTTTTTTATAACCAAGAGACTTTAGAGAGGGATATTTGGTCATTAGGCCCATTAGATGCCGCTATAAACTTGTTTTCCACTGGAAATCATTCTATTTCATACATCTATCGATTGCTTGTGTCTAAAGACGCAGAGGCAAAAATAAATAGTCTTTTATGTTTATGGCAACAAGACTTCCCTGAAATAGATCGAGAATATTTTCAAAAGAGCTTCAATAGGGTTAGGAAGTTTTCAAGTAATATGGCAATAAGAGAATCACATCTGAAGCTCTTAAATAGAGCCTATCTTACCCCTACCAGGCTTGCCAAATGGAAAGGGACTATGGCCTGTTATAGATGTAGATTTCCTTATGCTGACCTTTTTCATATGTTTTATGCCTGTCCAAAAATAACTAAGTTATGGAAACAGGTGAAATTTTGGCTGAATAGATTTCTGCTGGTCAGCATAACACTCAAACCACTATATATATTTTTCCTGGTACAAGATCAGGTTCAAAACAAACCTCTAATTAACACAGTAATTCTACTAGTGAGACAGATGATTTTAGGAATGTGGAAGGATAAAAAC
This sequence comes from Bombina bombina, assembly GCF_027579735.1. Taxonomy (NCBI): domain Eukaryota; kingdom Metazoa; phylum Chordata; class Amphibia; order Anura; family Bombinatoridae; genus Bombina; species Bombina bombina. Next base: position 148,932 of record NW_026512232.1, read on the forward strand.
GCTCCAAGCATAGCTGCGGTCACTGGCAAGATCCGATATCAAATGCTGCTAGAACAGCAAGATCCACAAATATTTGAGGAAAATAAAGTTAAAAACTACCTAGTTAAATGGGATAAGGTTATTCTAGGTCAAGCCGAGGAAGTTCAGCGACAAATATTAACCCACTTTCGCAGGTCATCAGATTTGTTAGAACTAATACTCTCAGATAGATATCCCAAATTCTGGAGACAATTTCTCTCTTAAGTACGGGTGGGAGAGGGGAGGGGGGGTGAGGTTTGGGAGAGGTTAAGTTGATTCTTTTTTTTTTTTTTTTTTTTTTTCTTTTCCTTTTTTCTTTCCTTTTTTTTTTTTTCTTTCCTTTTTCTTCTCTCTTCTGTCTTTGCTTGTTGTCCATCGAAGAAAATATAATAAATAGATAATCAAAGAAGAGGAGAGGAAAAAAGAAAAAAAAATCCATGTAGGGAAGGAATTATTGTATTTTTGTGTTATTGAGGAAGGTATGGGATTTGGAGGATTGAGTTAGCACTTAATATCTTTATGCAAGTATTTATTTAATTGGCTGGAGTATAACTCAGTAGGAAAGGCCTATGTTATGATGTTACTAGCCAAAAATGTTTATTTATAAATCTTAAGTATGTATATTCGTCATGTAAAATACCCGCCTTGTGTTTTTGGTTTTTTCCTCCCTTTCTTTTTTCTGTACCCCTCATGGATTTCACCAATAAATATATATTCTAAAAAAAAAAAAAAGAAAAAAGAAAATAAGCAACAATATACATTTTTTAAAAAAAAAAAAACTTTATGGGCTTTATAAATAGATCATCTACAAAGCATTTGTGCAAAGAAAAAATGAGTGTATAAGGACCCTTTAAATAAATACAAACTTGCCTGTAAAATAAAAATAAACCCTAAGCTAGATACAATGTAACTATTAGTTATATTGTAGCTAGCTTAGGGTTTATTTTATAGGTAAGTATAAGTATTTAGTTTAAATAATTTAGTTAATGATAGGAATATTTATTTTGATTTCTTTTAATTATATTTAAGTTAGGGGGTGTTAGGTTTAGGGTTAGACTTAGGTTATTTTACAGGTAATTTTACAGGTAATTTTTTACTTATTTTAACTAGGTAGGTAGTTATTAAATAGTTAATAACTATTTAATAACTATTCTACCTAGTTAAAATAAATACAAACTTGCCTTTAAAATAAATATAAATCCTAAGCTAGCTACAATGTAACTATTGGTTATATTGTAGCTAGCTTAGGGTTTATTTTATAGGTAAGTATTTAGTTTTAAATAGGAATAATTTATTTAATTGTAGTAAATTTATTTATATGTATTTAAATTATATTTAAGTTAGAGGGGGGTTAGGGTTAGACTTAGGTTTAGGGGTTAATAACTTTAATATAGTGGCGGCGACGTTGGAGGCGGCAGATTAGGGGTTAATAAATGTAGGTAGGTGGCAGAGATGTTAGGGCCGGCAGATTAGGGGTTAATAATATTTAACTAATGTTTGCGAGGCTGGAGTGCGGCGGTTTAGGGGTTAATATGTCTATTATAGTGGCGACGACGTTGGGGGCGGCAGATTAGGGGTTAATAAGTGTAGGTAGGTGGCGGCGACATTGGGGGCAGCAGAGTAGGGTTTAATAAATATAATGTAGGTGTCGGAGATGTTGGGGGCAGCATATTAGGGGTTTATAAGTATAAGTGGCGGCGGTGTCCGGAGCAGCTGATTAGGGGTTAATAATTATAATGTAGGTGGCGGCGATGTCGAGGGCGGCAGATTAGGGGTTAATAAGTGTAAGATTAGGGATGTTTAGACTCGGGTTCATGTTAGGGTGTTAGGTGCAGACATAACTTTTATTTCCCCATAGGAATCAATGCGTTAAGGAAACCCACATACCCCTAATCTAACCCAAACCCCCCTTAAATAAACCTAACACTAAGCCCCTGAAGATCTCCCTACCTTGAGTCGTCTTCACCCAGCCGAGCCAAATTCTTCATCCAAGCGGAGCAAGAAGAGGTCCTCCATCCGGTAGAAGTCTTCATCCAAGCGGGGCAGAAGAGGTCTTCCATCCGATTGAAGTCTTCATCCAAGCGGGATCTTCTATCGTCATCCATCCGGAGCGGAGCGGCAGGATCCTGAAGACCTCCGACGCGGAACATCCATCCTGGCCGACGACTGAACGACGAATGACGGTTCCTTTAAATGACGTCATCCAAGATGGCGTCCCTCGAATTCCGATTGGCTGATAGGATTCTATCAGCCAATCGGAATTAAGGTAGGAATATTCTGATTGGCTGATGGAATCAGCCAATCAGAATCAAGTTCAATCCGATTGGCTGATCCAATCAGCCAATCAGATTGAGCTCGCATTCTATTGGCTGTTCCGATCAGCTAATAGAATGTGTAATAATGGCATGATCTGAATTCACATATGGTCTGGAAGGGGTATATATATATATATATATATATATATATATATATATATATGGTATATGTATTCTACAAGAACTCAGCTGAATGGTCAAGAAGGGGTTAACTCCTCATTCAGATACTAGGTCACTATGGAATGTAGAAAGATCACATTACCAGACCCCCATCTGAGAAGGATGACCAGCTGGCTTAAGATCCTTTGTCTAAGGCTAATGCCATTCCCTACCCCCAAAGCACATGGCAGGATGAAACCATATACTCTTAAACAGTACAATGGGGGCTTGCTTATGAGTGACATCATCATTGTGGGAGGGATGAAAAACTTACAATAAAAGTAGCAGGAAGACTGGGGCTCACCCCCTCTTTCACTCTCTTTGTAATCTGTGGGTGACCAGCTATCAAGGTAAGTAAATCCTTGCAGACACATAATTGCAACACACCATACTTTCACATAGATTGGGCAAATGTATTAGTGTAATATTGATGTATAGTTCACTGCTGAGTATTTATAAGTGATTTGCATATGTGTAATTTATATTTAATCTGCATATTGTAATAATGTTTAATTAGCCTCATTGTAATAAAAGTTTTTGTTACTGCTGGAATAAGACTTTGTGAGTTTATGACCTTACAAGTAGTTTAATTAAGCTAGTGATTGTGTGTTAATATTATATAGTGGGTATAATAATTCATAAGGGATTATTAAATGTAATATTAGCCTTTCACTAAAGTGTATAGCAAACAGATACTAAGATTTATAGAGTCTTAGGTACCATTTAAACGCAGTTATTTCATTGGCGAGCCGACCCAGCGAATTTTCTTACCAATTACACTTGTTTAAAGGGGGGACAAATCCATGTTTTCGTATAATACAAGTGTGATTTTTGGACGAAAATTTAACCTAGTTTTTGCTATACTGTTTTTGAGTTGAGCGTTTTAGCAGTAAAGTCTTTGGCCAAGACTACAGATCCAGAGAGGCATTACCTAAGGATCAGTTGAACCAGACGCAGAGAAAATCATATCGCGCAGGACGTGAATCTGATTTGCTGGCAGTCTGAAGACACTTTAAAGTGTGAGAATGGAATTAATTGTTAAATATGCAGAATGTAGCACATTTGAGCCTGTTGTTGATGAAAATACTGACATAGTTAAAAGACTGAAAGATGTGTGGTTGCAATGTGAGAATGAGAATAAGCTTATTGATAAAAAAAGGTTTTGTTTAACAAAAGAAAAATCCAAATTACAGAATTGCATGAAACTGTTGTTAGCTATCAAAGACCAAATGAATAGAGCAATCTTTGAACATTCTCCCCCAATAGCCATGTTAACAGAGATCAATTGTAACACATTAGATGAGAATTGCCCCACATGTGGGGTAAATGCAGAATATATTAATACTTTAGAAGAAAATTATGATGCGAGAGGCCAACTTATAGCTTCATTGAGACAGGGGCTTGCAAACTTAACCCCTGTTGCAGTATTAAATGAGGACAATGCATGTGTGTCGCAGGAAGATGTGTGTGTGCAAGCAGTTATCATCACCCTGCTACTATTAGAGGACTACCTATGGGCGAATATATACGCTTAAGGAGAAACTGTAGCACCATTGAGAATTTTAAAATAGCTGCTAGAGAACTAAGACAAAAGTTACTTGAAAGAGGCTATTCAAAAAAATTGCTTGCTAGAGCATATAATAGAGCATTACTGAAAGATAGAGCTGAATTACTCACCCCTAAAATTAAGGAGAAAAATACCCCCTTAAGATGTATTACCACTTATTCCGCACAAAGTGATCAAATCATCCAAATCCTGACTAAACATTGGCATGTCTTAACTAGGGATGACCTATTAAAACCGTTAATAACTGAGAAGCCACTAGTGACATACAGACGTGCTAGAAATATTAAGGATACACTGGTTACGAGCCATTATGATAGAAATGCTAAGAAATTGCCTATATATGAGGGCTCCATAGCATGTGGACACTGTTCAGTATGTCAACACATGCTTAAAAAACAAAAAATAGTTGATAGATTTGGAAAAATTTGGAATATCAAACAACATATAAATTGTCAAAGTACAAATGTTATCTACTGTATATCTTGTAGCTGTAACCTATATTACATAGGAATGACAACAAGGAGCATGGGCACACGTATAACTGAACATCTTAGTAATATTAGAACAGCTCAAAGAGATGTAGACAAATCTAAACAAATTACCAGTGTCGCTAGGCATTTCCTACAATGTCATAATGGGAAACCTAGTGCCCTAAAATGTTGGGGTCTAGAGAAATTGAGGCCCGGAATAAGAGGAGGTAACACTGAGGATAAATTGTTACAGATGGAAACCAAATGGGTTTTCAATTTGAATACCGTCATGCCTCATGGTATGAATGAATATAACAATTACTGGGTATATATCTGATGTTATATATAGCAGCAAGAGATCATTTCTTGTATGAAACGTTATAGCACTGCTTACTGGTCCCAGTCTGCATACAATATATGCTTGACCAGGATCCTTACGATCTAGGATTTCTGGTCAATACCATATGTTTGTAGATTGGGACCCAGAAAGAAAATATATGTCTAAGTAAACTTTTCTTTTTTAAAACCATAATTTTAATATTCAACAATTATTAAAAAGGTATTTACCGTAGGATTCAAAGTCATTGATTTACCAAGTATCATATCAATGCAATTAATAGTGGAATTGAAAACCTATATTGTAGCCCTAGATGTAATACCATTGCGTCACCTGTACATTTTTAGGCAGACAATAGGTGATATATAAGGTACACACATTATTAGTGAGGGGTAAGCTTTAAACTTACCTTTTACACTAATTAGTATCGCTATACATGGAGAGTTATACATTGGATCATATCCATATAAATCCTAATAAATATTATATTTTTTGTGGGATTCATAATAATCGAGCACGTAACCAAACATAATTAAGTTTGGCTAGATACTTATGTGAAAATCCTTTATCATAAGAGTACAGCTTCCTGTGTACAGTGTTTAGCATAATTTGGTTTAATATATGGCTACAAATAGTTTTGTAAAGTTTCATAACGGTATAACACTATTAAGCTTTGATATATGAATAATCGCTATACTTGAACCGATTGAGTTCAATATCTATTAACTTTGTGTTTTGAAGGGTTAACGTTTGAATATGATATTTATCTGTTCAATTGATAGAGATATATATAATTTTGTAAAATAGCAGTTGTCATACAAGTGATTTTCTATACATGCTATGAGTGGATTAACACGCATGCGCGACACATCCAATACACTTCTCAGCCACATAGCCCAATCCGGTGAGTAGGCGTCCTCCACCCAGCGTAACCATTGGATACTAAGAAGGCGTTTTCCCAGAAACTCACGCAATTGGCTAATTTTCGGTTGGAGAATTGATATAAAAGTCCGCGCACCCGGCAGCCTCGGGTTTACTAACTGTCAGTAAAAATATAGCATTGAGAAAGGCTAGGTCATAGCCGAAACGCGTTTGCTCTTAATATTTTGAATCTTGCCGGTCAGTCACTTCAGCCACCTGATGCCGACGTTTCCTGCTATCGGCCAGGAAACAGAGAAGTGACTGTTGGCTTGTTTTTAAGTTTAGTTTCTTTGATATTTGGTAGTGGTTTGTGTGTAACGTTAGGGGTTGTTACCCCATGTCTTTTAAATAATTAATTAAAGTATAGTTTTTTAACTAACTTCATACCCATATAAGTAAGTATGAGTGCTATAATAGCCCCTATCTTTCTTTTTTTCTTTCTTTGATAACTAATGGTTTCTAAGGGGTAGCACCGGAATCCAAGGATTCTTTTTCTTACTTAATATTAGTGTAGTGCCAGTTTATCCCAATCCCTATAGATTGTAATTTCGTATGTGAGAATTGTACTCACATTTTTCTCTTAAACTAGAGCACACACTCTAACACACTTTGAATTATGGCCTCTTTCGATTTAGGGGCAGAAATGCTCCAATGGACTAAAGATATAACAAATCTTACAGCTGAACTTAGAAATAAAAGTACTACAGAGAGTAACAGTTCTGTGGAATGGTCTGATTCTTTAAAGAATCTTAAAAAAATTAGAAGGAAACAGATAAAGAAGCAATGGAATATAGGAATGTACAATTTTTATAAAGATAACAGTGTCATTCCTAGAGGCCTAAGATTGAAATTGTTTCCTTCTTTTAATGATTATAAACCTGAATTTAAAACTAAATGGGAAAGTGCCCTGACTGAATGCTCGCTTAAATTAATGGGATATTTAACTGAATATGAATTAGATAAATTAAATGACATCAATGAGGGAATTTCTAAACTGTGCGATGAACTTAAACAATATGAATTGAATGAAGAGTTTCAAAAGTCATATAACAAAACCAAGGGAGAAGTTGAGAAGTTTGCACGTTTTATTTCAGAGAGGAAAGAACGCAAGATTGATAGAGATCTTAATGATTATTCTTCTGACACAATCTACTCTTGGGGGCAGAATTAGACCGCTAGTCTAGATGTAGACACATCAGACAGAGAAGGTGATAGTACAGATGTAGATTTATCTGATGGCGAAACCTTACCCAGAACTATTCTGAAAAATAGAATTGTACCTCATAAAATCAACAACACCAATATCCCTTTAGGCGGAGAACCAGAAGGGGCCGCAAAAATCGAGACCAGAACCCGCAGACAAGTAAAATTCAGTCACAAATCACAACACAAAAAGAAGTAGACATTCCAGAATTGAACATAATTAATCTCTCTGATGTTACTCTTTCTAATGTACAAATATCTGTCCTAAAAAGAGGCTTATCATTCATACCCACACCAAATTTGAACAAATTTGAGGCTATTAAGGACATTCACTTATTCACCCGAAAAATTCTCCTTAAAAAATATTTCAGTAACTCTGATTCTGACACCCTTAATGCTAATGATCAAGCTGCCATTAATGATTTAATTGCATTGTTAGATGAAGCCATTAGCTGCAATTCAGACAATGAGGACACTAGTTGGCGAACTATCTTAAAAACTAAGTCCAAATTTGTACCTCCCAATCATACGTCATATAACACACTGACCTTTCTTAATCTTGTATGTCAAGATATTTTAGACATACAGGACAACAGTGGCATTACTAATCATAATCTATCTAATGAAGAAATTAAAGCCCTGAAACAATTGAAAAATATGAAAGGTATACAAATAAAAAGCAGTGACAAAGGCGGCAACATTGTTGTTTGGCCTGACACTATGTATAGGGAGGAAGCATTACGTCAGCTTAACAATTCTTCTAATTATAAGTCACTTCTATGTAACCCTACAGAGATGTTTCTCAACAGCTATAATAAACTGATTTGTTCAGCTTTTGACAATGGTGTTATAGATCAGAAGGAATTTAAATTTCTAGAAGTAAAAGAACCAAAAACAGCTACTTTGTATTTGCTGCCCAAAATACATAAGGATGCACGTAAGCCACCAGGCAGACCAATAGTGTCTGGAATAGGCTCCCTTACTGAAAAGGCCAGCAAATACATAGACGCAAGATTAAGATATATTGTTGAATCACTTCCATCGCATACCAAAGATACGATGCATTTGTTGAACAAACTTAATGAGATCAATATTGACAGCAATTCAGTACTGGTAACCTGTGACGTGGAATCGCTCTACACTACTATAAAAACACATTGGGGATGTAGAGCGGTGTCACACTTTCTTAATCAAAACACCAGTATGAGTGAGGAGGTCAAACAATTTTTATTGAATATGATAGAATTTATCTTGACTCATAATTTTTTCGTATTCGATGATAAATTTTATTTACAGACCTGTGGGACAGCGATGGGCACTGCGTGTGCCCCGACTTACGCTAATATATATCTGGGCTGGTGGGAGGAAACTGTGGTATTTAATGATAATCTTAAACATCTCACCAAATATATCTCCCACTGGTCCAGATATATAGATGACATTCTATTTATATGGAATGGTCCTGAGAATCTCTTACATGATCTCATTACAACATTAAATGAAAACCCATTTGGACTATATCTTACATCCAACATACAAAAGTCTAAAGTAGAGTTTTTGGATCTCACAATTGAAAAGACTGACAGCTCAATTGTGACAGAAGCATATAGGAAACCCACGTCCACTAATAATATTTTGCATGCAAGCAGTTATCATCACCCTGCTACTATTAGAGGACTACCTATGGGCGAATATATACGCTTAAGGAGAAACTGTAGCACCATTGAGAATTTTAAAATAGCTGCTAGAGAACTAAGACAAAGGTTACTTGAAAGAGGCTATTCAAAAAAATTGCTTGCTAGAGCATATAATAGAGCATTACTGAAAGATAGAGCTGAATTACTCACCCCTAAAATTAAGGAGAAAAATACCCCCTTAAGATGTATTACCACTTATTCCGCACAAAGTGATCAAATCATCCAAATCCTGACTAAACATTGGCATGTCTTAACTAGGGATGACCTATTAAAACCGTTAATAACTGAGAAGCCACTAGTGACATACAGACGTGCTAGAAATATTAAGGATACACTGGTTACGAGCCATTATGATAGAAATGCTAAGAAATTGCCTATATATGAGGGCTCCATAGCATGTGGACACTGTTCAGTATGTCAACACATGCTTAAAAAACAAAAAATAGTTGATAGATTTGGAAAAATTTGGAATATCAAACAACATATAAATTGTCAAAGTACAAATGTTATCTACTGTATATCTTGTAGCTGTAACCTATATTACATAGGAATGACAACAAGGAGCATGGGCACACGTATAACTGAACATCTTAGTAATATTAGAACAGCTCAAAGAGATGTAGACAAATCTAAACAAATTACCAGTGTCGCTAGGCATTTCCTACAATGTCATAATGGGAAACCTAGTGCCCTAAAATGTTGGGGTCTAGAGAAATTGAGGCCCGGAATAAGAGGAGGTAACACTGAGGATAAATTGTTACAGATGGAAACCAAATGGGTTTTCAATTTGAATACCGTCATGCCTCATGGTATGAATGAATATAACAATTACTGGGTATATATCTGATGTGATATATAGCAGCAAGAGATCATTTCTTGTATGAAACGTTATAGCACTGCTTACTGGTCCCAGTCTGCATACAATATATGCTTGACCAGGATCCTTACGATCTAGGATTTCTGGTCAATACCATATGTTTGTAGATTGGGACCCAGAAAGAAAATATATGTCTAAGTAAACTTTTCTTTTTTAAAACCATAATTTTAATATTCAACAATTATTAAAAAGGTATTTACCGTAGGATTCAAAGTCATTGATTTACCAAGTATCATATCAATGCAATTAATAGTGGAATTGAAAACCTATATTGTAGCCCTAGATGTAATACCATTGCGTCACCTGTACATTTTTAGGCAGACAATAGGTGATATATAAGGTACACACATTATTAGTGAGGGGTAAGCTTTAAACTTACCTTTTACACTAATTAGTATCGCTATACATGGAGAGTTATACATTGGATCATATCCATATAAATCCTAATAAATATTATATTTTTTGTGGGATTCATAATAATCGAGCACGTAACCAAACATAATTAAGTTTGGCTAGATACTTATGTGAAAATCCTTTATCATAAGAGTACAGCTTCCTGTGTACAGTGTTTAGCATAATTTGGTTTAATATATGGCTACAAATAGTTTTGTAAAGTTTCATAACGGTATAACACTATTAAGCTTTGATATATGAATAATCGCTATACTTGAACCGATTGAGTTCAATATCTATTAACTTTGTGTTTTGAAGGGTTAACGTTTGAATATGATATTTATCTGTTCAATTGATAGAGATATATATAATTTTGTAAAATAGCAGTTGTCATACAAGTGATTTTCTATACATGCTATGAGTGGATTAACACGCATGCGCGACACATCCAATACACTTCTCAGCCACATAGCCCAATCCGGTGAGTAGGCATCCTCCACCCAGCGTAACCATTGGATACTAAGAAGGCGTTTTCCCAGAAACTCACGCAATTGGCTAATTTTCGGTTGGAGAATTGATATAAAAGTCCGCGCACCCGGCAGCCTCGGGTTTACTAACTGTCAGTAAAAATATAGCATTGAGAAAGGCTAGGTCATAGCCGAAACGCGTTTGCTCTTAATATTTTGAATCTTGCCGGTCAGTCACTTCAGCCACCTGATGCCGACGTTTCCTGCTATCGGCCAGGAAACAGAGAAGTGACTGTTGGCTTGTTTTTAAGTTTAGTTTCTTTGATATTTGGTAGTGGTTTGTGTGTAACATTAGGGGTTGTTACCCCATGTCTTTTAAATAATTAATTAAAGTATAGTTTTTTAACTAACTTCATACCCATATAAGTAAGTATGAGTGCTATAATAGCCCCTATCTTTCTTTTTTTCTTTCTTTGATAACTAATGGTTTCTAAGGGGTAGCACCGGAATCCAAGGATTCTTTTTCTTACTTAATATTAGTGTAGTGCCAGTTTATCCCAATCCCTATAGATTGTAATTTCGTATGTGAGAATTGTACTCACATTTTTCTCTTAAACTAGAGCACACACTCTAACACACTTTGAATTATGGCCTCTTTCGATTTAGGGGCAGAAATGCTCCAATGGACTAAAGATATAACAAATCTTACAGCTGAACTTAGAAATAAAAGTACTACAGAGAGTAACAGTTCTGTGGAATGGTCTGATTCTTTAAAGAATCTTAAAAAAATTAGAAGGAAACAGATAAAGAAGCAATGGAATATAGGAATGTACAATTTTTATAAAGATAACAGTGTCATTCCTAGAGGCCTAAGATTGAAATTGTTTCCTTCTTTTAATGATTATAAACCTGAATTTAAAACTAAATGGGAAAGTGCCCTGACTGAATGCTCGCTTAAATTAATGGGATATTTAACTGAATATGAATTAGATAAATTAAATGACATCAATGAGGGAATTTCTAAACTGTGCGATGAACTTAAACAATATGAATTGAATGAAGAGTTTCAAAAGTCATATAACAAAACCAAGGGAGAAGTTGAGAAGTTTGCACGTTTTATTTCAGAGAGGAAAGAACGCAAGATTGATAGAGATCTTAATGATTATTCTTCTGACACAATCTACTCTTGGGGGCAGAATAAGACCGCTAGTCTAGATGTAGACACATCAGACAGAGAAGGTGATAGTACAGATGTAGATTTATCTGATGGCGAAACCTTACCCAGAACTATTCTGAAAAATAGAATTGTACCTCATAAAATCAACAACACCAATATCCCTTTAGGCGGAGAACCAGAAGGGGCCGCAAAAATCGGGACCAGAACCCGCAGACAAGTAAAATTCAGTCACAAATCACAACACAAAAAGAAGTAGACATTCCAGAATTGAACATAATTAATCTCTCTGATGTTACTCTTTCTAATGTACAAATATCTGTCCTAAAAAGAGGCTTATCATTCATACCCACACCAAATTTGAACAAATTTGAGGCTATTAAGGACATTCACTTATTCACCCGAAAAATTCTCCTTAAAAAATATTTCAGTAATTCTGATTCTGACACCCTTAATGCTAATGATCAAGCTGCCATTAATGATTTAATTGCATTGTTAGATGAAGCCATTAGCTGCAATTCAGACAATGAGGACACTAGTTGGCGAACTATCTTAAAAACTAAGTCCAAATTTGTACCTCCCAATCATACGTCATATAACACACTGACCTTTCTTAATCTTGTATGTCAAGATATTTTAGACATACAGGACAACAGTGGCATTACTAATCATAATCTATCTAATGAAGAAATTAAAGCCCTGAAACAATTGAAAAATATGAAAGGTATACAAATAAAAAGCAGTGACAAAGGCGGCAACATTGTTGTTTGGCCTGACACTATGTATAGGGAGGAAGCATTACGTCAGCTTAACAATTCTTCTAATTATAAGTCACTTCTATGTAACCCTACAGAGATGTTTCTCAACAGCTATAATAAACTGATTTGTTCAGCTTTTGACAATGGTGTTATAGATCAGAAGGAATTTAAATTTCTAGAAGTAAAAGAACCAAAAACAGCTACTTTGTATTTGCTGCCCAAAATACATAAGGATGCACGTAAGCCACCAGGCAGACCAATAGTGTCTGGAATAGGCTCCCTTACTGAAAAGGCCAGCAAATACATAGATGCAAGATTAAGATATATTGTTGAATCACTTCCATCGCATACCAAAGATACGATGCATTTGTTGAACAAACTTAATGAGATCAATATTGACAGCAATTCATTACTGGTAACCTGTGACGTGGAATCGCTCTACACTAGTATAAAAACACATTGGGGATGTAGAGCGGTGTCACACTTTCTTAATCAAAACACCAGTATGAGTGAGGAGGTCAAACAATTTTTATTGAATATGATAGAATTTATCTTGACTCATAATTTTTTCGTATTCGATGATAAATTTTATTTACAGACCTGTGGGACAGCGATGGGCACTGCGTGTGCCCCGACTTACGCTAATATATATCTGGGCTGGTGGGAGGAAACTGTGGTATTTAATGATAATCTTAAACATCTCACCAAATATATCTCCCACTGGTCCAGATATATAGATGACATTCTATTTATATGGAATGGTCCTGAGAATCTCTTACATGATCTCATTACAACATTAAATGAAAACCCATTTGGACTATATCTTACATCCAACATACAAAAGTCTAAAGTAGAGTTTTTGGATCTCACAATTGAAAAGACTGACAGCTCAATTGTGACAGAAGCATATAGGAAACCCACGTCCACTAATAATATTTTGCATGCAAGCAGTTATCATCACCCTGCTACTATTAGAGGACTACCTATGGGCGAATATATACGCTTAAGGAGAAACTGTAGCACCATTGAGAATTTTAAAATAGCTGCTAGAGAACTAAGACAAAGGTTACTTGAAAGAGGCTATTCAAAAAAATTGCTTGCTAGAGCATATAATAGAGCATTACTGAAAGATAGAGCTGAATTACTCACCCCTAAAATTAAGGAGAAAAATACCCCCTTAAGATGTATTACCACTTATTCCGCACAAAGTGATCAAATCATCCAAATCCTGACGAAACATTGGCATGTCTTAACTAGGGATGACCTATTAAAACCGTTAATAACTGAGAAGCCACTAGTGACATACAGACGTGCTAGAAATATTAAGGATACACTGGTTACGAGCCATTATGATAGAAATGCTAAGAAATTGCCTATATATGAGGGCTCCATAGCATGTGGACACTGTTCAGTATGTCAACACATGCTTAAAAAACAAAAAATAGTTGATAGATTTGGAAAAATTTGGAATATCAAACAACATATAAATTGTCAAAGTACAAATGTTATCTACTGTATATCTTGTAGCTGTAACCTATATTACATAGGAATGACAACAAGGAGCATGGGCACACGTATAACTGAACATCTTAGTAATATTAGAACAGCTCAAAGAGATGTAGACAAATCTAAACAAATTACCAGTGTCGCTAGGCATTTCCTACAATGTCATAATGGGAAACCTAGTGCCCTAAAATGTTGGGGTCTAGAGAAATTGAGGCCCGGAATAAGAGGAGGTAACACTGAGGATAAATTGTTACAGATGGAAACCAAATGGGTTTTCAATTTGAATACCGTCATGCCTCATGGTATGAATGAATATAACAATTACTGGGTATATATCTGATGTGATATATAGCAGCAACAGATCATTTCTTGTATGAAACATTATAGCACTGCTTACTGGTCCCAGTCTGCATACAATATATGCTTGACCAGGATCCTTACGATCTAGGATTTCTGGTCAATACCATATGTTTGTAGATTGGGACCCAGAAAGAAAATATATGTCTAAGTAAACTTTTCTTTTTTAAAACCATAATTTTAATATTCAACAATTATTAAAAAGGTATTTACCGTAGGATTCAAAGTCATTGATTTACCAAGTATCATATCAATGCAATTAATAGTGGAATTGAAAACCTATATTGTAGCCCTAGATGTAATACCATTGCGTCACCTGTACATTTTTAGGCAGACAATAGGTGATATATAAGGTACACACATTATTAGTGAGGGGTAAGCTTTAAACTTACCTTTTACACTAATTAGTATCGCTATACATGGAGAGTTATACATTGGATCATATCCATATAAATCCTAATAAATATTATATTTTTTGTGGGATTCATAATAATCGAGCACGTAACCAAACATAATTAAGTTTGGCTAGATACTTATGTGAAAATCCTTTATCATAAGAGTACAGCTTCCTGTGTACAGTGTTTAGCATAATTTGGTTTAATATATGGCTACAAATAGTTTTGTAAAGTTTCATAACGGTATAACACTATTAAGCTTTGATATATGAATAATCGCTATACTTGAACCGATTGAGTTCAATATCTATTAACTTTGTGTTTTGAAGGGTTAACGTTTGAATATGATATTTATCTGTTCAATTGATAGAGATATATATAATTTTGTAAAATAGCAGTTGTCATACAAGTGATTTTCTATACATGCTATGAGTGGATTAACACGCATGCGCGACACATCCAATACACTTCTCAGCCACATAGCCCAATCCGGTGAGTAGGCGTCCTCCACCCAGCGTAACCATTGGATACTAAGAAGGTGTTTTCCCAGAAACTCACGCAATTGGCTAATTTTCGGTTGGAGAATTGATTTAAAAGTCCGCGCACCCGGCAGCCTCGGGTTTACTAACTGTCAGTAAAAATATAGCATTGAGAAAGGCTAGGTCATAGCCGAAACGCGTTTGCTCTTAATATTTTGAATCTTGCCGGTCAGTCACTTCAGCCACCTGATGCCGACGTTTCCTGCTATCGGCCAGGAAACAGAGAAGTGACTGTTGGCTTGTTTTTAAGTTTAGTTTCTTTGATATTTGGTAGTTGTTTGTGTGTAACGTTAGGGGTTGTTACCCCATGTCTTTTAAATAATTAATTAAAGTATAGTTTTTTAACTAACTTCATACCCATATAAGTAAGTATGAGTGCTATAATAGCCCCTATCTTTCTTTTTTTCTTTCTTTGATAACTAATGGTTTCTAAGGGGTAGCACCGGAATCCAAGGATTCTTTTTCTTACTTAATATTAGTGTAGTGCCAGTTTATCCCAATCCCTATGGAAGGGTGCAAAGCCCACATGTTGATGGGGGAGGGTGCCTATTCCACACAGTGAGGAAAGATTGGATCACACACAAAATACAGAGAGCACACACATTCCAATACTAACCCCACAGATAACTAGGCCAAGAACATTAAACACAGAACATCAAACAGATACTTTATCACTAACACCCAGTGTAAGATCCAGGGGAAGAAATTTAACTCAATCGCAAAAAATTTACTTTTTTCTACCACCTCTGCTGAAACATCATCCCTGGTATCAACTACCCTTATAAAACAAGATAGAGATAAAGTAATGAGACAACTGGTAAAGTTAAAACCTCTCTTTCCAGTGTATGATGTTAAAGCAGATGTTTTCACTAACATGTCAAATTTTGAGTCTGCAGTAAAACAATACATGCTGTCACATAAGGAAGCATGCTTTTTGTTAAAAATGTGGCTTCCAGGCAGCATTGCAGCTAGATTACAATCACCAGTTGCAGGCCCAGTTAATTTGAACACAGATTGGTTTAAGGAGGATAAATGGGGTTCAGATGGGGACAGATTAAAAGCTGTTTGTAAACTAGTGACAGGGAGTAGAGATTTAGACAGTCACTCTCTCGCAGAAATGCAAGTAGCATTAAATGATGACCCATGGGTATTTGCAGCTAAATTTGAACAATTATATAGACTGACACACAGAATTTCACCAGAACAAACACCTCATGATATGTTGCAGTATTTAATTAAAAAATTCACATATTTGGAACCTAGCATACAAATGATGGCTGAGGAAAAGAATACACTAGAGGGTGTGTTATCTATTATAGGTAAGGCTAGGCAGAACATTTTAAAGAAAAAGAACACAGGGCAACACAGAATTGCTGTGAAGGGAAACAAAAATATTCAGAGGGTCCCTTCAAAGGTACTTGCCATTACTGCAATAAATATGGGCACAGACGAGTAGATTGCAGATTCTTAAAGAGAATTCAGAAGGAAACTGAGGGAGGGCAGGAAAGATTACATCCCTCTGCACCTCCAAAAGAAAGCTATGCACATAATTGGGTAGGGAAAAATAACAAGATTAAGCCCCCAGATAAAACAGGACAGGAATACACCCCAAAGCTTAGGCCTGGTACTAATCTGTATGGCCCAGCGCATGAGGCTTTGAGAGTGATGACTGTGGGGGGAGGGGAAGTGGGATATCATGAAAATAATTATGAAAATAATTCTCCTCTGATATCCTGCTCTGACTGACTACCTCAGGCCCTGGATGACATGGTCCCTATATGTAACACCTTTAGGGATCATTCTGGACGTCCCTGTGTCTATGGTGTGATTGAGGGCCATCACACAAAACTCCTCATAGACACAGGAGCTTCAGTAACTTTGACAGACTTACCATTAAGTCCCCCACAAGGGACAAGACAGACATTTCTTGTGGGACTTGGGGGATCCCAGTCCCAAGCATCCCTTATCCCAAATGTGACTATGACACTAGGTAATCAGTGGACTAAGGAAATTCCCATTTGGCAGAGCAAAAACACAGAGGGTACAATACTTGGTGCTGATATAATGAGATCAGAAGGGATGATAGTGGACCTATGTAACAATGTTTTGTGGAGGGATACTAGAGGGAGAAAACCTGTAATATTAGATGACTCTTACATCAGTCCCATAGCATCCATTGCATCAATTCCTTCAGAAAGGGTGTGGCCGGATATTGAAAGTCACCCTGATTTGAAGAAATTGGTCATGGATTTCCCTGACATATGGACTCAACATAAGAATGATTGTGGCATATTAAAAGGCATTGAAATCAATATTGTAGGCCCTGACCCCCCTCCACAAAGACAGTATCGTTTTCCAGCAGAAGCTATTGAACCTGTGAGGCAAATTATTAGTCAGCTTGAAAGCCAAGGGATAATTAGGAAATGTTCCTCCTCTAATAATTCTCCTTTGTGGCCAGTAAGGAAAGCAAATAATACTTGGAGGTTAACTGCTGATTTTCGTATGGTGAATAAAGTTACCCCACCTGTTACAAATCTAGTTGCTTCTACTCCTGAAGTGGTATCCAAACTGAGTGCCACATGTAGGTGGTATTCTGTTCTGGATATAAGTAATGGTTTTTGGAGTGTCAGACTAGCCCCAGAGTGCCAATATAAGTTTGCTTTCTGCTTTGATAACATGCAATTTTGCTTCAATTCGCTTCCTCAGGGATTCCACAGCTCGCCTACATACTTTCACCAAGCATTAGCAGAGGTATTAAAAAGTATCATACAGTATGTAGATGATATTTTGTTACAAACAGAGACAGTAGAGGAACATTTGGAGCGGCTGAATGAACTGTTTGGCTTGATTGCTGAATCTGGCCTCAAGTTAAACACTTCAAAAGTACAATTAATGAGACAAAAGGTGACATTTTTGGGAGTATCAATTCAAAGGGGTACAAGATGCCCTACTAGAGAACGAGTTACAGCCATACTTCAGGTGCCCAGACCTTTGCATAGGCAGTCCTTAAGACAATTCTTAGGCTTGGTAAATTTTTCTCGTGATTTCATTGAAGGGTTTGCTGAAAAAGCAAAACCACTCTATGATCTTTTGAAAGGGGAGGATGTTGGGAAAATTCCTTGGAATACAGAACATGAGGAAGCATTTAAAGTGTTAAAGGAAGGTTTAGCATCAGCCCCTGCCCTTGACACAGTGGAGAGGGAGGCCCCTTTTGCTTTACAAACATACACATCTGACACTTCAATTTCCACAGTCCTACTGCAGGAGAAGGCTAAAAAATGGAGGCCTGTTGGCTATTTTTCCAGGCTTCTTTCTCCATTAGTGAAAGGTCATGTATCAAGGCTTTGTTAGGGGTGCATTGGTCAGTTCAGGCTACTGAGCATATAGTGGGATTTGGGAAGCTCATCCTCCAAACACCACATACCCCTATAAAGCTGTTGTTGGCGAAATCATTAAGTGGGGTTTCAACACAAAGAGTGACTAGGTGGTTAATAGATTTGCAACATCGTGACATCACTGTACAACACAATGCAAAATACACATTACCCCAACTAATGCACACTCAGGGTGAACCCCATGACTGCACAGAGACATTCACACACAGGGAATCGCCTCATAAATTGTTCAGGGACAAAACTTCTCCCCAGGATTTACAAATTTATGTAGATGGCTCAAGATTTTTGCAGGATGGTCAATTTAATATTGGTTTTGCTATTTGGGTCCCCTCTCAACAATTAGCTCTTAAATTTATGTTACCAAGATCATTATCAGCACAGAGAGCAGAATTAGAAGCCATTTCTATGGCTTGCCACAGGTTTGACACACAAGACATTTGTATATACAGTGACAGTGCCTATGTGACCAGATCACTGACAGAGTACTTACCAATTTGGAATCTAAGGGGAATGGTAGACTCAGCAGGCAAACCATTGTCACATGTTTAAGCCCTTAAGAAATTGGTAGATTGGGGAACACAGCACCCATTGCAGTCAGCTATTGTTAAAGTTAAGGCACACACACATTTCACAGATGCACATTCACAGGGGAATGCACATGTGGACATGTTAGCCAAACAGGCAGCTGTAGATGGGGAACCATGGCAATCAGATGAGAATGACAGTGAGACACAGGAAGCATGGAGAGAGCATGTTACATCTAAAGATACAATGGTACACATAGCAAAGATTACAATGGTAGATTCAGAGGTACCTGATTTGAAAACAGAACAAGCTAAAGATCCTAACCTTTTCCCTCTGTTACAGGAACAGCAAACACTCCCAAATGGTTATTCAATTTGTAATGGGTTAATATGTTACTCTAATCCCAATGATCCACAGGCTAAATTGGTTTTTGTGGTCCCAAGTCATTTGCAGGGACCTATAACACAGCAAACACATTCTTTTCTTGGGCATATTGGGCAAAGTGCATTAGAGTACCATTTAAGGCAAAAATTTCATTGGCCAGATTTAGAAGAAACCTGTTTAAAATGTGTACAAGAATGTTTAATTTGTGCTCAAATTAATCCACGCCCTAAAGGTCAGAGACCCATTCTCCAGAGAATACCAGTAGCAGATGGCCCCTGGAAAGCTATCCAAATTGATTTTATAGGCCCACTTCCACTATCAAAGGGGGGTCTCAGGTATGCCCTAGTAATTGTAGATATTTTTTCAAAATGGGTTGAGGCTATTCCACTTCGTTGTGATACTGCACAGGCTACTGCCAGAGCACTGTGGGAACATGTTTTCTCAAGATGGGGGTTTCCAACACTCATTGAATCAGACAGGGGTACACATTTTACAGGTCAGGTAATGCAAAATCTCTGTGCCCTACTGGGAATACAGACAAGATTTCATGTACCATATCATCCACAATCCTCTGGTATAGTTGAGCGCATGAATCGCACATTAAAAACAAAATTGTCAAAAATGCTTTCCCAGTATGGTAAATCATGGGTCACACATCTTCCAGCAGTTCTAATGGCTATTAGAGCTACACCATCAAATGCTACCAAGTGTTCTCCCTATGAGCTCATGACAGGGAGAAAGATGGCATTAGGCCACCCAGGTGAACCACAATTGTCTACTCCCTTGAGAGAATCTGTGTCTAGAGATCAATATCTCTCCCAAATTCAGGAGCAGTTGAGCTCACTGCTAATTTTTGCTGCCTCTAATATGGCCCCAACAGATTGTAAATTTTCATCTACACCTCAAACACCTCTGTTTGAGAAGGGGGGATTGATCATGATTAAAAATTATCGCAAAAATTCTCCCTGGGATGCAAATTGGGAAGGACCTTATAGAATTTTGGACAAATTGGGTAATACTGTAATTAAAATAGAAAGATCAACCCCTGGGAAAACCAGAAGGCAGCCTGGTTACAAATGGGTCCATGTTGACCAATGTAAATTGTATAGAGGGACAGCTGTCCCAGATGTAGATATTTCTGCTAAGAACTGATATTCTCTTAATCTTTTTTTGACAGATTTCATTATGTGGAGCCTGAGAGGAATGATCGCCACAAACCTATTTGTATTTGTGTCGGTGTTATTGCAAAAACTTCCAATCTGTGACTGTAATGAACTTTCAATCACAAACCTCACAAGGAGTCGTAGATGGAGCTCAAGCAGCATCATCAGAGGATGGACAGGCTTATGGAGCTCTCAAGACCTTCACAAAGATTGTTTGGGAAAATTGACTTTTAATGTGGGTGGGAAAATTGAAATATTTGCAGAAAAACATCAAGACAATTTAATTGGTTTTTGGAGGGTCAATCAGGGTAATAAAGTTGAATGGGAATGTAAGTGGGTGGCTTGGGGAAAATGGACTGTAGGTCTGGTGGGAGAAGGTGTTTCTGTGTCTACAACATTTACAAATCCTATTCACACTATAAATGGCGATAACTATAATATAACCAAGGTTATATTTGAACAACAAATTGGAGAAGGGATTAATTGGAGGGTTACAGCTGCCAACTTTGGTGGAGGGATTGAAGTATACTTAAAAATAGATCAAATAAAGGAAACAACCACGTTTGCGCCTTTGATCTATTCTACTTTAATCACTACACCAAAGATGAAACATTATGACAATACTCCAATGTGTAAGGGGAAAAGTGTTGTTTCTAGTGGTCCATTTCAAACAAGTACAATCAAGCCAACTCCAGTATTGAGGGATGCCACATTCCAATTTATCATGTGGAAGATTAAAATAATAGATTGGCTAGTTTCAACACATTACCAAAATTATTCCAGAATTACTGCCACTATGGAAAAAGCATTAGTTAAGTGGGCAGAAGGTACTAGGAGAAGGACTAGGAGGGATATCATGGATACAGTTTTGGGAGGTGTGGGAACAGGGCTAGGTGTGGTAAATTCCATTGACATATCCAGCCTAACAGCAACCTTACAGTCTCAGGGGATGTTAAATGCAAAAGGGATTCATACGCAACAAATGATAAACACCCTGGTAGAGACACTGACACAGACAGTCATTCAGGTTCAGGGTCGTGCCATTCAACATACAGAGGAAATACTGATAGGAGTAATTAGTAGGTTAAGGGAAGTATCCTGGGATTTTGTGTGTATTTCCATGCAAACAGAATTATCAACTGACTTTAAATTAATAGCACAGGCTATGGAAAATAACCATACACCTTTGGGAGGGTGGGAGCAGTCTGTTGTTAACAGTTTTGCATCAAAACACAGAGAATTATGGTTAAACAGTTGGTTGGGATGCAGGGAAAATATATGCAGGGCTACTTCACTTGTGCCCACTAGTGGTACCTATCAGAATGTTTATCATTTGTTTTCACTAGGAACACCTGTCACAGAATCTCATGTTTTACATCATGAGTTAGAGTTCCCAAATTTTATATGGAATGGTTCCCATATGGAACAGGTAGACATGTCTGGCTGCATAAGGTTTCCTTCTAAAATTTTATGTCTACCCATCCAGGCAAGAATAATTTTTGATTCCTGCTGGCATAATCACTCATATTGCAATGGTTTTGTGGAGAAAGTTAATCCCCAAGATATGATTTTTCCCTTAGGACAAGGAAAGGTGTGTTTTGTTGCATTGAAGCCTAAAGATGAAGTGCATGTATGGTTTGACAGGTGTAATTCAAGGGAACACCAGGGATTTATTGCATTACTGGGTACCCTGTGAGGATAAGTTCACTACAGTTTAACTTCACTGTCCCACAGTTACTCACATATAACGCTACCTTGGGGGCTCCACTCATAACCCCAATATTAGTAGATGATGCACCTTGGCAAAAATGGGTAACCTTATTGCAAAAAGACTCTGTGTTACTAGAACATCTTAAAAATTTTGGGGAACGTGTTCATGTAAATTTCTACCATCAGGAACAAGAACTACAAAGGATTGAACATACTTTTACGGAGATGTAAAGTGCAACCTGGTGGCAGAAATTAGCAAATTCCTTTTCGAAACAGTCATCATGGGGTTCTGCATTGGGAAATCTGTTCATACATCCATTTATAATCATATTATTTATTTCTATATTATGTATAATTATTCAAATTTGTATGTGTTGTTATTTAAAATCATTAATTGCACGTGTATATCACTTATATTATGGTATGCGAATGGAGGCATCCTTAGTACACTAATATAGCCATCACACATAGGTGGGGTTAGGAATCTTCCATCAGATTCACTCATATAAAACAATCATTGGAATGGAAGGGTATGGTAACCTCCATTGCCAAAAGGGGGGAATGTAATAATGGCATGATCTGAATTCACATATGGTCTGGAAGGGGTATATATATATATATATATATATATATATATATATAGTAGGGTTAACTCCTCATTCAGATACTAGGTCACTATGGAATGTAGAAAGATCACATTAATCTGTGGGTGACCAGCTATCAAGGTAAGTAAATCCTTGCAGACACATAATTGCAGCACACCATACTTTCACATAGATTGGGCAAATGTATTAGTGTAATATTGATGTATAGTTCACTGCTGAGTATTTATAAGTGATTTGCATATGTGTAATTTATATTTAATCTGCATATTGTAATAATGTTTAATTAGCCTCATTGTAATAAAAGTTTTTGTTACTGCTGGAATAAGACTTTGTGAGTTTATGACCTTACAAGTAGTTTAATTAAGCTAGTGATTGTGTGTTAATATTATATAGTGGGTATAATAATTCATAAGGGATTATTAAATGTAATATTAGCCTTTCACTAAAGTGTATAGCAAACAGATACTAAGATTTATAGAGTCTTAGGTACCATTTAAACGCAGTTATTTCAGAATGCGAGCTCAATCTGATTGGCTGATTGGATCAGCCAATCGGATTGAACTTGATTCTGATTGGCTGATTCCATCAGCCAATCAGAATATTCCTACCTTAATTCCGATTGGCTGATAGAATCCTATCAGCCAATCGGAATTCGAGGGACGCCATCTTGGATGACGTCATTTAAAGGAACCGTCATTCGTCGTTCAGTCGTCGGCCAGGATGGATGTTCCGCGTCGGAGGTCTTCAGGATCCTGCCGCTCCGCTCCGGATGGATGACGATAGAAGATCCCGCTTGGATGAAGACTTCAATCGGATGGAAGACCTCTTCTGCCCCGCTTGGATGAAGACTTCTACCGGATGGAGGACCTCTTCTTGCTCCGCTTGGATGAAGAATTTGGCTCGGCTGGGTGAAGACGACTCAAGGTAGGGAGATCTTCAGGGGCTTAGTGTTAGGTTTATTTAAGGGGGGTTTGGGTTAGATTAGGGGTATGTGGGTGGTGGGTTGTAATGTTGGGGGGGGTATTGTATGGTTTTTTTTTACAGGCAAAAGAGCTGAACTTCTTGGGGCATGCCCCGCAAAGGGCCCTGTTCAGGGCTGGTAAGGTAAAAGAGCTTTGAACTTTAGTAATCTAGAATAGGGTAGGGCATTTTTTTATTTTGGGGGGCTTTGTTATTTTATTAGGGGGCTTAGAGTAGGTGTAATTAGTTTAAAATTGTTGTAATATTTTTCTTATGTTTGTAAATATTTTTTTATTTTTTGTAACTTAGTTCTTTTTTATTTTTTGTACTTTAGATAGTTTATTTCATTGTAGTTATTTGTAGGTATTGTATTTAATGTATTTATTGATAGTGTAGTGTTAGGTTTAATTGTAGATAATTATAGGTATTTTATTTAATTAATTTATTGATAGTGTAGTGTTAGGTTTAATTGTAACTTAGGTTAGGATTTATTTTACAGGTAATTTTGTAATTATTTTAACTATTTTAGCTATTAAATAGTTCTTAACTATTTAATAGCTATTGTACCTGGTTAAAATAAATACAAAGTTACCTGTAAAATAAATATTAATCCTAAAATAGCTATAATATAATTATAATTTATATTGTAGCTATATTAGGATTTAATTTACAGGTAAGTATTTAGCTTTAAATAGGAATAATTTATTTAATAAGAGTTAATTAATTTCGTTAGATTAAAATTATATTTAATTTAGGGGGGTGTTAGTGTTAGGGTTAGACTTAGCTTTAGGGGTTAATACATTTATTAGAATAGCGGTGAGCTCCAGTCGGCAGATTAGGGGTTAATAATTGAAGTTAGGTGTCGGCGATGTTAGGGAGGGCAGATTAGGGGTTAATACTATTTATTATAGGGTTAGTGAGGCGGATTAGGGGTTAATAACTTTATTATGATAGCGGTGCGGTCCGGTCGGCAGATTAGGGGTTAATAAGTGTAGGCAGGTGGAGGCGACGTTGTGGGGGGGGCAGATTAGGGGTTAATAAATATAATATAGGGGTCGGCAGTGTTAGGGGCAGCAGATTAGGGGTACATAAGGATAATGTAAGTAGCGGCGGTTTACGGAGCGGCAGATTAGGGGTTAAAAATAATATGCAGGGGTCAGCGATAGCGGGGGCGGCAGATTAGGGGTTAATAAGTGTAAGGCTAGGGGTGTTTAGACTCGGGGTACATGTTAGAGTGTTAGGTGCAGACATAGAAAGTGTTTCCCCATAGGAAACAATGGGGCTGCGTTAGGAGCCGAACGCGGCTTTTTTGCAGGTGCTAGGTTTTTTTTCAGCTCAAACAGCCCCATTGTTTCCTATGGGGGAATCGTGCACGAGCACGTTTTTGAGGCTGGCCGCTTCCGTAAGCAACTCTGGTATCGAGAGTTGAAGCTGCGTTAAATATGCTCTACGCTCCTTTTTTGGAGCCTAACGCAGCCTTTATGTGGACTCTCAATACCAGAGTTATTTTTATGGTGCGGCCAGAAAAAAGCCGGCGTTAGCTACGTGGGTCCTTACCGACAAAACTCTAAATCTAGCCGTAGATGTGTTCAGCTAGCTGTAAGTACTACAATGCTGTTTCTTTAGCAAAGGATAACTAGAGAATGAAGCAAATGTGATAATAGAAGTAAATTGTAAAGTTGTTTAAAATTGTATGTTCTATCCAAATCATGAAAAACATTTTTTGGGGTTTCCTGTCCCTTTAAGTGGTGGGTTGCGCTGAATTTATGTTTGTGTATGTTTGTTTAAGATATGTGTCTCATAACAAAATTATATTGATAATGTTAATTGCACATATTTTACCAGTAGTGCTTTTTAGGACACTATATATATACTAACAAATTGGCAAGTAAGCAATTTCCAAGATGGATCACATAAAGATAAATAATGTGGCAATATTTGAGAATTGGAGGTGCACAACCTATCGCCTAGATTTAGAGTTCTGCGGCCAAAGGGGTGCGTTAGCTACGCGTGCTTTTTTCTGGCCGCACCTTTTAAATACCGCTGGTATTTAGAGTTCACAGAAGGGCTGCGTTAGGCTCCAAAAAAGGAGCGTATAGCATATTTACCGCAACTTCAACTCTCGATACCAGCGGTGCTTACGGACGCGGCCAGCTTCAAAAACGTGCTCGTGCACGATTCCCCCATAGAAAACAATGGGGCTGTTTGAGCTGAAAAAAAACCTAACACCTGCAAAAAAGCCGCGTTCAGCTCCTAACGCAGCCCCATTGTTTTCTATGTGGAAACACTTCCTACGTCTGCACCTAACACTCTAACATGTACCCCGAGTCTAAACACCCCTAACCTTACACTTATTAACCCCTAATCTGCCGTCCCCGCTATCGCTGACCCCTGCATATTATTTTTAACCCCTAATCTGCCGCTCCGTACACCCCCGCCACCTACATTATCCCTATGTACCCCTAATCTGCTACCCTAACATCGCCGATCCCTATATTATATTTATTAACCCCTAATCTGCCGCCCCCAACGTCACCTCCACCTAACTACACTTATTAACCCCTAATCTGCCGACCGGACCTGAGCGCTACTATAATAAATGTATTAACCCCTAATCCGCCTCACTCCCGCCTCAATAACCCTATAATAAATAGTATTAACCCCTAATCTGCCCTCCCTAACATTGCCGACACCTAACTTCAAGTATTAACCCCTAATCTGCCGACAGGAGCTCACCGCTACTCTAATAAATTTATTAACCCCTAAAGCTAAGTCTAACTTTAACCCTAACACCCCCCTAAATTAAATATAATTTAAATCTAACGAAATAAATTAACTCTTATTAAATAAATTATTCCTATTTAAAGCTAAATACTTACCTGTAAAATAAACCCTAATATAGCTACAATATAAATTATAATTATATTATAGCTATTTTAGGATTTATATTAATTTTACAGGTAACTTTGTATTTATTTTAACCAGGTACAATAGCTATTAAATAGTTAAGAACTATTTAATAGCTAAAATAGTTAAAATAATTACAAAATTACCTGTAAAATAAATCCTAACCTAAGTTACAATTAAACCTAACACTACACTATCAATAAATAAATTAAATAAAATACCTACAATTACCTACAATTAAACCTAACACTACACTATCAATACATTAATTAAATACAATACCTACAAATAACTACAATTAAATAAACTAACTAAAGCACAAAAAATAAAAAAGAACTAAGTTACAAAAAATAAAAAAATATTTACAAACATTAGAAAAATATTACAACAATTTTAAACTAATTACACCTACTCTAAGCCCCCTAATGAAATTACAAAGCCCCCCAAAATAAAAAAAAATGCCCTACCCTATTCTAAATTACAAAAGTTCAAAGCTCTTTTACCTTACCAGCCCTGAACAGGGCCCTTTGCGGAAATTCAGCTCTTTTGCCTGTAAAAAAACACAATAACCCCCCAACATTACAACCCACCACCCACATACCCCTAATCTAACCCAAACCCCCCTTAAATAAACCTAACACTAAGCCCCTGAAGATCTTCCTACCTTATCTTCACCTCACCGGGTATCACCGATCGGTCCTGGCTCCAAAATCTTCATCCAACCAAGCGGGGGCTGGCGATCCATAATCCTGCGGCTGAAGAGGTCCAGAAGAGGCTCCAAAGTCTTCATCCTATCCGGGAAGAAGAGGCGATCCAGACCGGCAACCATCTTGATCCAAGCGGCATCTTCTATCTTCATCCGATGAGGAACGGCTCCATCGTGAAGACCTCCAGCGCAGATCAATCTTCTTCCGACGACGTCCAACTGAAGAATGACGGTTCCTTTAAGGGACGTCATCCAAGATGGCGTCCCTCGAATTCCGATTGGCTGATAGGATTCTATCAGCCAATCGGAATTAAGGTAGGAAAATTCTGATTGGCTGATGGAATCAGCCAATCAGAATCAAGTTCAATCCGATTGGCTGATCCGATCAGCCAATCAGATTGAGCTCGCATTCTATTGGCTGATCGGAACAGACAATAGAATGCGAGCTCAATCTGATTGGCTGATCGGATCAGCCAATCGGATTGAACTTGATTCTGATTCCATCAGCCAATCAGAATTTTCCTACCTTAATTCCGATTGGCTGATAGAATCCTATCAGCCAATCGGAATTTGAGGGACGCCATCTTGGATGACGTCCCTTAAAGGAACCGTCATTCTTCAGTTGGACGTTGTCGGAAGAAGATTGATCCGTGCTGGAGGTCTTCACGATGGAGCCGTTCCTCATTGGATGAAGATAGAAGATGCCGCTTGGATCAAGATGGTTGCCGGTCTGGATCGCCTCTTCTTCCCGGATAGGATGAAGACTTTGGAGCCTCTTCTGGACCTCTTCAGCTGCAGGATTATGGATCGCCAGCCCCCGCTTGGGTTAGATGAAGATTTTTCTTATGTTTGTAAATATTTGTTTTATTTTTTGTAACTTAGTTCTTTTTATTTTTTGTACTTTAGTTAGTTTATTTAATTGTAGTTATTTGTAGGTATTGTATTTAATTAATGTATTGATAGTGTAGTGTTAGATTTAATTGTAGGTAATTGTAGGTATTTTATTTAATTTATTTATTGATAGTGTTAGGTTTAATTGTAACTTAGGTTAGGATTTATTTTACAATTAATTTTGTAATTATTTTAACTATTTTAGCTATTAAATAGTTCTTAACTATTTAATAGCTATTGTACTTGGTTAAAATAAATACAAAGTTACCTGTAAAATAAATATAAATCCTAAAATAGCTATAATATAATTATAATTTATATTGTAGCTATATTAGGGTTTATTTTACAGGTAAGTATTTAGCTTTAAATAGGAATAATTTATTTAATAAGAGTTAATTTATTTCGTTAGATTTAAATTATATTTAACTTAAGGGGTGTTAGTGTTAGGGTTAGACTTAGCTTTAGGGGTTAATCCATTTATTACAGTAGCGGCAAGATTCGGTCGGCAGATTAGGGGTTAATAATTGAAGTTAGGTGTCGGCGATGTTAGGGAGGGCAGATTAGGGGTTAATACTATTTATTATAGGGTTATTGAGGCGGGAGTGAGGCGGATTAGGGGTTAATAACTTTATTATAGTAGCAGTGCGGTCCGCTCGGCAGATTAGGGGTTAATAAGTGTAGGCAGGTGGAGGCGACGTTGAGGGGGCAGATTAGGGGTTAATAAATATAATATAGGGGTCGGCGGTGTTAGGGGCAGCAGATTAGGGGTACATAAGGATAACGTAGGTAGCGGCGCTTTGCGGTCGGCAGATTAGGGGTTAATTATTGTAGGTAGCTGGCGGTGACGTTGTGGGGGGCAGGTTAGGGGTTAATAAATATAATATAGGGGTCGGCGGTGTTAAGGGCAGCAGATTAAGGGTACATAAGTATAACGTAGGTGGCGGTCGGCAAATTAGGGGTTAAAAAAATTTAATAGAGTGGCGGCGATGTGGGGGGACCTCGGTTTAGGGGTACATAGGTAGTTTATGGGTGTTAGTATACTTTAGAGCACAGTAGTTAAGAGCTTTATAAACCGGCGTTAGCCCAGAAAGCTCTTAACTACTGACTTTTTTCTGCGGCTGGAGTTTTGTCGTTAGATTTCTAACGCTCACTTCAGCCAAGACTCTAAATACTGGCGTTAGAAAGATCCCATTGAAAAGATAGGATACGCAATTGACGTAAGGGGATCTGCGGTATGGAAAAGTCGCGGCTGAAAAGTGAGCGTTAGACCCTTTAATGACTGGCTCCAAATACCAGAGGGCGGTAAAAACCAGCGTTAGGAGCCTCTAACGCTGGTTTTGACGGCTACCGCCCAACTCTAAATCTAGGCCTATGTGAGTTGTTAGGTCAAATGAACAGTGAGGTGTGGGTGGTTCTTATTGCTCCAGCTTCTCTAACTGGCTGAATCCCAGAGTGAAAGGAGTCCAACCTAATGTAAATGAGAGGGATGAGAATAGTTCAGCCTCATATTAAGGCTTTACCAGTTTGAGGTAGAGTAGGTGAGAGTCCAGCCTGTTGCACGTGTAAGTCCAGTTCAAGAGAGACTGGCGAGAGGAGCCCAGCTTGTGAGGGGGCTGTACTAGTATGTGGTCATGTGAAAAAGGAGAGTAGCCTATTTTAAGGTAGATGGTGGATGTAAAAATATTGCTGACCCACAGAAGACTTTTTCCTCTGTGTGAGTTGTTCAAGGATGCATTTGAGCCAATGCTTAAAGGGACACTCACATAAAAATTAAACTTTCATGATTCAGTGGGCAATTTTAAACAATTTTCCAATTTACTTTCATTAACAAAATGTGCACAGTCTTTTTATATTTACACTTTTTGAGTCACCATTTCCTACTGAGCATGTGCAAGAATTCACAGAATATGCATATATGCATTTGTGATTGGCTGATGGCTGTCACACAATACAAGGGAGCGAAAATAGACATAACTAAAACTCATTTAAAGTTTAGACTAAGTAAAATTGCATTATCTTTTTATCACACATTCGTTGATTAAGCAAATATTCTGTATTTACTGGTCTTTTAAGGTTAACAGGCCAGGATCATGGTAAGCAAGGATGATAGAATGCATGTACATTGTGGCTTTTGACAGTTTTCAGTTGTCCATCTGTTACAGCGTAAATGAATGGTGTGTTTGTTTTTTGCATTCCCCACACTTACCTTAAATCCCTTCATGCCTGAAGTAAACGGTATCTTTGTATAATTGTATAGCCTGTTGAATTGTCTTGAAATTGAATTATGTTCCTTAGTTCTGTTTGCACTCAAGCCTGTATAGTTTGTATTAAAATAAATACTGAATCAAAATAAATATATATTTACACAAGCATCTATTTAACAATATGCAATTAAACAAATTATCATGAAATTAATATTTGTCAGTAGGGAATATTATCACATTAATTTATTTATTTTCAAATATCATTCTAATATATCTTACATCTTGTGCTTTTAATATCCAGTTCTTCAGGTAATGCAAGGTATAGATACAGAGCATGGCTTTTTACATTTTATAATCATTCCAATTGGTTGCCAAGTAATTGAGTGACAGTTTGGTGTCTGGTTAATCCCATAGTTCTCAGAATGTCAGTGATATTATTTTAACTTATTGTTGCCTCTACAACCCAGCACAGCATAATGACCTTATGGTGAAGCTCCTCTCATTTCTTTAATTGAGTATAAGATGGAACATCCATAAGAAAGGAGGTCCGGGGGGCCAGCAAAGTTCAAGACCAAGGGATACACAAGTTCTTCCAATGTACAGAGCACTAATAACATTATGAATACATTTAAAAAAAACATAAGCTTTAGACATAGTATTTATATAAGAATATGAAGATACAATTTTATTTATATTTCTTTTAAAAAATGTTTGCATTCTGCCAGTCAAAAGAGGTTTTTCAAACCTTTTTCCTTTCGTGATTCAGATAGGGCATGATATTCTAAACAATTTTCCAATTTACTTTTATCATCACATTTTCTTTTTTCTCTTCGTATTCTTTGTTGAAAGCTAAACCTAGATAGGCTTGTATGCTAATTTTTAAGACTGCCTCTTATCTCAGTGCATTTTTAAATTTTTAAACAGATAGAGCTAGTTCATGTGTGCCCTATAGATAACATTGTGTTCACCTATGTGGAGTTATTTATGAGTCAGCATTGATTGGCTAAAATGCAAGTCTGTGAAAATAAATAATGGGGCAGTGTGCAGAGGCTTAGATACTGGGTATAACAGAGGTAAAAAGTATATTAATATAACAGTGTTGGCTGTGCAAAACTGGGGAATGTGTAATAAAGGGATTGTCTATCTTTTTAAATAATAAAAATTCTGGAGTAGACTGTTCCTTTAATTTGTAGCATGAACATTTCAGAAAATAACTGTAGTTTGCTGATTTACACAAAAAATAGTGAAAAGCTATAATATGTCATGCACAATTATTATTTCTGTGTGATATTTTACATAGTACCAATGGTGAACAAATGCATTTAAATATTTTTTCCTGCACATTATATAAACAGTTACCATTATATATTAATATTGTTTAAGTTCCATTGTTAATCTCAGTTTATCCTCTTAAAATTTCCAAATTTGGGGTTCTATGTCAATATTTTCAACAAAAACGTGTCATTCAAAATTAGAAGTAACAATTTGTTATATTTTGTCACTTTGTGCTTTCTTGCACCATGGATAGCGCTTGCTTATTAGTGGCTGACATTTAGCCAACCAATAAGCAAGCATAACCCAGGTTCTCAACCAAAAATGGGCCGGCTCCTATGCATTATATTCCTGCTTTTTAAATAAAGATATCAAGAGAACGAATACAAATTGATAATAGGATTAAATTAGAAAGTTGCTTAAAATCATCATGAAGGAAAACATTGGGTTTAGTGTCCCTTTAACTCCTGCACAGTCGTCTAAGTGAAAGAATGAATTAAAGGTACAGTGTACTGGTTTTTTTTTCTCTTCTTTAATGTGTTCCTAATGATCTATTATATCTGCAAGAATGTATTAAATTGTTTACAATTTTACGAATGGCTCCTTTTTCCTTTATATTGTCATTTGAAATAACTGATTTTACCCATTGTATCCCCACCTATACTAGCTATCTAGATTGTAAGTTCCCACGGGAACAGGGCCCTCAATTCCCCCTGTATTTGTCTGTAAAATTTTGTGTCTTATCGTATTGTTTCTCCACTGTACTGTTATCCTTGTACCCATGGGCAGCGCTGTGGAATCTGTCGGCGCTTTATAAATAAAGAATAATAATAATTAGGGATGCACTGAAATTTCGGCCGCAGAAAGTTTCGGCCGAAAATGGCATTTTTGGCTGTTTCGGTTTTCGTTTTTTTTGCCTGTTATTTTCGGTAAAATTATTTTGTAGCATGTTTCAAATTTGATGCTAGCCTAGAGATGCTGTTTAAGTTTATTACTTTACTTACTGTTCTGCATATAATGAGTTTTCTAGGACTATAATTGGTAAAAAAAAAACCCTGTTAAATATGATTATGTTACATAGAACTAAATGAAGAATAATACAGTATATTGATATTTATAATGGTTTTAAGTAGGGATGCACCAAAATTTTGGTCACAGAAACATTTTGGCTGAAAATGGTATTCTTTTTTGCCTGTTTTTTTTTTTTTTTCTTGGCTCTAATTATGCAAAAAAAAAAAAAAGAACACTAAAAAAAATAAATTTGAAAATAATTTGAAAAAATACATTTTCGGTATCAGTTTCGGTTTTCGGCCAAGTGCATCCCGGATTTTCGGATTCGGTTTCGGTCCAGAATTTCCATTTCGGTGCATCACTAATAATAATACTGAAAATGTCAGTAACGTAAAGGGCCATGATACCCAAATGTTGAAACATTTGAAAGTGATACAGCATAGCTGTAAAAAAGCTGACTAGAAAATATCACCTGAACATCTATATGTAAAAAAGAAAGATATTTCTCTTGTTAAGTGTATCCAGTCCACGGATCATCCATTACTTGTGGGATAGTCTCCTTCCCAACAGGAAGTTGCAAGAGGATCACCCACAGCAGAGCTGCTATATAGTTCCTCCCCTCACTGCCATATCCAGTCATTCTCTTGCAACTCTCAACTAAGATGGAGGTCGTAAGAGGACTGTGGTGTTTTATACTTAGTTTATTTCTTCAATCAAAAGTTTGTTATTTTTAAATGGTACCGG
The DNA here is from genome assembly GCF_027579735.1 of Bombina bombina. NCBI lineage: Eukaryota > Metazoa > Chordata > Amphibia > Anura > Bombinatoridae > Bombina > Bombina bombina. The sequence continues at coordinate 182,562 of NW_026512232.1, forward strand.
ATTGTACTGTTTATCTCAGGCAGTATTTAGAAGAAGAATCTGCCTGCGTTTTCTATGATCTTAGCAGAAGTAACTAAGATCCTTTGCTGTTCTCACATATTCTGAGGAGTGAGGTAACTTCAGAGGGGGAATAGCGGGGAGGTTTTCCTGCAAAAAGGTATGTGCAGTTAAAATATTTTTCTAGGGATGGAATTTGCTAGAAAATGCTGCTGATACCGAAGTAATGTAAGTAAAGCCTTAAATGCAGTGATAGCGACTGCTATCAGGCTTATTAATAGAGATACATACTCTTATAAAAGTGTTTTTTAAAACGTTTGCTGGCATGTTTAATCGTTTTTTACATATGTTTGGTGATAAAACTTATTGGGGCCTAGTTTTTTCCACATGGCTGGCTTGAATTTTGCCTAGCAACAGTTCCCTGAGGCTTCCCACTGTTGTAATATAAGTGGGAGGGGCCTATTTTAGCGCTTTTTTGCGCTGCAAAAATTACAGACACAGACATCCAGCTTCTTCCTGCATGATCCAGGACTTCTCTGGAGGGCTTAAAAGGCTTCATAAGTCGTATTGAGGGAGGTAAAAAGCCACAGTAGAGCTGTGGCAGTTGTTGTGACTGTTTAAAAAACGTTTTTGTCATTTGTTATTCCGTTTTTGGTATTAAGGGGTTAATCATCCATTTGCAAGTGGGTGCAATGCTCTGCTAACTTATTACATACACTGTAAAAATTTCGTTAGTGTAACTGCATTTTTTCACTGTTATTTAAAAATTTGGAGAAAATTTGTGTTTCTTAAAGGCGCAGTAACGTTTTTTATATTGCTTGTAAACTTGTTTAAAGTGTTTTCCAAGCTTGCTAGTCGCATTGCTAGTCTGTTTAAACATGTCTGACACAGAGGAACCTACTTGTTCATTATGTTTGAAAGCCATGGTGGAGCCCCATAGGAGAATGTGTACTAAATGTATTGATTTCACCTTAAACAGTAAAGATCAGTCTTTATCTATAAAAGAATTATCACCAGAGGGTTCTGTTGAGGGGAAAGTTATGCCGACTAACTCTCCCCACGTGTCAGACCCTTCGCCTCCCGCTCAGTGGACGCACGCTAATATGGCGCCAATTACATCAGGGACGCCCATAGCGATTACCTTGCAGGACATGGCTGCAATCATGAATAATACCCTGTCAGAGGTATTATCTAGATTGCCTGAATTAAGAGGCAAGCGCGATAGCTCTGGGGTTAGGAGAGATACAGAGCGTGCAAATGCTGTTAGAGCCATGTCTGATACTGCGTCACAGTATGCAGAACATGAGGACGGAGAGCTTCAGTCTGTGGGTGACATCTCTGACTCGGGGAAACCTGATTCAGAGATTTCTAATTTTAAATTTAAGCTTGAGAACCTCTGTGTATTGCTTGGGGAGGTATTAGCTGCTCTGAATGACTGTAACACAGTTGCAATTCCAGAGAAATTGTGTAGGCTGGATAGATACTATGCGGTACCGGTGTGTACTGACGTTTTTCCTATACCTAAAAGGCTTACAGAAATTATTAGCAAGGAGTGGGATAAACCCGGTGTGCCCTTTTCCCCACCACCTATATTTAGAAAAATGTTTCCAATAGACGCCACTACACGGGACTTATGGCAGACGGTCCCTAAGGTGGAGGGAGCAGTTTCTACTTTAGCAAAGCGTACCACTATCCCGGTTGAGGACAGTTGTGCTTTTTCAGATCCAATGGATAAAAAATTGGAGGGTTACCTTAAGAACATGTTTATTCAACAAGGTTTTATTTTACAGCCCCTTGCATGCATTGCGCCTGTCACTGCTGCGGCGGCATTCTGGTTTGAGGCCCTGGAAGAGGCCATCCATACAGCTCCATTGAATGAAATTATTGACAAGCTTAGAACGCTTAAGCTAGCTAACTCATTTGTTTCTGATGCCATTGTTCATTTGACTAAACTAACGGCTAAGAATTCCGGATTCGCCATCCAGGCGCGTAGGGCGCTATGGCTTAAATCCTGGTCAGCTGACGTGACTTCAAAGTCTAAATTACTCAACATTCCTTTCAAGGGGCAGACCTTATTCGGGCCTGGCTTGAAGGAAATTATTGCTGACATTACTGGAGGCAAGGGTCATACCCTTCCTCAGGACAGGGCCAAATCAAAGGCCAAACAGTCTAATTTTCGTGCCTTTCAAAATTTCAAGGCAGGAGCAGCAATTAACTTCCTCCGCTTCAAAACAAGAGGGAACTGTTGCTCATTCCAGACAGGCCTGGAAACCTAACCAGTCCTGGAACAAGGGCAAGCAGGCCAGAAAGTCTGCTGCTGCCCCCAAGACAGCATGAAGGAATGGCCCCCTATCCGAAAACGGATCTAGTGGGGGGCAGACTTTCTCTCTTCGCCCAGGCGTGTGCAAGAGATGTTCAGGATCCCTGGGCGTTGGAGATCATATCTCAGGGATATCTTCTGGACTTCAAAGCTTCTCCTCCACAAGGGAGATTTCATCTTTCAAGGTTATCAGCAAACCAGATAAAGAAAGAGGCATTCCTAAGCTGTGTGCAAGACCTCCTAGTAATGGGAGTGATCCATCCAGTTCCGCGGATGGAACAAGGACAGGGATTTTATTCAAATATGTTTGTGGTTCCCAAGAAAGAGGGAACCTTCAGACCAATCTTGGATCTAAAGATCTTAAACAAATTCCTCAGAGTTCCATCATTCAAAATGGAAACTATTCAGACCATCCTACCCATGATCCAAGAGGGTCAGTACATGACCACAGTGGACTTAAAGGATGCCTACCTTCACATACCGATTCACAAAGATCATCATCGGTTCCTAAGGTTTGCCTTTCTAGACAGGCATTACCAATTTGTAGCTCTTCCCTTCGGGTTGGCTACTGCCCCGAGAATTTTTACAAAGGTTCTAGGCTCACTTCTGGCGGTTCTAAGACCGCGAGGCATAGCGGTGGCTCCGTATCTAGACGACATCCTGATACAGGCGTCAAGCTTTCAAATTGCCAAGTCTCATACAGAGATAGTTCTGGCATTTCTGAGGTCGCATGGGTGGAAAGTGAACGTGGAAAAGAGTTCTCTATCACCACTCACAAGAGTCTCCTTCCTAGGGACTCTGATAGATTCTGTAGAGATGAAAATTTACCTGACGGAGTCCAGGTTATCAAAACTTCTAAATGCTTGCCGTGTCCTTCATTCCATTCCACGCCCGTCAGTGGCTCAGTGCATGGAAGTAATCGGCTTAATGGTAGCGGCAATGGACATAGTGCCATTTGCGCGCCTGCATCTCAGACCGCTGCAATTATGCATGCTAGGTCAGTGGAATGGGGATTACTCAGATTTGTCCCCTCTACTAAATCTGGATCAAGAGACCAGAGATTCTCTTCTCTGGTGGCTATCTCGGGTCCATCTGTCCAAGGGTATGACCTTTCGCAGGCCAGATTGGACGATTGTAACAACAGATGCCAGCCTTCTAGGTTGGGGCGCAGTCTGGAACTCCCTGAAGGCTCAGGGATCGTGGACTCAGGAGGAGAAACTCCTCCCAATAAATATTCTGGAGTTAAGAGCAATATTCAATGCTCTTCTAGCTTGGCCTCAGTTAGCAACACTGAGGTTCATCAGATTTCAGTCGGACAACCTCACGACTGTGGCTTACATCAACCATCAAGGGGGAACCAGGAGTTCCCTAGCGATGTTAGAAGTCTCAAAGATAATTCGCTGGGCAGAGTCTCACTCTTGCCACCTGTCAGCGATCCACATCCCAGGCGTGGAGAACTGGGAGGCGGATTTTCTAAGTCGTCAGACTTTTCATCCGGGGGAGTGGGAACTCCATCCGGAGGTAATTGCTCAACTGGTCCATCATTGGGGCAAACCAGAACTGGATCTCATGGCGTCTCGCCAGAACGCCAAGCTTCCTTGTTACGGATCCAGGTCCAGGGACCCGGGAGCGACGCTGATAGATGCTCTAGCAGCTCCTTGGTTCTTCAACCTGGCTTATGTGTTTCCACCGTTTCCTCTGCTCCCTCGACTGATTGCCAAGATCAAGCAGGAGAGAGCATCGGTGATTCTGATAGCGCCTGCGTGGCCGCGCAGGACCTGGTATGCAGACCTAGTGGACATGTCATCTTTTCCACCATGGTCTCTGCCTCTGAGGCAGGACCTTCTGATACAAGGTCCTTTCAATCATCCAAATCTAATTTCTCTGAGACTGACTGCATGGAGATTGAACGCTTGAATCTATCAAGACGTGGCTTCTCCGAGTCAGTCATTGATACCTTAATACAGGCACGAAAGCCTGTCACCAGGAAAATCTACCATAAGATATGGCGTAAATATCTTTATTGGTGTGAATCCAAGAATTACTCATGGAGTAAGGTTAGGATTCCTAGGATATTGTCCTTTCTCCAAGAGGGTTTGGACAAAGGATTATCAGCTAGTTCTTTAAAAGGACAGATTTCTGCTCTGTCTATTCTTTTGCACAAGCGTCTGGCAGAGGTTCCAGACGTCCAGGCATTTTGTCAGGCTTTGGTTAGAATTAAGCCTGTGTTTAAAACTGTTGCTCCCCCGTGGAGCTTAAACTTTGTTCTTAAAGTTCTTCAAGGAGTTCCGTTTGAACCCCTTCATTCCATTGATATTAAACTTTTATCTTGGAAAGTTCTGTTTTTGATGGCTATTTCCTCGGCTCGAAGAGTCTCTGAGTTATCTGCCTTACATTGTGATTCTCCTTATCTGATTTTTCATTCAGACATGGTAGTTCTGCGTACCAAACCTGGGTTTTTACCTCAGGTGGTTTCTAACAGGAATATCAATCAAGAGATTGTTGTTCCATCATTGTGTCCTAATCCTTCTTCAAAGAAGGAACGTCTTTTGCATAATCTGGACGTAGTCCGTGCCTTAAAGTTTTACTTACAGGCTACTAAAGATTTTCGTCAAACATCTTCCCTGTTTGTCGTTTACTCTGGACAGAGGAGAGGTCAAAAAGCTTCGGCAACCTCTCTCTCCTTTTGGCTTCGGAGCATAATACGCTTAGCCTATGAGACTGCTGGACAGCAGCCCCCTGAAAGGATTACAGCTCATTCTACTAGAGCTGTGGCTTCCACCTGGGCCTTTAAAAATGAGGCCTCTGTTGAACAGATTTGCAAGGCTGCGACTTGGTCTTCGCTTCACACCTTTTCAAAATTTTACAAATTTTACACTTTTGCTTCTTCGGAGGCTGTTTTTGGGAAAAAGGTTCTACAGGCAGTGGTTCCTTCCGTTTAAGTTCCTGCCTTGTCCCTCCCATCATCCGTGTACTTTAGCTTTGGTATTGGTATCCCACAAGTAATGGATGATCCGTGGACTGGATACACTTAACAAGAGAAAACATAATTTATGCTTACCTGATAAATTTATTTCTCTTGTAGTGTATCCAGTCCACGGCCCGCCCTGTCCTTTTAAGGCAAGGTCTAAATTTTAATTAAACTACAGTCACCACTGCACCCTATAGTTTCTCCTTTCTCGTCTTGTTTCGGTCGAATGACTGGATATGGCAGTGAGGGGAGGAGCTATATAGCAGCTCTGCTGTGGGTGATCCTCTTGCAACTTCCTGTTGGGAAGGAGAATATCCCACAAGTAATGGATGATCCGTGGACTGGATACACTACAAGAGAAATAAATTTATCAGGTAAGCATAAATTATGTTTTTACCTCAAAATGTCCTAAGTATTCACACTCCATTGTAAGGACTTTAAGCAGCAAATCAGTATACCTGTCCCGGGACCTGCAAGGGAGCGTGCCTCATGTTTTTCCCTATTCAGTTTAAGGAAGTTTACTATGAGAACTCATAAGAGTTTAGTGAAATCTCATGAGATCACATTAAAAGAGTTCATGACCTCACCAATGCTGATGCTGATTGGCTGCTGTTTATTTCTTCCACTTTTTTTTTACCTGCAGCTGAACAGCAGCTAAGTATAACTTTTTACACAGAACTTACTCTGCTGAGCTGAGGAAATTGTGAGATAAAATATCTTCCTTTTTTACATAGAGATGTTCAGGTGATATTTTCTTGTCAGCTTTTTACAGTTATGCTGCATCACTTTCAAGTGATTTGTTTCTGACAAGAGGTCATAATTTAAGGTTGGAGGAAAGGAGATTTAATCTCCTGCAACGGAAACGTTTTTTCACTGTAAGAGCAATACAATTGTTGAACTCATTACCAAAGGAGGTAGTGAATGCCAATACCATTGATACATTTAAAAATAGTCTGGATAAATTTCTGTATATAAACAAAATTCATGGATATGATTGCTAGTATTAAATGGGTCACATTTTAATTGGGTTATTTAAGCTTAACTGGAGCTTTTTGTAAGTATTTTAGATTTGTATAGGTTGAACTCGATGGACTTCAGTCTTTTTTCAACCTTATCTACTATGTTACTATGTTACTATGTTACCTGTAAAATAAACCCTAAGCTAGCTACAATATAACTAATAGTTACATTGTATCTAGCTTAGGGTTTATTTTTATTTTACAGGCAAGTTTGTATTTATTTTAACTAGGTAGAATAGTTACTAAATAGTTATTAACTATTTACTAACTACCTAGCTAAAATAAATACAAATTTACCTGTAAAATAAAACCTAACCTAAGTTACACTAACACCTAACACTACACTACAATTAAATTAATTACCTAAATGAAATTCAATTAAATAAATCAAATACAATTAGCTAAATTACAAAAAAAACAACACTAAATTACAGAAAATAAAAAACAAATTACAAGATCTTTAATTACACCTAATCTAATAGCCCTATCAAAATAAAAAAAGCCCACCCAAAATAAAAAAAAAACCTAGCCTAACCTAAACTACCAATAGCCCTTAAAAGGGCCTTTTGCAGGGCATTGCCCCCAAGAAATCAGCTCTTTTACCCGTAAAAATAAATGCACACAACCCCCCAACAGTAAAACCCACCACCCACACAACCAACCCCCCAAATAAACCCTAACTAAACAAACCAAAGCTCCCCATTGCCCTGAAAAGGGCATTTGGATGAGCATTGCCCTTAAAAGGGCATTTAGCTCTATTGCGGCCCAAAGCCCTAACCTAAAAATAAAACCCACCCAATACACCCTTAAAAAAATCGTAACACTAATTCCGAAGATCCACTTACCGGGAGAAGTCTTCATCCAAGCGGCAAGATGTCCTCAACAAAGCCGGCAGAAGTGGTCCTCCAGACGGGCAGAAGTGGTCCTCCAGATGGGCAGAAGTCTTCATCCAGACGGCATCTTATATCTTCATCCTTCCGACACGGAGAGGGTCCATCTTCAAAACATCTGGCGTGGAGCATCCTCTTCCAACGACGACTACCCGACGAATGAAGGTACCTTTAAGTGACGTCATCCAAGATGGCGTCCCTTAGATTCCGATTGGCTGATAGAATTCAGCAAATCGGAATTAAGGTTGAAAAAATCCTATTGGCTGATCCAATCAGCCAATAGGATTGAGCTTGCATTCTATTGGCTGTTCCAATCAGCTAATAGAATGCGTATAATGTAGGTGTAGGCGATGTCGGGCGGCAGATTAGGGGTTAATAAGTGTAAGATTAGTTGTGTTTAGACTCTGGGTTCATGTTAGGGTGTTAGGTGTAAACATAAAATGTGTTTCCCCATAGGAATCAATGGGGCTGAGTTACTGAGTTTTACCCTGCTTTTTTGCAGGTGTTAGACTTTTTCTCAGCCGGCTCTCCCCATTGATGACTATGGGGAAATCGTGCACAAGCACGTACAACCAGCTCACCGCTGACTTAAGCAGTGCTGGTATTGGAGTGCAGTGTGGAGCTCAATTTTGCTCTACGCTCACTTCTTGCCTGTTAACGCCGGGTTGATAAAAACCCGTAATACCAGCAGGTAACTGAGCTGTGTGAATAACATGCAAGTTAGCACCGCACCCCTCATAATGCAAAGCTCGTAATCTAGGCAATTGAAAGGAAAACTATATTTTACTGTACACTGTTCCTTTAAATGTACCCTTTAGAAATTCTAAATTCTACAAGAACTGCTGGTGCAATGATAAATGCAGAGAGCGTATGCTGTCGGCATTTATCGATGTGTAGTGGACATGATCCGCAATATCGGATCATGTCCGCTCGCAGAATCATAAATAGGCCCCTGTATGTTTAATATGCATGTAACTAGACAATGTATATATCTATATTTTAGAATATTTATATTTATTTATTGAAATTTAAATGTTAGGATGCTTTAAAAATATATAAATTTTACACATAATGATATGAACATTGTTAATTGCATACATAATTAATATATTGTGGGCAAGATTACAAGTGGAGCCCTAATTTATTGATCACCCCTAAAACGGGCGTGTGATAAATAACCAGCCATTGCAAGTGGTCAGACCTCTGGTTAATTTTCTAAATGTCCCCCAATTGCCCCCAAAAATACAGTGTAGTAACATTTATTTAAAAATAAAAATGGTAGCATCTTTATTTTTTTAATAAAGTAACTGCACAAAGCAGTTATAAGGGGCCAAAGTTGGCAAGTGTGGGGTGTTACCCATCTCTAAAAGTAATAATTGTGGCTTAAATTATTCAGTCATGCTTTTAATGGATTGGAATGCCACAGAAAAGGAAGCATAGTTCTCAAGTGGGATTTTCACACAGCTACATCTAATGAATTATATTAAACCAATTTTCTGTAATTTAAGATTTGAATTATGTTACATGTCATATAACCCTATTTCTCAATCCATTTGATCTATTAAGCAGCTGGTATGCCTTTTACAATGAGTACTTGTACATCTGTAAAAACCCATAAGTGTATAGAAATACTAAATTATAATGAATAATAATAAAAGACTAAAAAATATCTCTCTCAAAGGGCTCCAAACAAAAAGGAAATAAATTAAACATTTTTGAGAAATGTGTGCTAAGCTCATGTTTAATTGTATACTATCTATTTATTTAAATTTTTTAGTTTACTTGCTTCATCCCAAATGGGAATGTTATCTTACTATATACAGTACTGAAATGTTTGAAACATTAGGCAAATTATATGATTTCATTTTGTAATCACAATGAGGCACCAGTACTATCTCTATAGGGTGGATGTCAAGCCATTAAAGGGACATAATACTCATATGCTAAATCACTTGAAAGTGATGCAGTATAACTTTAAAAAAGCTTTCAAGAAAATATCACCTGAACATCTCTATGTATATTTTACCTCAAAATTTCTTCAGCTTACAAGTGTAAGTGCTCTGGTCACAGTTATTCTTCAGCTACTGTCCAGTTGCAAGTTGAAGAGGGAAAAAAAATAGCCAATCAGCTGCTGAGGCCCTGCTATGCTTTGCTGTGATCTCATGAGATTTCACTGAACTCTTGTGAAATGTCATAGTAAACTTCCTTAAACTGAATAAGGAAATTGATTGCTAAAACATCTAGGTTAGTGCACAAAAATGTTACTTTGCACAAGTATTGATTGCTAAAACATCTAGGTTAGTGCACAAAAATGTTACTTTGCACAAGTATTGATTGCTAAAACATCTAGGTTAGTGCACAAAAATGTTACTTTGCACAAGTATTGATTGCTAAAACATCTAGGTTAGTGCACAAAAATGTTACTTTGCACAAGTATTGATTGCTAAAACATCTAGGTTAGTGCACAAAAATGTTACTTTGCACAAGTATTGATTGCTAAAACTTCTAGGTTAGTGCACAAAAATGTTACTTTGCACAAGTATTGATTGCTAAAACATCTAGGTTAGTGCACAAAAATGTTACTTTGCACAAGTATTGGTTGCTAAAACATCTAGGTTAGTGCACAAAAATGTTACTTTGCACAAGTATTGATTGCTAAAACTGAATAAGGAAATAACATGACTGTGCCTGCACATACCAGATGCACTCTCCCTTTCAAGTCCTGGGACTAGTATCCTGATTGGCTGCTTAAAGTCCATTTACAATGGGGTGTGAATTCTTAGGACATTTAGAGATAAATGTCTTCCTTTTTCACATAGAGATGTTCAGGTGATATTTTCTAGTCAGCGTTTTACAGCTATGCTGCATCACTTTCAAGTGCTTCAACATTCTGGTATCATCTCCCTTAAAAAGGAAACCTCAGTATTATAGCTATGAGAGCTCCAGTGGTGAAAAAATTGGTGATCTACATTTTAATTCCTATGTTATTTTAATAATTAAAGTAACTAGAGGACCTACACTAAAGGTTCACAACGTTTCTTATTGAGCCTCCTTAGAATTGTTTAAAGAAACATCCTAGTGAACACTAGGGCATAAAAATACATCATATACAGCTAGATTACGAGTTTTGAGCGCTATAGGGAAATTAACGACAGCCACAAAAGCGGCGTTATTTCACATCCCTATAGCGCTGCTATTACAGGTTTTGAAAAAGCAGGCTTGTATGGGCGATATGGTGGCGTTGAGCTCCATACCGCACCCAAATGCAAGTGCTGCTTAGACGTGCTCGTGCACGATTTCTCCATAGACATCAATGGGGAGAGCCGGGCAAAAAAGAAGCCTAACACCTGCGATCGCGGAAACAAAAGCTCCGTAACGGAGCCCCATTGATGTCTATGGGGAAAGAAAAAGTTAAGTTTAAACACCCTAACATAAAAACCCCGTCTAAACACCTCTAATTTGCCGCCCCCAACATCGCCGCCACCTACATAATGTTATTAACCCCTAATCTGCTGCCCTTAACATTGCTGCCACCTAAATAAAACTATTAACCCGTAATCTGCCGCTCCTGATATCGCCGCCACCTACATACAGTTATTAACCCCTAATCTGCTGCCCCTAACATCGCCGCCACCTAAATACACTTATTAACCCCGGCCCTAATCTGCCGCCATTAACATCGCCGCCACCTACATTATAGTTATTAACCCCTAATCTGCCACCCCAATGTCACCACCACTATACTTAAATTATTAACCCGTAAACCTCTGGCCTCCAACATCACTAACACTAAATAAATATATTAACCCCTAAATCTAAGTCTAACCCTAACGCCCCCTAACTTAAATATAATTAAAATAAATCTAAATAAACCTTACAATTATTACATAAATAATTCCTATTTAAAACTAAATACATACTTACCTGTAAAAAAAAACTATGCTAGCTACAATATAACTAATAGTTATATTGTAGCTATCTTAGGTTTTATTTTTATTTCACAGGTAAGTTTGTATTTATTTTAACTAGGTAGACTTGTTATTAAATAGTTATTAACTATTTAATAACTACCTAGTTAAAATAAATACAAAGTTACCTGTAAAATAAAACCTAACCTGCCTTACACTAAAAACTAACATTACAATAAAATAAATTAAATTATTAAAATACAATTTTCTAACTTACAAAAAAAATAAACACTAAATTACAAAAAAATAAAAAAATAAATTTTTAAAAATAAAAACAAATTACTCCTAATTTAATAGCCCTATCAAAATAAGAGCCCCCCCCAAAAAAATTAAAAACCCTAGCCTACACTAAACTGCCAATGGCCCTTAAAAGGGCCTTTTGTGGGGCATTGCCCCAAAGAAATCAGCTCTTTTACCTGTAAAAAAAAAAATGCAAACACCCCCCAACACTGAAACCCACCACGCAACCAACCAACCCCCAAATAACAACCTTTCTAAATAAACCTAAGCTAACCATTGCCCTGAAAAGGGCATTTGTATGGGTATTGCCCTTAAAATGACATTTTAGCTCTTTTACATTGCCCAAACCCTAAGCTAAAAAAAAAGAACTAAAAAAAACCTAACAGTAACCCCCGACGATCCACTTACAGTTATCGAAGTCCGGACATCCATCCTCATCCAAGCGGCAAGAAGTCTTCAACCAGACGGCATCTTCTATCTTCATCCATCCGGCGAAGTCCTCATCCAAGCGAGAAGAAGTCTTCATCCAGACGGCATCTTCTATCTTCATACATCCGGCGCGGAGCGGGTCCATCTTCAAGATCCGGCGCAGAGCATCCTCTTCTTACGGTCGTCACTGGAAATTGAAGGTTTCCTTTAAGTGATGTCATCCAAGATGGCATCCCTTACATTCCTATTGGCTGAGAAAGTGGAAAAAATCTTATTGGCTGTTGGAATCAGCCAATAGGATTGAGCTTTCATCCTATTGGCTGATCCAATCAGGATGAAAGCTCAATCCTATTGGCTGATTGCAACAGCCAATAGGATGAAAGCTCAATCCTATTGGCTGATTGCAACAGCCAATAGGATTTTTTCCCCTTTAATTCCTATTGGCTTATAGAAATCTTTCAGCCAATAGGAATGTAAGGGACGCCATCTTGGATGACATCACTTAAAAGGAACCTTCATTTTCCAGCGACGACTGTAAGAAGAGGATACTCCGCGCCAGATGTCTTGAAGATGGACCCGCTCCGCGCCGGATGGATGAAGATAGAAGATGCCGTCTGGATGAAGACTTCTTCTCGCTTGGATGAGGACTTTGCCGGATGGATGAAGATCAAAGAGGCCTCCTGGATGAAGACTTCTTTCCGCTTGGATGAGGACTTCGCCGGCTGGATGAGGATGGATGTCCAGACTTCGATAACTGTAAGTGGATCGTCAGGGGTTAGTGTTAGGTTTTTTTAAAGGGTTTTTTTTTTTTTTTTTTTAGCTTAGGGTTTTGGGCAATGTAAAAGAGCTAAATGCCCTTTTCAGGGCAATGGTTAGTTTAGGTTTATTTAGATAGGTTTTTATTTGGGGGGGTTGGTTGGGTGGGTGGTGGGTTTTACTGTTGGTGGGTGTTTGTATTTTTTTTTACAGGTAAAAGAGTTGATTTCTTTGGGCAATGCTCCGCAAAAGGCCCTTTTAAGGGCCATTGTCAGTTTAGTGTAGGCTAGGTTTTTTTTGGGGGGGTCTTTTTATTGTGATAGGGCTATTAGATCAGGAGTAATTCGTTTTTATTTTTGATAATTAATAAGTTTATTTCTTTTGTAATTTAGTAAATTTGTATTTTATTAATTTATTTTATTTTATTGTAATGTTAGTTTTTAGTTTAAGGCAGGTTAGGTTTTATTTTACAGGTAACTTTGGCCCAGATTACGAGTTTTGCGTTAGAGGCTGTGCGGTGCTAACGAGCAGTTTTCACTCACTGCTCACTTACCTACAGCACTGGTATTACGAGTTTTCAGAAACCCGTCGTTAAAAGACAAGAAGTGAGCGTTGAGCAAAATTTTGCTCATTACCGCACTCCAATACCAGCGCTGCTTAAGTCAGCGGTGAGCTGGTGTAACGTGCTCGTGCACCATTTCCCCATAGCAATCAACGGGGAGAGCCGGCTGAAAAAAAGCAACGTAAAACTCAGTAACGCAGCCACATTGATTCCTATGGGGAAATAAAATGTATGTTTACACCTAACACCCTAACATGAACCCCAAGTCTAAACACCCCTAATCTTACACTTATTAACCCCTAATCTGCCACCCCCGACATCGCCGACACCTACATTATAATTATTAACCCCTAATCTGCCGCTCGGGTCACCGCTGCCACCTACATTATACTTATGAACCCCTAATCTGCTGCCCCCAACATCGCCGACACCTACATTATATTTATTAACCCCTAATCTGCCGCCCCCAATGTCGCCGCCACCTAACTACACTTATTAACCCCTAATCTGCCGCCCCCAACGTCGACGCCACTATAATAAACATTTAATATATATTAAGTATTTAATAACTACCTAGATATAATAAAGACAAATTTACCTGTAAAATAAAACCTAACCTAAGTTACACTAACACCTAACACTACACTATAATTAAATAAATTAACTAAATTAAATACAATTACCTAAATTAAATTAAATTAGCTAAAGTACAAAACAAACAAACACTAAATTACAGAAAATAATAAACAAATTACAGAAATTTAAACTAATTACACCTAATCTAATAGCCCTATTAAAATAAAAAAGCCCCCCAAAATAAAAAAAAACCCTAGCTAGGTTTTTTTTTATTTTGTTGGTTTTTTTCTTTTAATAGGGCTATTAGATTAGGTGTAATTAGTTTAAATTTCTGTAATTTGTTTATTATTTTCTGTAATTTAGTGTTTTGTTTTTTTTGTAATTTAGCTAATTTAATGTAGGTAATTGTATTTAATTTAATTTAGTTAATTTATTTAATTGTAGTATAGTGTTAGGTGTTAGTGTAACTCAGGTTAGGTTTTATTTTACAGGTAAATGTGTATTTATTTTAGCTAGGTAGTTAGTAAATAGTTAATAAATATTTAGTAACTATTCTACTTAGTTAAAATAAATACAAACTTGCCTGTTTAATAAAAATAAATCCTAAATTAGCTACAATGTAACTATTAGTTATATTGTAGCTATCTTAGGGTTTATTTTACATGTAAGTATTTAGTTTTAAATAGGAATAATTTAGTTAATGATAGTAATATTTATTTAGATTTATTTAAATTATATTTAAGTTAGGGGGTGTTAGGTTTAGGGTTAGATTTAGGTTTAGGGGTTAATAACTTTAATATAGTGGCGGCTATGTTGGGGGCGGCAGATTAGGGGTTAATAAATGTAGGTAGGTGGCAGCGATGTTAGGGCCGGCAGATTAGGGGTTAATAATATTTAATTTATGTTTGCGAGGCAGGAGTGCGGCGGTTTAGGGGTTAATATGTTTATTATAGTGGCGGCAACGTTAGGGCGGCAGATTAGGGGTTAATAAGTGTAGGTAGGTGGCAGCAACATTGGGGGCAGCAGATTAGGGGTTAATAAATATAATGTAGGTGTCGGCGATGTTGGGGTCAGCAGATTAGGGGTTCATACATGTAATGTAGGTGGCGGAGGTGTCCGGAGCGGCAGATTAGGGGTTAAAATTTTTATTTTAGTATTTGCGATGCGGGAGGGCCTCGGTTTAGGGTTTATAGGTAGTTTATGGGTGTTAGTGTACTTTTTAGCACTTAAATTATGAGTTTTATTCTACGCCGTTGTACCATAAAACTCATAACTACTGACTCTTAAATGCGTTAGGGATCTTGACAGGGTAGGGTGTACCGCTCACTTTTTGGCCTCCCAGGACAGACTCATAATATCAGCGCTATGGAAGTCCCATAGAAAAAAGACTTTACGAAGTTTACATAAGTCGTTCTGCGGTAAGGCCAAAGAATTGTACGGTGACCCTAAACCTTCAAGACTCGTAATACCAGCACGTGTAAAAAAGCAGCGTTAGGACCTCTTAACGCTGCTTTTTTACCCTAACGCACAACTCGTAATCTAGCCGTTTGTATTTATTTTAACTAGCTAGCTAGTAAATATTTAATAACTATTTACTAACTAGTCTACCTAGTTAAAATAAATACAGACTTAGCTGTGAAATAAAAATAAAACCTAAGCTAGCTACAATGTAACTATTAGTTATATTGTAGCTAGCTTAGGTTTTTTTACAGGTAAGTATGTATTTAGTTTTAAATAGGAATTATTTAGTTAATAATTGTAAGGTTTATTTAGATTTATTTTAATTATATTTAAGTTAGGGGGTGTTAGGGTTAGACTTAGGGTTACGTTAGGGTTAGGGGTTAATATATTTATGTAGAGTTAGTGATGTGGGAGGTCAGAGGTTTAGGGGTTAATAATTTATTTTAGTATATTTCGTTGTGGGGGGCTTGTGGTTTAATGTTTAATAGGTTTATTATAGCGGCGGTATGGGTGGACGGCAAATTAGGGGTTAATAATCTTAAAATAGTGTTTGCGATGTGGGAGGGTGGCGGTTTAGGGGTTAATAGGTTTATTATAGTGGCGACGATGTCGGGGAGCGGCGGAATAGGGATTAATAATTTTATTTAGTGGCAGCGATGTCCGGAGCGGCAGATTAGGGGGTTAATAATTTTATTTTAGTGTTTGCGATGCGGGAGGGCCTCGGTTTAGGGGTTAATAGGTAGTTTATGGGTGCTAGTGTACTTTTTAACACTTTAGTTATGAGTTTTATGGTACAGCTTTGTAACGTAAAACTCATAACTACTGACTTTAGATGGCGGTACAGATCTTGTCAGTATAGGGTGTACCGCTCGCTTTTTGGCCTCCCAGGCAAACTCGTAATACCGGCGCTATAGGAGTCCCATTGAAAAAGGACTTGTTTAAAAGTGCGGTACTGACGTTGCGTGACGGCCAAAAAGGTGTGCAGTACACCTATACCTACAAGACTTGTAATAGCAGCATTAGGGAAAAAGCAGCATTATGAAGCATAACGATGCTTTTCCACTCATAACGCAAATCTCGTAATCTAGCTGATAATTAATAACCACCATGACTTTTGTAGAGCTCACTACTCTATTCGTTTGGTACACTTTTTAATCTGGTGTGTAGGTTTGTTTGTTGCAACACTGTCATTTCTGACAAAGGGTCCAGTGGCTCTGACAAGTCATATTTCTTATAACTATGTTATTGTGAATTGATTCAAGTCCAGAAAGTGCTCGCCTTAAAAGTCACATTAATGCAGTTATATTCCCTGGCAACTGTCCTCATCTATGGAAATTTCCAGTTGCATCTATACTATATGGCACAAATTATGTGGACACCTGACCATAACACCTACATTTCTTTCCAAAAACATGGATTAAGCATAATTATTACAAATTTACTTGTGGCAGTGATGGCATCCTATGACCACTTTTAAAGTCACCCTACTGCCAATGTTTGTCTATGTAGATTTCATGGTTAAGTCCTGGATTTTATGCAGCTGTTATAAAAACACCTGTACTAAATAATTAGTGGGGGTTTATATATAATTTTAACCATTTAGTGTGTGTATATGTATATACATTTACACTGGAGTTCAAAAGTTTGGGGTCACTTAGACATTTCCTTATTTTCCATGAAAATATAAATGAAATGAGTTTGAATAGGAAACATAGTCATTGACAATGTTAGAAATAATTAATTTTAAGTGAAATAATAATTATGTCCTTCAAACTTTGCTTTTGCCAAAGAATCCTCCATGTGCAGCAATTACAGTCTTGCCTGGTTAGAGCCAGTTTGCGCTCTGTTGTGAAAGGAGTAGTACACAGCATTGTACGAGATCTTTAGTTTCTTGGCAATTTCTCGCAAAGAATAGACTGACAATTGTCTTCAAAGTTCATTGTTTCTGGCCATCTTGATCATGTAATCGAACCCACAATTGTTGATGCTCCAGATACTCAACTTGTCTAATGAAGGCCAGTTTTATTGCTTCTTTAATCAGAAAAACAGTTTTCAGTTTGTCCTAACATAATTGCAAAAGAATTTCCTAATGATCAATTAGCATTTTTAAATGATAAACTTGGATTAGCAAACACAGCGTGCTATTGGAATACAGCCGTTTTCAACTGCAATAGTCATTTTGAACATTAACAATATCTACATTGTATTTCTTATCAATTTAATGTTATTTTAATGGACAAAAAAAATTGCTTTTCTTTCGAAAACAAGGAAATTTCTAAGTGACCCCAAACTTTTAAACATTAGTGTAACATAGTAACATAGTAGATGAGGTTGAAAAAAGACCAAAGTCCATCGAGTTCAACCTATACAAATCTAAAATATATACAAAAAGCTCCAGTTAAGCTTAAATAATCCCACTAAAAGGTGACCCATTTAATACTAGCAATCATATCCATGAATATATATATACATACACACATACACAAAAGGGGTGCACATTCCCACATAAATTTGCTGCAAGCAGTGCATTTTGGGATGCTCAATCCACCTCTTAGGTGAGAAAGCAATTTTGGTTTGTAAAGTTGCATTGTAATGCTTTGATCTGCTTTGTCTGTCATACATTCTGCTGCCAGATATTGAGTGCCCTATCTTGGGGTGAGATTACTCTTTAGAAATATGATCAGTGTCATAGTGCATGCAGAAAGCCTGCATCTATGATTTCCGCTAGGATACATTACGCAGATGTTACCCTGAGGTAGCATTTTCTAGTATCTGTTGCTGGCCTACTAACTGCCTAATGTACCTGCTGGCCTGTACTCTTCCTAAAGTATCTGTACTCTTTCTGTATTATAGTAAATCAAACTGGTTGTGGCTTACACCCTTTAATGAAATTACATGTTTACCATGAATAAAGGGACATGAAACTTAAAAAATAAATTTGTTTTAAAAAAAAAAGATTGTTTTAAACAATACCGTTTCATAATTATGTCAGTTTAGCCATAGAGGGCATGCCCAGTTTTTTTCAGTGACGTTGCCGGTGACGTCACTCACCTCTGCCGCAGCTTAACAGAAGCGATTGTTCAATTCCTAGCTACATACTGAAAGCATAGCCTCATTAATCGGCACTGCACACGCATGAACAAATACTACTTATTGGGCATGCATACTGGCATGCCATATTACTTTTAATATATTCATGATAATTAACTTTTATTGGCCGGCTTGTTTGGCATTTGAAAAGTTAGGTAGTCACACTATATATTATTTTTGTTATATCTATCTACAAACACATATGCTCAAATAATGAGCTACGGCTCTGTATACTTCTCAACATTGTAATCCACTTATAGTACGTTTAGACTTAAGTAGTGCACTGCTTACCAGGCTTATAATCACAATTTATTAAGTTGTTAGTCCAATACATATTACATTGGGATCTTTTCTCCGTGTCAATTTAACATGATTTTTGAGATTTTATATATTTCCTAGTTGATATGCTTTTTGTGACCCAGTATTTGTTTTGGTATACGAGCCAATACATCAAATAGGGGGGTAGTACTCTGACGTTTTTATCGTCAGTGTCATCAGGACTAATAGGCTCTGAAGGAGTCACACATCTCCAGTGGTTAGTGCCCATTTTATGTTCCAATCGTCATTAAGGGGTTGTAACTCATTGACGTTTTTATCGTCATTATTGTCAGGACCAATAGGGTTTGGAGGTTACACACACATTCCCTGACACGATCATATGAATAACGGCTGTTTTAGAATACATGTGGAAACAAGTACACTAATCCAAGCACCAATCTAGGGTAACTATCACTTAACTAAATATTTGAATAAATCGTCATTGGAGATACTAATAACCACTATAGAAATCGTGGTTTTAATAAACAGTACTCCTAGTTTAACATTTAGCTATGTTTTCAGGATACGCAATTGGTGAATTAATATGAGGTGATGGTGTTCAACAGCAACTAGAACAACATGAAAACTCACAGTTTTAGTTGTATCATCACAGTGACATTTATTGTTTTCTGTGTGAATTGAAGGGCGTGTTGAAATGAAGGGTTCTTATTGGCTGGTGGGTTTAATTGAAGGGGAGGGCTTATACACCTGTTGGTAGCTTAGCCCTATAAAAGGGTGTTTGTAAATGTGTATTACATGCCTGATGAAACGGTCAAGAAACGCGTTGCATGGTTTCTCAATTGCTATGCTAGAGATCACACTGATTAGAGCATGAATTGTTTTTAAACTATGTTTTTTATAAATTGAATCATATGTTTTTTAACTATCAGTGCCTAGTGTGTACATCTCTTAGCTCTCGCTACCTATTGGGTGTATACCCTCCATTTTGTGTTGCTGTTGTACCTTTGGTCCATCTATCCAAGACTTCAGAAACTCTGTTCAAACCGTTGGTCAGCTAGCTGGAATGCTGTTTGAAATCCAGCCTGCTCCTATAGGCATTATTGATTGCCTTTCCTTCATGTGAGTACCCTGTTCATGTGACATTGGTTGCGCTATTGATTCGCTTATGTGGCGCCTCTTTCTGTTGTATTGTTTTAGGGGCAGGCTAGATTGGAAATAAAAAAGAAAAATTTATATTATAAAGAAGCATTGTTTTCAATTTGAAGTAAGGTTATGTTATTATACTATTAATCAGTTTTATAACTAGATGTTTTGTTTAGGCCATTTTAATTATTGTTTTGAAACCCTTTAAGATGTTTTAGACACTGATAGGTTTTGAAATTTCACTTGTGCACACATAGCTTGGAAAATAACAATTTAATGAGTAAATAGATGTTTTTATATTTATATATCAATGAATGTTTCCATTTATTACTATTATTTGCCTTTGACTACTTTTTCACTTGTATTAGCCTCTTAATAACCATGGGTATTTTGCACTAAAGTCTAAAGCTTCAGGTTTGTATTTGAGATGCTGTGTAATGTTAAAACCTCTCTGACTGGTCATTAAAGGGACAGTCTACACCTTAGTAATCTTAAAGTCTTACCTTAGATTAAGCTGCCTCCTGTACCCCTTTCTATATCATGCAGCAGGAACAGTAAAAAGGTTATTTGAATATTGTTTCTGGCCACTTTGAAATGGCTGCCAAGCTCCACCCACTGATGACATCACAATGTGGGCTACATCTAGGCACTCTGCTAAATAGCATTGACAGTCTGTTAAATCCAACTAGTGAGTCTTTTTTAACTAGTGAAGCCTTTAATTCAGCCCATATTGTGATTTCAAAGTGACCAGAAACAATATTAATTTTAAAATAACTTTTTTACTGTTCCTGCTGCATAACATACAAAGGACTGCAGGAGGCTATTTGCAATTCAATCGAAGGTAAGACTTTAAGATGACTAAGGTGTAGACTGCCCCTTTAAGCTGTGGGGGTGGCACACAGAGACAGGGAGCCAACTATCTAACCGCAGACGAACCATGACCCAGACTGAGAGGGACAGCTTTAGATTTTCTCAGCATTTTTATTTTAAGTCTCTCCTTAAAGGGATATAAAAACCCAATTTTTTTCTTTCATGATTCAGATAGCGCAACAATTTTACACAACTTTCCAATTTACTTCTATTATCATTTTATTTTTTCGTTTACTTACTATACTTTTGGGAAAAGTTGGAAGGTAAGCTTAGGAACATGTACGTTGTCTTCAACACTATATGGCAGCAGTTTTGCAAGAATGTTATACATTAGCAAGAGCAGCACTTTTTCCTGACATGTTTCAGACATGTGCACGCTACCTATCTAGATGTCTCTTTAACAAAAAATAACATGAGAACTAAGCAAATTTGAAAACAAGTAAATTTGTAACAGTGGTGCGGATCGGGGGGAAAGGGAAGGTGGTGAGAAAATTGCCCCCCCCCCCCCAGTTACATCCAGGACTGGAACTAATGTTCTTGTTAATCAATTTACAAGGAATTGTTTGGTTCAAATTGCAAATACTCCCTCACCATATGAAGGGAGATGCCTTCTGCCACCCCAGTTGTGGTCCCCCCTATCAAAGCTTACAGTGCGAAACGCAACATGTGGGAGAGACCTTGACGTGGTACCTGGGTTTGTCCCATTTGGCCAGATACTGTAACTAACTCTTCCAGTTTTGCTTTTAATCTTAGCTGAGAGCTTTATAAGTGAGTGCCGGACTTTCTCTGTGCGTTGTATTAATTTATTTTGTAATTTTCCCTATGGGCCTTGCACCCACACTTTTTTGGGGTTAACTGCCTGTGACTCTGGGGACAGCACAGCTTCCTGAGAGTGCATAGCACCCAGGGCTGAGCAAGTTGCAGAGTCATGGGATGTGTACCCAGTTCAGTATGAGACTGCAGTCCCCTTTCGTGTTTTATATATATATATATATATATATATATATATATATATATATATATATATATATATATATATATATAAAAGTTCAGAAATAAAGTACTCACTGGACTTTGGTCAACCGTGTTAATCCTTATTTATTACTGTAACTTTCGGGACTGCAAACGTTCCTTCTTCTGACAATCAGCAAGTGTAGAAAACAAACATTTATAGGCCTGTACTCCCCTCCCTCTACAGGCAACCAATCAAAGTGAACCGTGTGCAAAGTGAAAAATAGAGCAGTGTGCCTTAATAAACTCAATCACGTATATAGTGTCTAAGTGAGAGCGCAAGCTCATCATATAACATACTGTCTAATACTGTGATCATCTGAACTAATATGTACTCATTAACCTCTCCTATTGACAAACAGCAAAATCAAAGTGCCGTTAACTTCCAATCCGCAGCAGCTATCAGCGTCTTTTCCACATATTCATGTAAACAATACAAAAACTCTTACAATCGGACCCCGCCCTCTGTTACGAGCGGCTTTGTAAATTGTGCCGGATTGACAACACATGGATATGAAAGCAATTACGCCCATTGGACAAGCTGTAACACGCCCACGCATCTGATAGGCTGTTGGGCGAAACTCATGCCATCAGGTCACGCCCACTGTTACGAGCTGTTCTAAAACACAAATCGTGCCAGATTGACACTATACTAACAGGACTCCTGTGACCCCATACTGCAACAACTAAAATACAATGTCAAACCGAGCAGACAGCAGTTGTGACTGGTTGGAGAAACTTTCTAAACAACTAAAATCTTATAAACAAGAACTTATCTCCTTTAAAAATTGCAAACTTGAAACTGTAACCCAGGATTACACTTATAAAAGTGTTTACAGGTGGATGCTGACCCCGGACAAAAGGAGGACCTATAGACCAAAGAGAGAAAGAAGATTTACTAAGAAATCCATTAACACAGTGGATACTAGTTCTGGCGAGAGCTCTGACCCTGAGACCATGAATAACACAGAAGAACCTAGTTACATGGGAATCACCACTAAATCCAAGGGGAAAAGCAGCAACTGCTATTAGGACTCTAGGCAGGGTGATGTGGCATCCTTACCACCATTGGCGGCACATCCAACATCAAATCGTTTTTTTAGAACGAGGTCCAGGCCATACACGAGGAGGGGGGGCATTGCCCGCCGCCCCTAGACCTGAAGACGGTAGAAAATATTGTGTTTAACATTAGTTCGAGATCTTTGACGGCCTTTGAGACCTCCCTATTAAACAAAGGATTGTCTTTTGTACCAACCACTAGGATGAACACTTTTAACACCTACATAGATATCCAGAAATTTGGCAGAAATCTACGCCTGAAAGAATTTTTTAAAATTGACTCTGAAGCTAACACTAGGTTTAAGAACACAAGCAGTTTTGACCCCAGCTCTAACAATCCAACTATTACCACATTAACCAACTATCATCTTATTCGTTCTAATTTTAACCATATGAAAGATTAAAAGTTTGTGTTTTACCCACTTAAGATTGGATTCCGGACTTGCTTTTCTTTATTTATGGTAACACATTAACCAACTATCTCACGCAACAGATACAGAACAAATTCCCAATGAGACACAGTGATAATCTAACAAAAGATGAGAGAATGGCATTGAAGACCTTGTCTGATGACCCCTCAATTATGATCCGCCCGGCTGACAAGAGGGAGCAGTCGTGATAATGGATGTTAGCCAATACAGAACAGAAATAATAAAACAACTTAGAAAAAATAGATCCAAGAAAAACACCTCTCAAAAGGGCATAAGTAAAAAGTCACAGCTTTAATTTGAAACCGTTAAAAAACACACGGGTACCATCTCAGGCATAGGTAAAAGAGGGAAATTAATCAGTCTTACGCATTTCGGCAAGGTGTAGCCGTAATCATAGACCATAAGTTCATATAGGTGATACACTTATTTAAACAGTATAAATGCTACCCATTGGTTAATGAAAACACACACCCACCCCTTCCCCTCCTCTAAATGTGAAAGGAACAATTTTACCTATTTCAATGCATACATAGAAATAAACATATGTGGGAACTATATGATATAATACAAAGTAAAGCTATACAGCGCTCAGTCATATGAGATAGATATGGCATAACATAGCTCACATATTTTTGGTAGAAGTCTGAAGAATAGTAAGTTGAGATTAACACCAATTTAAGTTCCAAAATTAGACATTCTATAAATAGCCCCTTCATACAGGGATCAAAGTGCCTTTTATTAAAGCTCAGGAGTTATTGCATGGCATACAGAGGCAGATAATACCCTAGTACATAATAATGCTAAAACAACTCAACATTAAGCTATAAATATATATAATATAATTCACCTGGCTTTAAAGAAAGATCCCCCTTCTAATATACTCATGCTATGATGTAGAAAAATAATAATAATTTTGCTCATATGGTCACATACATCAGAAATGAGTGAACAATTAATTTAAAGGGATATTTCATTCCCAGAAATTGATAACATCGTTCTCTGAAACCATTAGGGATAAGTGTACACATTTTGTTTATCAATTGTTCCCTTGGTACCTCCATGTTAAACAAATCAAGTACAAATGAAACTTCCAAAATTCAGCCTAAACACTGCCACCCATACGTTATTTGGAGATTAGGAGAACAAGCGATATAGGTAAGAGCAACACAATTCTCCAAACAAACAGTGACAGTGCCGGGATTATATGTATAATGAGGTCACTGGATAGGACTGTAAAGTCCAGTGACTTCAGTATACATATAATCCCGGCACTGTCACTGTTTGTTTGGAGAATTGTGTTGCTCTTACCTATATAATAAAACAACTCTCTAATGAAACTACTTATGTGGCCCTACAGAACGATCCCACTCATCAACTTAAACAAAGAATTTACATGAAACTATCTGAGTGGAAAGAGTCTGAACTGATCACACAACAAGAAATTGGTTTCCTGAAAAGGGAGTTCCCTGTGACACCAATACTGTACACATTGCCAGAAATCCACAAGGATCCAGTGAATCCTCCAGGCAGACCGATCGTCTCAGTCAGACATTCTATACTACAACCACTGGCACAGTTTTTGGACTTTTATCTGCAACGTGGGTAAAACAAATGAGGTCCTACGAACAAGACTCATCAGCTTTTATTGAACAGGTTACAAAACTAAAGGACATCAAAGACACTGATCTATTACTATCCCTTGATGTATCCAGCTTATATACTGTGATTCCGCGTAAGCTAGGAATATCAGCGGTCACCACATGTCTGACGTGTGCCCTATGTGGGTCCACCTGAAGGGACACTGGTAGAATTACTCACGTTTTGCCTTACTGAGAACTTTTTCCATTTTCAAAAGATGTTCTATCTACAAATAGCTGGCACGGTGATGGGGTCAAATGTGGCCCCATCACTGGCTAATTTATTTATGGCGGAATATGAGACTGATTTTATGAAGGTCTGTGAGATGCATTCAATTACATTTTATTGCCGATATATAGATGATCTCTTCCTCATTTGGCAGGGAGGAAAAGTGGCTCTGGAAATATGGATTAAATCTTTGAATGAGATCGAAAGCGCGATCAGGTTCTAACACACTGCAAATCAGCACTCTGTTGACGTAAGAGTGTTTAAGATGGAAGAAAGACTTGGCACCACATTGTTCAGGAAAGGCACGGATCGTAATTCCATTCTCCATGCCAAGAGCTGTTATCAACCAAGCTTAATTCAGAACATTCTGAAGGCACAATTTCAGCGTGTTATTAGAAACAACACAGAGTCGAATAAATGTACTGAACAGCTAACAGAGATGACACAGAGATTTATGGAATGAGGGTACAGAAGGAAACAATTACAAGAGATGCAGGAACTAGCATTATGCCCACTGACAACAACAAGTAATCTAAAGAAAAGTGATTCTCTGCAACTTACTTTGAGGCCCATTTATCAAGCTCCGAATGGAGCTTGAAGGGCCGTGTTTATGGCGAGTCTTCAGACTCGCCAGAAACAGCAGTTATGAAGCAGCGGTCTAAAGACCGCTGCTCCATAACCCTGTCCTCCTGCTCTGAGCAGGCAGACAGGAATCGCCGGAATTCAACCTGATCGAGTACGATCGGGTTGATTGACACCCCCTGCTGGTGGCCGATTGTTCGCGAGTCTGCAGGGGGCGGCATTGCACTAGCAGCTCTTGTGAGCTGCTGGTGCAATGCTGAATACGGAGAGTGTATTGCTCTCCGCATTCAGCGACGTCTTGCAGACCTGATCCGCACTGTCGGATCAGGTCCGCAAGACCTATGATAAATAGGCCTTAATGTGACCTCTTATACTCCGGATCAACATCACATCATCAAAGAGATTATGGAAGAATGGAAATTGATCCAATCCGTTCAGACGCTACTATTTACCCAATGGATGGCACTACAGATTGCCTATCAGAGGGGGAGGAGTCTGAGAGACTCATTAATGAAAACTGATATCACCCCCATGAGTGAGAAACAAACCTGGCTGAAGAAGAAGAGTGGTTGCTTCAAGTGCACCAGTTGTGTGACATGTAACATTATGCATTATGCATGGTGCTAGTTTCCAACATCCAGACTGCAAAAAGAAATATCAGGTCAAACACTTCCTCACATGCACTACGCAATTTATCATTTTCCTCCTCAACTGTCCATGTGGGCAGTTCTATACAGGAAAAAACAATAATGACGCAAGAGCCAGGATGGTAAATCATTGTTCAAGTATTAGAACAGCCATCAAGACTGACAGGTCTGATCAACCTGTGGCCCGTCATTTTTTGGAGGTGGGCCACACCGCTAAATATCTAAGGTTTAGAATTATCGACCATGTACCGGTCCTGAGGAGAGGTGGCAACAGTGCCAAAATCCTCCTGCAGTAAGAGGCCAGAGGGATTTATGAATTGGGAACCCTAACACCTAAGGGACTTAACATACAGACTGGCTGGCAGTGTTTTCTATAAGTGCTCAAAATAAGGGCTTTATAGTAGCAATATTGAATGATAGTGAGTAGGTATTTATACCTCTTGCTAAGAGTACAAAGTGCTCACCGAAACCTTAATGAGAGTTTATTGATCCATTCAGATCCATACCTTTAGATTATGCCCATATATTATTTGAATAATTGAATTCAATCTTGTAATGTTGGGGGTTGTGTAACTTATATTTTCTCCCCTCTTCATATTAACCTGAATGACCGGGTTAGGCCTGAACTCTGGGGATAGTATTGTGGTCTTCCATAAATTATGTGCTTGTTTTTAACCACTTTTAGATTTCTTTATATTTCTTAAAGGGACAGTCTACACCAGAATTGTTATTGTTTTAAAAGATAGATAATCCCTTTTTTTACCCATTCCCCAGTTCTGCATAACCAACACAGTTATATTTATATATTTTTTACCTCTGTGATTATCTTGTATCTGAGCCTCTGCAAACTGCCCCTTTTTTCAGTTCTTTTGACAGACTTGCAGTTTAGCCAATCAGTGATAGCTCCCAGGTAACTTCACGTGCATGAGCACAGTGTTATCTATATGAAATTCCTGAACTTATACCCTCTAGTGGTGAAAATACCTGTTAAAATGCATTCTTAAGAGGCAGCCTTCAAGGTCTAAGAAATTAGCATATGAACCTCCTAGGTTAAGCTTTCAACTAAGAATACCAAGAGAAAAAAGCAAAATTGGTGATAAAAGTAAATTGGAAAATTGTTTAAAATTACATGCCCTTCCGGAGGAGGAGTTCAGGTGTATGGTCATGCAAGACACCTGCTCTGATTTACCTTCCTTCAAGCCTGCTGGCGGGAAATCTGCGCCTCAACCCCCAGACCAGGGCGGCTTGTGTAGCAAAAAAAACTATTGCTATCGGAACCTGCATTAGTGCCATACCAAAGCACTAAACTGTATTCAGCAGTCCCCATAAGGACTTATAAAAACCCTTGCAGAATCTTTTGCTCAGATACTAAGGTCATATAACCATTCAACAAAATTATTATACCAGGCTTTCAAGGAGTGTGGAGAGGTTAATTCCCGGCTAACCAGTGTCCGCACTTTGCTGAACTCTCCTTCTCAGGCACTAGCGTTTGCTAGCGGACTTACCAGTTCTAAGGGCAGAATCATACTTGAACTTTCAAACAAAAAACTGGGACAGTCTAAAATAACGACCACTCCAACTGACTGTTGTTATCCCAGTCCCATCCTTACCTGGCCCTATGGAACAATGGTGGTGAGTCTGACATTCTGACCAGACACTAGCCTACTACTCCTTTAACCCCACCAACCACTGCACCTATACCTGACTTGGGGCGAAGACTTCAGACTAGCCAGACGGTACAGACCTGGATGACAGCCGGTGCATATCCGGACTCGTGGCGTCCTGAGCGGCAGGGAAAGAGGAGGCGCAGCGATACCTTGGGCGCTGATCCCTGCTGGCGCGGGCTTCCCCTCCCGCCGTTGCTGCGTGGGGGACCCGGGCCGCGTCTCATTGCTGCGCCGCCCAATCTGATGTGAACGGCTGCGATCTTCCGACGCCTGAACTGGGCTCTTCTCTACTGGGTGGCGTGACTCGGGACTCCGCCAACTTTCTTCTTGTATATCCGGTGCTTCCCCTCCCACCGGTGCTGCGTGTAGGGGAAGCCCGGCTTTTGCTTTGAGAAAGCCGCACAGCCATTCTACACTCCTGGCTAGGAGTTGGTAAAGTATACAATATTCAAAGTGACCTGTTTATGCACTCCTTCAGTGAACTCTAGAAAACACAACATTAAGCCTCTGCTGCATGTTTCAACTTTAGCAGCTAATAATAATCTTTTCTTTTTTAATATACTGACTTTCTCTACCTCCCCTTTAAAAACGTATATGAAGAAAGTTATTCTGGGGATGAACTCTCTCTAAGCTTCCTCATAAAACCTTGGGCTAAGAAAACAAGAGAAAAGGAAAGAGCTGAGATATTGGAGGGATATTTTTGCTACCTTCTCCAGCAAACTAACGTTTAACTGTTTCTCTCCCCAAGGAACTGTTTGCTGTAAACTTATGGCTTAAATGAACTTAAACATATATAGTTTAATTTTTCCCAAATTTCTGGCAAAACAGGACTCAGAGAATTCGAAATTTGTTTGTTTTTGCTGTCTACTATGTGTATTTAATCATCTTTTTTCTCCCACCTGGTAATCCTGCATATAGCGACCTAAGATATTTTCCTGTTTCAACTTATTGCCATACTAACTGGTTTTTGTCTCTATATAAAATATTATTGTATTTAATTTCCTGTAGGGGCACTTAAAAAATTAACTTTTCTTATTTGGATACCTATCCCCTACAGGTTAGGTCTAAGATTAACCTAAAGTTAGGAATTCTTTTAGAGGAATTACGATACTGAGCACACCATAACTCTAGTGCAGGTGTAAAGGTATAAGTTTTTCTATGATTGCAAATTAGCAAACATATATCTGGCTGATGTTTTTGTTATAAATTCATGGCGTTAAGCAATTTAATTCACAAAACATAAACCTTCCTCAAACGCTTTAAAAGAGAAGGGCAGGAGTAGGGGGAAAAGGGAGGCGATGGAGAGACAGCAGGATAAAAGGAACCCATATCTTGGTGTTGCTTGCTGTTTATTGTACCATTAACTAATTTTTCGTCTTCCTAATTAACCTTGTGTATTATAATTTAAGGTACTAACCTTAAGTTAATCTGTTTCTGCTTTGTATTTTTTAAACATTGAAGTGCTTAATTCTCAGTGAAGGAGCTATTCCACAGAGTATATTTAACAAAATTAGTTACTGACTATAAAAATACTTGCTCTGTTATAGCAGGTAATTGAGTACCTCCTTGGGCCCTTTTTCAGTGGACTATTTTGTAGGCTCAGGTTATAAGCCTAAAGCAAATTCTAAGGTTGAGTATCATACATAATTTAAAAGACACTTCAAAAATAAGAATTGTAATTAAGGGGATAGAAATAACACTAACAAGTGGTCATTTAATTCTACTGCTTCACCATATAAATGTCTACATGTAAATGTAAGACATTAAACTTGTTAAAATAAAACACCTAACCCCTTTTTCAAATAAAATCCCCCTCTGGGCATTAGGAAACTAGGCCATAAAACTGCCCTATTAACTACAAATTAAATTAGGAATATTTTGCCTGGTTGCAATAGATAAGTGGAACCGAAAGTAGTCCTCATTTCTATTAGTTAGAATAAGGGAAGCAGAATCAGATTGTCTTAATCTAACCTTGTCATTGCTTGGTAGAATGGGTTCATAGTAAACACTTAAATAATTCACACCTCTTGTGGATCACTGTTTTAGTTTTCGTTTTTTCAAATTGTATGCACACAATCACTGTTGGTAATTACACATCTCACCTTTCTGCACCCTGTACTACAGGTTAATAAATTAGAGGTCACTTCCTTAAAACACCTCTTTCGTTTCTCCCCACTTTTTTTTTTTTTTTTTTCTTTTTCTCACACACACAGATCCCCACTCTTCCCTCCCTTCTCTCCCCTCATCTTAACACTCCACAAACAACTCACTCTGCACATCACCACATCACACTTAGTTACACTAACACATTCACGCCTCACATCCTGACTTAGGGTCCATAATCCACAAGTTCACTTTTACACAGCCATTCACTCCCTTCACACAGTTCTTTCTTGTCTTATGGAAAGATTTCTTAACACCACCCCCAGAACCACTTCTCCAAACATGGCAGGCAGATATAAGGATAAAAAAACCAAAGGAGTCTCAGAAAATGTACCAGATATTACCATACCTATTATTAATCCTGCTACGGAGACCTTAAATATTCAAAATTTGGTTTCTAACATATCAGAAGCACTAACTCCTAAATTTGAAACTCTGAGATCTGAGATAAAACAGGACATAGTACAACTTTCCCAGGAAATTAGGCAATTCTCAAATAGATTACAGGAGGCAGAACAGAGGGTTTCTGACTTAGAGGATCTCACACCTCACATAGCTCCAACTTAGAAGAAACTAACCTCAAAATTCAAAAACTAATCTCAAAAATCGAGGACCTTGAAAATAGATCACGCAGGAACAATATAAGGATAATAGGAATACCTGAGGGCAAAAAATATGAAGATCTCTCCTTGTTTGTCACTCAGACCCTAGTACAACTCTTAGAAATGCCTCCATCACACATAATAATAGAAAGGGCTCATAGAATAGGTCCACCTTTAACTGGCGACAAAATAAATAGGCCCAGACCAGTAATTGTGCGCTTTCTGAACTATCTTGACAAAACTAACGTACTTCAACAATTTAAAAAGAAACAACCAATTAGTTTAGATGGTGCCAAAATTTTATTGTTTCAAGATTTCTCAGCCGAGACAGCCTCAAAGAGGAAAGAACTGGCACCAATATGCACAAAAATGATACAAAGAGGATACAAAGCGACACTATTATATCCACATAAACTTAGAATAATGGTCAGGGACAAGATACACCTATTCGAAAATGCTTGTGAAGCTGAAACTTTTTTTTCTGAACTAGAATCTACAACCCAAATAGTAAGTAGATAGATAGCAATAAATAGACAATAACCAGGTTAATAGCCCTTCAACAGACTTGACATGGGTTTTTTTTAAATTAAAACAGTCCTCTGAAGAGGATCATTACCGAATTAAGAACGTAAAAGGGGAAAATTCCCTGCTGAATATTGAATTGAGACATTGTAAAAGTCTAGATAAATATCTGGAACCTTCTCCTTCTTTCTGCTCCCTCCCTCCCCCTCTCCTTCATGGGGGGAGGGGGCGGGGGGCCTTCATCTTCTCCATCCCCCCCCTCCCCCCCCCCCCCCCCTTTTTTTTTTTTTTTATCCCCTCCTCCCCCTGCCCTCATTCCTGTCTTCTGCCACAATCATCTTATCTATGTTAACAGATGACTAAAAGATTAGATAAAGTTAAATTTATATCATGGAACATAGGTGGTATCTCGACCCCCATCAAAAGGAAAGCAATTGTCTCCCACCTGAGAAAAATGCAGGCAGACCTTGCATTCCTTCAAGAAACACATTTAGACATAGTTGAAATCAAGAAAATGAAAGGCTCCTGGGTTAAAGAGGTTGTTGCCTCTCCCAGTTTTGGAAGAAAAAGAGGGGTAGCCATTTTGATTGGAAAAAGACTGGAACATGAGTTAATTCATTCTGAAAGGGACCCTGAGGGGAGGTTTGTGATGATGAAAATTAAAATTCAAGATCAACTGTTTACTTTATGTAATATCTATGCACCTAACATACTGGATTATGAGTTTTGGGACACGCTGCAATCCAAAATATTAACCTATTCAGAAGGTTTTGTAATATTGGGTGGTGATTTCAATATGGCACCGCGATCCCCTCTAGATAGGCTTCGACAGACTAATAAACAAGTGAAACAAAAAAGAGACAATCTTGAAGCAAAAATATTCAAAACCTTAATCCAGAATTTAGCTGTTAAGGACAACTGGAGGATTCAAAATCCTGATGTCAGAGAATACACCTGCCTTTCCAAGGCCCATAAAACTCTATCTCGAATAGACCTGTTTTTAATTGATGATAGACTATGTACAATGAATACTATTGCAGGAATAACTCCTGTTACTTTGTCAGATCATTCTCCCATTTCTTTAGAATTACAGCTAAATCGGTTTATAAACTCCTCTACAAGATTTAGATTCCCATATTACTTGGTGAATGACTCTAAATTTAAGAGTCATTTGATCAAGAAATTTAGGGAATACCTTCAATTTAATTCCGAATTTGTTGATCGCCCGGAAATATTCTGGGGAGCTGCTAAAGCAGTCCTCAGAGGTGAAATAACGGCTTACGCTGCCATGATATCAAAAAAATTGAAAAAGAGAGAGAAAGAGATCACAAGATCTGTGACTAATGCTTATAATCGTTACCTGCTGCACAATACACCCTTCCATTGGGCTAAATATATAAAAGCCAAGAGTGAAAGAGATTCTATGGCACTATTAGTGGAAACACAGAAAGAACTAAGGTTTCAAGCCAAGCTTTACCGGTTTGGCAATAAATCGGGCAAATTACTAGCTAAGTTAGCCAAAGGCGACAATAAGCCTCCTTTGATTGAAAAAATCCTTCATAAAGGGAATCTATTGGTAAACACAGAAGATATCTTAGAGGCATTCACAGAATATTACAGAGACCTGTACTCCGCAAAAATCGCAGATAAAATCCAGTCCGATCAATTCTGGGGTCAGGTAAACTGCCCCTCAATTACAGCAGAAATGAATTCCATTCTTAATAGTCCAATCTCCAATGAGGAGGTTAGTGAATTAATTTTCGAATCACCAATGAATAAAGCAGCGGGCCCAGATGGTCTTCCTAATGAGGTGTACAAGATTCTGACCTCCGATATAGCTCCCTATTTATGTAAAACATTCAATGAATTTTTTATTGAGGGCAATACTATACCAACTGATTTCTCAGCCTCCTTTACAACTCTGCTCGTGAAGGGAGGCAAGGATCCTAGTCATAAGGAATCTTATCGACCGATAGCCCTCTTGAACTCGGACTATAAGATCCTTGCCTCAATTTTGGCGCGTAGGCTTCAAGGCGGCCTCTCACATATTATCCACAAGGATCAAGCAGGGTTTATCCATGGCCGTAACTCAGCCTCCAAAATTAGGGAGCTTCTTCTGTTAATAGAATTTTTTCAAACTAGAGAGAGAGGGGCAGAGGGCAAAAAGGATCTTGCAATAGTCGCTATCGATGCGGCCAAGGCATTCGACTCTGTTTATTTTAGTCATCTGTTTACCTCACTAGCCAAATTTGGATTCAGGGATAATTTTGTTAACTTTATACACAACTTGTATACATGTCCATCTACTAGACTAATAGTTAACAATTCATTATCCTCAGACATTTCTATTGAAAGGGGAACACGGCAGGGGTGTCCCCTGTCCCCCCTCCTTTTTGATATTGCAATAGAGTCTTTAGCTTTGAAGATCCGACAGAATATTGAGGGCATTAAATTGGGTGAACATACAATAAAGGCCGCGTTATACGCGGATGATATCCTTCTTTACATTTCAAATACGAAGTCTAATATACCTAAATTGCTTAGTATTATCCAACAATTTGGCTCCTTCTCTGGGTATATGGTAAACACCTCCAAATCGGAATTATTCTGGTTAAATAAAAACAGGGATTCAATTAAAGATTGCCCATTTAAAGAGGTCTCAGAATCATTTAAATATCTGGGTATTACCATACCAGTAAATTTCACTGATTTATACATAGTTAATATAATACCTATATTAACATTGATTTGTGAGAGGCTGAAATCTTGGCAAAGCTTACCTATCTCATTATCTGGGAGAATAGCCCTATATAAAATGATTCTTCTCCCGAAATTCTTGTACATACTACAAAACACCCCATTAATAGTATATGGAAAAGACATCAGGTTGCTTAATAGGGCGGTTGGGAAATTCCTTTGGCAGGGGAAAAAGGCAAGAATCTCTTTAACAAAATTAACCGCGGCAAGGGAATATGGGGGTCTAGCCTTGCCAGACATTAGGCAATACAATATGGCTTTCCTAGCAAGAACAGTGACAGACTGGATCTTTCTCAAAGATTATGTTACAAATATCTCACTAGAAGTAAATATCTGCCACCCATACCTTCTCACTGGTCTGGTGCATTGTGCACCCAAACTGTTACCCCCAGAAATTAAAAAGCTTAAGAGTATCTCGAATCCGATTAAAGCCTGGTGGAAAATAGGGAATACCCTAAGATTGGACTGCAGCGTGTCCCAATACTTACCAATAAAAGGAAACCCAAGATTCCAGCCTGGTGTGGAAATGGCCATATTTGATAGATGGTCCCAACAAGGACTGGTAAAAGTTAAGCAAATCTTTGAAAATGATTCAAATGTTGTAAAAACATTTGAACAATTAAAAAATGAATTTAAACTATCACACAAAGAATTCTTTGCATACTTGCAACTCAGACATTATGGATTAAAGATTACCAGGAATACGGGTTGGTCATGGAGTCTGGGAAAATTGGAGAATTGGCTGACTTTGATAAAAGCCGGACGCATGTCGATAACTCCTTGTTACATACTCCTTAATGCCAATAAAGGAACTTCTGTATTGGAACATATAGCAACGACATGGTCCAGGTTAATTCCCTCAGAACTGGTAGAATCAGATAGTGTACAGAGGTCAATAGACCGAGTTTCTCGGGCCACTCTCTCTGCCACATGGAGGGAAGCACACCTTAAAATATTACATAGAACATACTTTACCCCAGCCCTAGGGTTCAAGATACATAATTCAGAATTTAGGGCCTGCCCAAAATGCTCCCTTGTTGTAGCAGATCTGGTCCATATGCTATGGAAATGTCCAAAGATACGTCAATTTTGGCACAAAGTAGAATTTTGGCTTAACAAAAATCTGATGGCTGCTCCTCTGTTATTTACCCTGACACAGATTATTTTTTGTGTCCAATTGGAAGTACGGCAACAACCTCAGGAAAAATTAATCATTCTTACAATTTTAGCTGTCAGATATCTGATTCTTAAACACTGGAAGAGCTCAAGAACTCCCTCAATTTCTGAGGTAAAAAATTGTTTGAAGAAACAATGCATGATTGAGCAAAGGGATACCAATATTGACAATGAAGGAGACATAAAAAAAATTCTTTTTGAAATGGTCAGCCTTCATCAAAGGCTATCCAACTAATGAAATTGAAATGATAATGTTTCCATTTAGGAATTCAGAATTGGTCTTGCTCAATCTGTGGTAGGAGATGGGGGTGGGGGTTGGAGTCAGAAGGGTATGGACTAAATATACGATCCAAGTTATCTTCTCCCCCTTCCCCTGCCCTTTTTTTTTTTTTTCCTGGGCATGGGGGTAGGGGGGAGGGGGAAGACAATCAGGGAGGAATAGGAAGAAAAGGGGAGGCTTAATATAAGCTATATGTGTCAACAAACATAATCAATGCAATATGGCAATATGAATTACTACTTACACAATATGGTATGTAAGGTTATTATTTCTCAGTATCAAGATTGTTGATGCCATGATTGTGATTCACTTAGTAAATGCAAATAATGCTACATGGCAATATGAGTTAGTACTTATGTAATGTGGTACGTTAAGTTACTTGCTTTTGTGTTATAATAGATAGAAGTGATTTGTAATAAGAAGGTTATTGCCATGTTCATGATTTAATGTTCTTCTTTTATTTTTTTTTGTTTGTTTTGCTTTCTTTCTGTATCACTTAATGTATTGAGCCTCAATAAAAGTGAAGTTAAAAAAAAAAAAATTACATGCCCTATCTGAATCATGAAAGTTTATTTTGGACTAGACTGTCCCTTTAATATTTTTTTTAATAGGAGATTTAGGTATTTTTCCCTATATATTAGTGTAACACATCATTTGAAAACATTTGGGTGGTGCTCATTTCTTGGACTCTCCGATCGCAATATTTTGATTCTCAGCGGTCGTTGGCGTTTGGACCTCTTATAATATTTGGATTAAATTTTTAGTTGGTTTATGAGATATTCTTATGAATAGTAGTGTTAATGGCACATATGGTTTTACTTCATTTTTTTGGTGTAACACACAAGGTAGATATTAGCCTTTATTTTTTATTTTGAACTTTTTAGTTTTCAGTTTTTATTTTGGGTGTTAGAAGACACTATTAAGCTTCCAGGTTCGCAGGTTGTTTGAGTGTGAGACTTAACAATTAAATAAGAAAGTAGTAGCTGTTCACTTTATGTGTTATACAATTTTTTTAGTAAATCTTTTAGTAATTTTTTAAGTAAATATCGGGGATTATGATTATAATTTATTTTCCTAAACTTTTATTTTTTGAGGGCTGGTGCTTTTTGTTTAGCTCTATACGAGCATCTATATATTAGATGGGTTTATTCTTGACTTAGTACTGATATATTGGCCCCTTGTCACAGTGGGTTGTCTCCTTCCTTTTTTATGCAAGGTTTAATAGAGGCTGTTCCCCATTTTACATTGTCCCAATAGTCAGTTTGACGTTGTCTTTTAGTTGTTGCAGTATGGGGTCACAGGAGTCCTGTTAGTATAGTGTCAATCTGGCACGATTTGTGTTTTAGAACAGCTCGTAACAGTGGGCGTGACCTGATGGCATGAAATTCGCCCAATAGCCTATCAGACGCGTGGGCTTGTTATAGCTTGTCCAATGGGCGTAATTGCTTTCATATTCATGTGGAAAAGATGCAGATAGCCGCTGCGGCCACAAGAGACTAGTCAGCATGTTGTCAATCTGGCACAATTTACAAAGCCGCTCATTACAGAGTGCGGGGTTTGATTGTAAGAGTTTTTGAGCAATAGCCTATCAAATGCGTGGGCGTGCTATAGTGCATCCAATAGGCGGTATTGTTTACATGAACATGTGGAATAGACGCTGATAGCTGCTGCGGATGGGAAGTTAACAGCACTTTGATTTTGCTGTTTATTGCTATTGGAGAGTCTGGATGAGTACATATTGGTTTATGATCACAGTATGAGACAGTATGCTATATGATGAGCTTGTGCTCTCACTTAGACATTATATACGTGATTGAGTTTATTAAGGCAGTTTGCACACTGCTCTATTTTTCACTTTTATACATTTATTCTAATAGCAGCCTGGCAGTTGTTTTGTGGTGGTGAGAGTGCACACACATCATCCAGTCCTGTATGTGTGTGTATGTATATATATATATATGTGTGTGTGTGTGTGTGTGTGTATATATATATATATATATATATACACACACTCACTGACCACTTTATTAGGTACACCTGTTTAATTGCTTAGTAACACAAATTGCTATTCAGCCAATCACATGGCAGCAACTCAATGCATTTAGGCATCTAGACGTGGTGAAGACGACTTGCTAAAGTTCAAACCGAGCATCAGAATGGGGAAGAAAGGGGATGTAAAGGGACATTATACACTAGATTTTTCTTTGCATAAATGTTTTGAGGATTATCCATTTATATAGCCCATCTGGGTGTTTCGCTTATTTTTAAATAACATTGTGCTGATTTCAGACTCCTAACCAAGCCCCAAAGCTTTAGAGGTATACTGATGTAAACAGACTTCACACTGCTTCTGTTTGTTCTGCTATCAGCCCCTTTCAGTGGGTGTCAGGCTTATCTCATTAACAGTGTTCAATTGGGAGCTTCTAAGTAAGGTTTTAAAAGGGTTTACACTGTATTTTTATATCAGTATCTGTGCATACAGGGAGTGCAGAATTATTAGGCAAGTTGTATTTTTGAGGATTAATTTTATTATTGAACAACAACCATGTTCTCAATGAACCCAAAAAACTCATTAATATCAAACTGAATAGTTTTGGAAGTAGTTTTTAGTTTGTTTTTAGTTATAGCTATTTTAGGGGGATATCTGTGTGTGCAGGTGACTATTACTGTGCATAATTATTAGGCAACTTAACAAAAAACAAATATATACCCATTTCAATTATTTATTTTTACCAGTGAAACCAATATAACATCTCACAATTCACAAATATACATTTCTGACATTCAAAAACAAAACAAAAACAAATCAGTGACCAATATAGCCACCTTTCTTTGCAAGGACACTCAAAAGCCTGCCATCCATGGATTCTGTCAGTGTTTTGATCTGTTCACCATCAACATTGCGTGCAGCAGCAACCACAGCCTCCCAGACACTGTTCAGAGAGGTGTACTGTTTTCCCTCCTTGTAAATCTCACATTTGATGATGGACCACAGGTTCTCAATGGGGTTCAGATCAGGTGAACAAGGAGGCCATGTCATTAGATTTTCTTCTTTTATACCCTTTCTTGCCAGCCACGCTGTGGAGTACTTGGACGCGTGTGATGGAGCATTGTCCTGCATGAAAATCATGTTTTTCTTGAAGGATGCAGACTTCTTCCTGTACCACTGCTTGAAGAAGGTGTCTTCCAGAAACTGGCAGTAGGACTGGGAGTTGAGCTTGACTCCATCCTCAACCCGAAAAGGCCCCACAAGCTCATCTTTGATGATACCAGCCCAAACCAGTACTCCACCTCCACCTTGCTGGCATCTGAGTCGGACTGGAGCTCTCTGCCCTTTACCAATCCTGCCACGGGCCCATCCATCTGGCCCATCAAGACTCACTCTCATTTCATCAGTCCATAAAACCTTAGAAAAATCAGTCTTGAGATATTTCTTGGCCCAGTCTTGACGTTTCAGCTTGTGTGTCTTGTTCAGTGGTGGTCGTCTTTCAGCCTTTCTTACCTTGGCCATGTCTCTGAGTATTGCACACCTTGTGCTATTGGGCACTCCAGTGATGTTGCAGCTCTGAAATATGGCCAAACTGGTGGCAAGTGGCATCTTGGCAGCTGCACGCTTGACTTTTCTCAGTTCATGGGCAGTTATTTTGCGCCTTGGTTTTTCCACACGCTTCTTGCGACCCTGTTGACTATTTTGAATGAAACGCTTGATTGTTCGATGATCACGCTTCAGAAGCTTTGCAATTTTAAGAGTGCTGCATCCCTCTGCAAGATATCTCACTATTTTTGACTTTTCTGAGCCTGTCAAGTCCTTCTTTTGACCCATTTTGCCAAAGGAAAGGAAGTTGCCTAATAATTATGCACACCTGATATAGGGTGTTGATGTCATTAGACCACACCCCTTCTCATTACAGAGATGCACATCACCTAATATGCTTAATTGGTAGTAGGCTTTCGAGCCTATACAGCTTGGAGTAAGACAACATGCATAAAGAGGATGATGTGGTCAAAATACTAATTTGCCTAATAATTCTGCACTCCCTGTATTATTATTTACAGTAGTGTCTATTTTGTGCAGTTAAATTAAAATCGGTGTATACTGCCCCTTTAAGTGACTTTGAACAGGGCTGGTCTGAGTATTTCAAAAACTGCTGATCTACTGGAATTTTCAAGCACAACCATCTCTAGAGTTTACAGAGAATGGTCCAAAAAAGAGAAAGTATCCAGTGAGAGGCAGTTGTGTGGACAAAATGCCTTGTTGATGTCAGAGGAGAATGGGCAAACTGGTTCAAGATGATAGAACGGCAACAGTAACTCAAATAACCACTCATTATAACCAAGTTATGCAGAATACCATCTCTGAACGCACAACATGTCAAACCTTGAAGCAGATGGGCTACAGCAGCAGAAGACCACACCGGGTGCCACTACTGTCAGCTAAGAACAGGAAACTAAAGCTACAATTTGCACAGGCTCTCCAAAATTGGACAATAGAAGATTGGAAAAACGTAGCCTGGATAGTAGGGTCAGAATTTGGTGTAAACAACATGAAAGCATGGTTCCATCCTGCCTTGTATCAACCATTCAGGCTGGTGGTAGTGGTGTAATGGTGTGGGGGATATTTTCTTGGCACACTTAGTACCAGTTGAGCATCTTTTAAACTCCACGGCCTACCTGAATTTAGTTGGTGACCATGTCCGTCCCTTTATGACTACAGTGTACCCATCTTCTGATGGCTACTTCCAGCAGGATAATGCACCATGTCACAAAGCTCAAATCATCTCAAACTGGTTTCTATAACATGCCAATAAGTTCACTATACTCCAATGGCCTCCACAGTCACTAGATCTTATTCCAATAGAGCACCTTTGGGATGTGGTGGAACTGGAGATTCCCATCATGGATGTGCAGCCGACAAATCTGCAGCAACTACGTGATGCTATCATGTCAATATGGACCAAAATGTCTGAGGAAGTTCTGAAGGCAAAAGGGGTCCAACCTGGTACTAGCAAGGTGGCCTGTATGTGTGTATGTATGTATGTATGTATGTATGTATGTATGTATATATATATATATATATATATATATATATATATATATATATATATATATATATATAAACAAAAAGTTTCTCTGGGTTAAAATTACTAATCATATCTAGCACGTGACAATTTAGAAAAACATTTTATTTCTTAAAAGTGCATGTTGAAACTCAACCTTCACTGTTTCATCCAAGAAAATCAATTTAATTACAAGTAAATTAAAAAGTACATGATGAGATAAAATATGTGCAGTATACAGATAGGGGCCAATTTAACAAAGTGCGAGCGGACATGATCTGCCGCACATCGATATATGCTGACAGTATAGGCTGTCGGCATTTATCCTTGCACAAGCAGTTCTGGTGAATTGCTTGTGCAATGCCGCCCCCTGCAGATTCGCGGCAGGGGTGTCAATGAACCTGATCGTATGCGATCTGGCTGATTGATGTCCACTGCCTCAGAGGAGGCGTACGAGTTAAGGAGCAGCGGTATTATGACTGATGCATCTTAACTCCTGTTTCCGGCGAGCCTGAAGGCTCACGCCAAAACAGTTACATTCAGGGCCATTCGGCCCTTGTTAAATCAACCCCATAGTATGTAACAAATTATTATTTCCAAAGCAAAACAATAACAAGAATCGTCTTCTAACAATTTGCAACTATTGATTTCTTCGACATTAGTGTCTTTATGTCAGTTAGAGATTCCGATGGTCTGGGTAAGATCATATCTCAGAAAAGCCTCAATCATAGATCATAATCTCTTTAAGCAATATTAACTTATCACTATGCTTAACATAAAACCCGTGGAAATAACATAATTTTAGCAACCGTCGCTTTCCCACAGGGCCGCCATTAGGGGGTGACTCCTGTCAGAGGCCCAATGGGCCAGGGGGGCCCCATGAGGCAAGAACAAAAAAAAAATCAAATTTTGGCAGCCACCGGTGGGTACTACAGCAGAGTGCTAATTGAGCATGGGAAATGTTATTACAAGCAGTAAAGTATTAGCATTTGAGAGGATTTCTGAGTGTGCACTAAACCACTATGTACAGTGTGAGACAGACTTGGCACTTTGTTTGTACAGTGTGTGCCTGAGTCAGATGGCAGATCACTTTCATTTGCAGAGGAGGTAGGACTTACTTAGCAAATGTTTTTTATTTATTTGTGCAATTTCGGATTGTAACTTCAGTGTGGTAGTAGTTGTATGGTGGGGCCAGTGGTCCATAAAAACACATTTTTTTAGCAGCAGTGTATTTATGATTATTTGAACATGCTGTAGAAATTCTATATTTAAAACCATGCAGAAATGTTTCCTCCTCAATACACAAATGGTAGGTGCCCTTTTGGCAGATATGCATTTTTATTTATTTATATATATATATATATATATATATATATATGTATATATATATATATATATATATATATATATTACATTCCAGTTTACTGCCCCTTTATGCAAGGACTTTCCAGATGCAAGGACTTTCCAGATGCAAGGAGGCATTTTATCTAAGATTTTTACATCTGCATAAAATTTTATACTCTCAGACTAAGATTGCTGAGAGTTTGAAATGAGACAGGTTAACTTAAAACTGTTCAGTTTACACTACAGCTGACTTAATTTTGAAATAAATAACAACAAGCCTAAATCCTGCACTTAACCAGATCTAATGGTATGAGTACCACAGCTTATGGTTCCACCAAGACCATATAGAGTACACCATTTTCAAAATGCATAAGTACAGCTGACATATGGGAACATTTGTACACTATATTTGAAGTGGTGCTCTTGGTTGGGGGAAATGGGGAAAAAACAAACAAACATATGTCAACCTTTTAAAAGTACTTTTCTTCATCTAGACATCTACCCAGATCGTTAATGTACAATTTTGAATTCACAGAATTATTTTTGTTTGTACATTTACAAATATGATTCTTTAAAAGTGATCTCTTAATTTCTGCATTTTTTTATCATGCATGTCACACACTGTTGATTTAGGGGATGCAAGGTGCATACATGTTTCCTCCTGTGAGTGTTTATGTGGGTGTCTGTGTTTATGTCTTTGTTCTTTGGTTTGTGTCTCTATGAGTGTGTATGTATTTTTTTTCCTATGGGTCTCTCTGTGAGGGTGTGTGTGTATGTCTGTGCATTTTCTGTGGATGTCTGTGAGAGTGTGTGCATATGTCTTTGAGCTTTTTCTATGGGTGTCTCTGTGAAGGTGGGTGTGTATGTCTGTGTTTTCTGTGGATGTCTCTGTGAGGGTGTGTTTTCTGTGGGTGTCACTGTGAGGTTGTGTGTATGTCTTTGTGTGTTTTCTGTGGATGTCTCAGTGAGGGTGGGTGTATGTATGTCTTTCTGTGTTTTCTGTGGGTGTCTCTCTGTGTGTATGT
The DNA here is from genome assembly GCF_027579735.1 of Bombina bombina. Taxonomy (NCBI): domain Eukaryota; kingdom Metazoa; phylum Chordata; class Amphibia; order Anura; family Bombinatoridae; genus Bombina; species Bombina bombina. Next base: position 225,322 of record NW_026512232.1, read on the forward strand.
CTTTGTGTGTTTTCTGAGGCTGCCTCTGTCGTTGTTTCCTTGGGTGTATGTGCAAGTTTGAGTTTGTGTGTGTCTATTTTTTTAGGACATTTTGACCTTACTACTGATTATTCACATCTTTCTAAAGACTTTGAGACTAATGAGACCTTTCTGGAAGTCACCTAATCCACCATTTAACCTTTAAATTATTGTTTAGGCCGTTCAGGGCCCTTCCTTTCAGCCACTGCATGCTGTTGTCATCATTTAGTTGGCATCTTGCTTTACAATCAGAGCTCCATATTTTGTTTTCTAAATCTCCTTTTTTTTTTTTACAAAACTGTAGTCTACCTCATTACTTGTCAGGTCAATGTAAACAAGTGCTGAATGTTTGGGTGTCTGTGTCTGAGTGTGTTTCTTTGCGTGTCTGCTAGAGTGTCTATATGTGAATCTTTATGTGTGAGTGTGTGTGTTTCAGTGTGTGAGTGTGTCTGTGTGTTTGTATGTTACTACCTTTACAACATTTCCAAGTTTAAATAGACACTTAAGAATAAAGTGCATATACGTTTTAGTCACTTGGTCAAAAACTGCACATGTCAAAGGGGGGGGGGGGCTGATCAATGGTAAAGTCAGGGGCCCCAAAATTTCTAATGGCGGCCCTGCTTTCCCATACCGGGAGACCTCACCAAAATTCTATTTCGAGACAAGATCTTTAAATGCTCTCAGAAGAGGATCAAAGTTAGCAGTATGAACAACTCTAGTATCATGTGATAGAAGCACCCCCAAATGCTTCACACCAGTGGTAGATCGTTTAAAAGGATAAAGCTTTTGAAGCTCACCTACTTCTGCAGAGAGCCTCAATTTTAGTAAAGTTAAAGGGACATAATACTTATATGCTAAATCACTTGAAAGTGATGCAGCATAACGGTAAAAAGCTGACAGGAAAATATCACCTGAGCATCTCTATATAAAAAAGCAAGATATTTTACCTCACAATTTCCTCAGCTCACCAGAGTAAGTGCTGTGTATAAAGTTATATTTCAGTTACAAAAAAGAGAAAGCAATTAACAGCAGCCAATCAGAATCAGCAGTGCAGAGGTCATGAACTCTTTTACTGTGACCTCATGAGATTTCACTTAACTCTCATGAGATTTCATAGTAAACTTTCTTAAACTGAATAGGGAAATAACATGAGTGTGCATGAGGCACGCTCCCTTGCAGGTTCCGGGACAGGCATACTGATTGCTGCTTAAAGGTGAAATATCTTTCTTTGAGGTAAAATATCTTTCTTTTTTACATAGATATACTCAGGTGATATTTTCTAGTCTGCTTTTTACAGCTATGCTGTATCACTTTCAAGTGTTTCAACATTTGGGTATCATGGCCCTTTAATTTTATAAAAAGACAATTCTCCAAATTTGTTGAGTCTCATATAGTTCAGGTAATGTATGGTTGGGTTCTGTTACAAATCCTCTTAAATCGTCAGCATAAAAGTTTGTGGATTGTATCGTGAATCAACAATCCATGCTCTTTCTAGTTTTATTACTGGTATATAAAATGAGTTGCAGATAGGGACTTTCAAAAGCAGCCATCTTTATAGAAGCATATTTATTGGCTTCTAGTGAGAACTGTACAATCTTAGCGATATATTGTTAGTGTGCAGTCTACCTTGACTATCTTTATCATCATACTTCTGAAGGTCTACAGCTTAGCTTGATCTGAATATTGGTGCATTTACTTTCTGCAAGGAAGAGTCAAAGGCAAGGCCCTGAATTTGTTGTTATCTGCTCTTTATCCAGATCATCTGTGCTCTGAATTAAACTTGGATTTTGCAGTATTGGAGCTGAAGAGAGATCGCTGTGCAGCATCAAGCGCATTGTTTTCTGCAGGTTGGGTAGTTGCTGTTTGCTGGCTTCTTTCTTCGGTCTGTTGTGAACTCTATTAATTATATCAATCCCTCCCGGTTTATTCAGTGAGATGCAACCTTTAAAGGGACAGCAAAGCCAAAATTAAACTTTTATGATTCAGATAGCGCATGAGATTTTTTTTTTTTTTTAAACAAAGTTTTTATTGAGACAAGAAATAATATAACACAAAACAACACCATTGTAACATATAGTATAACAGTTGATATAAACAAATAGCATGCATAGAATTATGAGAAGAGTAGGTAAAGAACAATTTGAGGTTGGTCCAGGTGAAGGAATCTCCACCCGGATCATATGGATAATGCTAATCAGTGGACCAAATGGTGTAATAATAATAAAAAGCCTCTTTTTCGGGAATTGTATAAATTGTAAGTTTATTGGGTAGTTATATCTGCTGTAGGTATAGTATGGGTAATTTTACTGACGGACTTATTCGATTAAAAGGAGGGAGTGAACCCAGGAAATAGGGGAGAGAGGTGAAGAGGAGGGGAAAAAGGGAAAAAAAAGGAAAGGGGAGGGGGTGGGATGAGTAGAAAGGTGTGGGGTGGTGAGGTACAATGGTAGGAGGGGATGCTAGGAGGAAAGTTTGGGAAGCGCATGATATTTTAAACTGCTTTCCCGTTTACTTCCATTATCTAACTTGCTACAGTCTAAGCATTAGTAGTTAGGCTCAGGAGCTACAATGCACTCCTGGGAGCTAGCTTCTCATTAGTGGCTGCACATATGCTTCATGTCATTGGCTCACTAAATGTGGTTAGCAAGCTCCCAGTAATGCATTTCTGCTCCTTCAACAAAAGATACCAATGTAATGAGGCATATTTGATAATAGAAGTACTTTGGAAAGATGTTTAAAATTCTATGTTCTATCTTAATCATAAATGAAAAAGTTTGGGTTTCATGTTCCTTTTAACTCCTTTTCGAATGATTATTATTCGCTTGCTAGCCTTAATTAGCTACTCACTGACATTTAAAGATCTTTATTGAAGTGACACTCTATAACCTTTATAATGCCATCTGACTAAGTAGTGATACCTTACTGTCTTATTAATTGGATTTAGCAAATGAAACTGCTTATCTCTTTATTTCACCATATATTTCCCTTTATATTACTTATTATTATATGATGAATCTAATTATAACAACTTATAGTTTAATGTTTATCATTTAAGATTTTGTGTGTGTTTGTGTATTTAATTTGTGTATAAGCAGACAGCCATGGGCAATAGTTTTGTTTGGATTGCAGCTGGAATCGGATTAATTAAATGCAATTTAAAGGCACATTGTATCCCCTTTTATGTGTTCCCAATAGTCAATTTTACCTGCTAGAGCAGGGGTGGGCAATTATCAGCCCTCCAGATGTTATCGACTACATCTCCCATAATGCTCTTTCAGTAATAATGCTGGCAAAGCATCATGGGAGATGTAGTTCATAACATCCATGTAGTCCATAACAACATCTAGAAGGCCAATATTTGCCCACCCCTGTGCTAGAGTGTATTCTTTTTCCTGATTTCCCTGTCCCCCAGAACAAAAGAACACTTGCTAACCAATCACAAACTAATATTCAGATATAGCACAAACTCTCGGCTAGATTACGAGTTTTGCGTTAGAGGCTATGCGGTGCTAACAAGCAGTTTTTTCTTACCGCTCACTTACCTGCAGCGCTGGTATTACGGGTTTTTATAAACCCGTCGTTAAAAGACAAGAAGTGAGCGTTGAGCAAAATTTTGCTCATTACCGCACTCCAATACCAGTGTTGCTTAAGTCAGGGGTGAGCTGGTTGTACGTGCTCGTGCACAATTTCCCCATAGGAATCAACGGGGAGAGCTGGCTGAGAAAAAGTCTAACACCTGCAAAAAAGCAGCGTAAAACTCACTAACGCAGCCCCATTGATTACTATGGGGAAATAAAATTTATGTCTACACCTAACATGAACCCCGAGTCTAAACACCCCTAATCTTATACTTATTAACCCCTAATCTGCCGCCCCCGACATCGCCGACACCTGCATTATATTTATTAACCCCTAATCTGCCGCTCCGGACACCGCCCCCACCTACATTATACTTATGAACTCCTAATCTGCTGCTCCCAACATCGCCGCCACCTGCATTATATTTATTAACCCCTAATCTGCCGCCCTCAATGTCGCTGCCACCTACCTACACTTATTAACCCCTAATCTGCCGCCCCCACATCGCCGCCATTATTCTAAATGTATTAACCCCTAAACCTAAGTCTAACCCTAACACCCCCTAACTTAAATATAATTAAATTAAATCTAGATCAAACCTACTATTAATAACTAAATAATTAATATTTAAAACTAATTACATTGTAGCTAGCTTAGGGTTTATTTTTATTTTACAGGCAAGTTTGTATTTATTTTAACTAGGTAGAATAGTTACTAAATAGTTATTAACTATTTAATAACTACCAAACTAAAATAAATACAAAAGTACCTGTAAAATAAAACCTAACCTAAGTTACAATAACACCTAACACTACACTATAATTAAATAAATTAACTAAATTAAATACAATTACATAAATTAAATTAAAATAGCTAAAGTACAAAAAACAAACAAACACTAAATTACAGAAAATAATAAACAAATTGCAGATATTTAAACTAATTACACCTAATCTAAAAAGGACCTTTTGCGGGCATTGCCCCAAAGTAATCAGCTCTTTTACCTGTAAAAAAAAAATACAAACAACCCCCCCCAACAGTAAAACCCACCACCTACACAAACAACCCCCCAAATAAAATACTATCTAAAAAACCTAAGCTCCCCATTGCTCTGAAAAGGGCATTTGGATGGGCATTGCCCTTAAAAGGGCAGTTAGCTCTTTTGCAGGCCCAAACCCTAACCTATAAAAAAAACCACCCAATACACCCTTAAAAAAAACTAACACTAACCCCCTGAAGATCGACTTACAGTTCTGAAGACCGGACATCCATCCTCAAGGAAGCGGAAGAAGTCTTCATCCAAGCCGGTCCGAAGTCCTCAATGGAGCCGGGAGAAGTCTTCATCCAAGCCGGGCAAAGTGGTCCTCCAGATGGGAAAAAGTCTTCATCCAGACGGCATCTTCTATCTTCATCCATCTGACGCGGAGCATCCTCTTCATCCGACAACTAAAGACGAATGAAGGTTCCTTTAAGTGACATCATCCAAGATGGCGTCCCTTAGATTCCGATTGGCTGATAGAATTCTATCAGCCAATCAGAATTAAGGTAGAAAAAATCCTATTGGCTGATCCAATCAGCCAATAGGATTAAGCTCGCATTCTATTGGCTGATTTGAATAATCGGAATCTAAGGGACGCCATCTTGGATGATGTCACTTAAAGGAACCTTCATTTGTCTTTAGTCGTAGGATGAAGAGGATGCTCCGCGTCGGATGTCTTGAAGATGGACCCGCTCCGCGTCGGATGGATGAAGATAGAAGATGCCGTCTGGATGAAGACTTCTGCCCGTCTGGAGGACCACTTCGCCCGGCATGGATGAAGACTTCTCCCGGCTTTGTTGAGGACTTCGGCCCAGTTGGATGAAGACTTCTGCCGCTTCCTTGAGGATGGATGTCCGGTCTTCAGAACTGTAAGTCGATCTTCAGGGGATTAGTGTTAGGTTTTTTTAAGGGTGATTTCTTTGGGGCAATGCCCCTCAAAAGGCCCTTTTAAGGGCTATTGGTAGTTTAGTTTAGGCTAGTTTTTTTATTATTTTGGGGGGGCTTTTTTTATTTTGATAGGGCTATTAGATTAGGTGTAATTAGTTGAAATATCTGTAATTTGTTTATTATTTTCTGTAATTTAGTGGGGGGTTTTGTTGTTCTTTAGCTAATTTAATTTAGGTAATTGTATTTAATTTAGTTAATATATTTAATTATAGTGTAGTGTTAGGTATTATTGTAACTTAGGTTAGGTTTTATTTTACAGGTCCTTTTGTATTTATTTTAGCTAGGTAGTTATTAAATAGTTAATAACTATTTAGTAACTATTCTACCTAGTTAAAATAAATACAAACTTACCTGTAAAATAAAAATAAACCCTAAGCTAGATACAATGTAACTATTAGTAATAGTGTAGCTAGCTTAGGGTTCATTTTACAGGTAAGTATTTAGTTTTAAATATGAATTATTTAGTTAATAATAGGAATTTTTATTTAGATTTATTATAGCTAGGTAGTTAGTAAATAGTTAATAACTATTTAGTAACTATTCTACTTAGTTAAAATAAATACAAACTTGCCTGTAAAATAAAAATAAATCCTAAACTAGCTACAATGTAATTATTAGTTATATTGTAGCTATCTTAGGGTTTATTTTACATGTAAGTATTTAGTTTTAAATAGGAATAATTTAGTTAATGATAGTAATATTTATTTAGATTTATTTAAATTATATTTAAGTTAGGGGGTGTTAGGGTTAGGGTTAGACTTAGGTTTAGGGGTTAATAAATTTAGTATAGTGGCGGCGACGTTGGGGGCAGCAGATTAGGGGTTAATAAGTGTAGGTAGGTGGCGGCAATGTTAGGGACGGAAGATTAGGGGTTAATAATATTTAACTAATGTTTGCGAGGTAGGAGTGTGGCGGTTTAGGGGTTAATATGTTTATTATAGTGGCGGCGACGTTGGGGACGGCAGATTAGGGGTTAATAAGTGTAGGTAGGTTGCAGCAACATTGGGGGCGGCAGATTAGGGGTTAATAAATATAATGTAGGTGGCGGTGGTGTCTGGAGCGGCATATTAGGGGTTAAACATTTAATTTTAGTGTTTGCGATGCGGGAGGGCCTTGGTTTAGGGGTTAACAAGTAGTTTATGGGTGTTAGTGTACTTTTTAGCACTTTAGTTATGAGTTTTATGTTACGGCGTTGTACCATAAAACTCTTAACTACTGACTTTTAAATGCGTTAGGACTCTTGACAGGGTAGGGTGTACCGCTCACTTTTCGGCCTCCCAGGACAAACTCGTAATACCGGCGCTATGGAAGTCCCATAGAAAAAAGACTTTACGAAGTTTACGTAAGTCGTTTTGCGGTAAGGCCAAAGAAGTGTGCGGTACACCTATACCTGCAAGACTTGTAATACCAGCAGTAGTAAAAAAGCAGCTTTAGGACCTCTTAACGCTGCTTTTTTACCTTAACGCACAACTCGTAATCTAGCCGTCTGTTTGCACATGTGCAAACTGGTGTAGCCTGCACTCTTGTGTATCCTTAAGGTGGTTTAGCACTGATTCAACTTGGTTACTATTGCAAATAATTATTTGCCTTTCATGATTGTTGATGCAAAACTGATAATTCACCTTTTAAAAGCATGTGACACCATCGAAGCTTAGGGAGGGAGGTAAAAGTAAATAAAATCTCACATAAGCTGCCTAAAAGTATTAACCCATGCCTCCCTGGGATAAAGTGAAACAAACACATTATTTAGATGTATTTTACAACAAAAGGCGGCAAAAAAAATAATGAATGTACATTGCAATAATGTTTCACTTGCAATATTGAAACATTGTATACGTTGTTGAAATATCAAGTTTAATGGTCCTTTAACTTGGAGGTTCAACCCATTATTATGAGCATTCCCTAGATGATGATTTTAATGAGGAAAAACAACTATTTCAAATACAGGAATATATATGAAGAAACATTTTTCCATGTAATACTCTGCAGTAAGTATAAGAAGTAATTTGGAACATATTAAGAGGAAACAAATTTTATAGTACATTGTCCCTTTAACAATTACGCTATTTGTATATTCTCTGATAGCTGATGCCAGTCTTTATTGTTAGAAAGTCCAGTGGTTTTCAAAGTGTGAGGCGAGCCTCCACAGGGGGATGTTAGAGCATATAATTATCAATTTTCTTCTTTCTCTTGGTATCTTTTGTTAAAAAGCAGGGACATATGCTTCAGAGCCGCCCATTTCTGGAGCACTATATAGCAGCAGTTTTGCAAGAATGTAATTCATTTGCAAGAGCACTAGATGACAGCCCTATATCCTGTCATGTAGTTCTCCAGATGCCTACCTAGGTATCTCTTCAACACAGAATATCATAGGAACAAAGCAAATTTGATAATAGAAGTAAATTGGAAACTGTTTTAAAATGGTATGTTCTGTCTGAATCATAAAATAAAAAATTGCAGTTTCATATCTCTAAGTGCCTGTATATGTTTTTAGATTTGTTTTTGTAAAAGTAAACACATTCGCCTAGATTACGAGTTTGGTGTTAGCCTTAAAAAGCAACGTTGAGAGGTCCCAACGCTGCTTTTTACCTAACGCTGTTATTACGAGTCTGACAGGTACAGGCTCACCGCTCACTTTTCTTCCGCGACTTGAGGCTACCGCAAATCCCCTTACGTCAATTACGTACACTTTCTTTTTAATGGGATTTGCCTAACGCCGGTATTACGAGTCTTGGAAGAAGTGAGCAGTAGACCCTCTCCTGTCAAGACTTCTAGCGCATTTAAAAGTCAGTAGTTAAGAGTTTTATGGGCTAACGCCGGAACATAAAACTCTTATCTAAAGTTCTAAAAAGTACACCCATAAACTACCTATTAACCCCTAAACCGAGCCCCCCCCCCACATCACAAACACTAAAATAAAGGTTTTTAACCCCTAATCTGCTGATCGGACATCGCCGCCACCTACATTATACCTATGAACCCCTAATCTGCTGCCCCTAACATCGCCAACACCTACATTATATTTGTTAACCCCTAATCTTCCGACCCCAACGTCGCCGCTACTATAATAAATTTATTAACCCCTAAACCTAAGTCTAACCCCCCCTAACTTAAATATAATTTAAATTAAACGAAATTAATTTAACATAATTAAATAAATTAATCCTATTTAAAACGAAATACTTACCTGTAAAATAAACCCTAAACTAGCTACAATATAACTAATAGTTACATTGTAGCTAGCTTAGGATTTATATTTATTTTACAGGCAACTTTGTATTTATTTTAACTAGGTACAATAGTTATTAAATAGTTATTAACTATTTAATAACTACCTAGCTAAAATAAGTACAAAAATACCTGTAAAATAAATCCTAACCTAAGTTACAATTACACCTAACACTACAATATCATTAAACTAATTACCTAAACCACCTACAATTAATTACAATTAAATAAACTAAATTACTAAAAAAAAAAAACAACACTAAATTACAGAAAATAAAAAAAAGAATTACAAGAATTTTAAACTAATTACGCCTAATCTAATCCCCCTAATGAAATAAAAAAGCCCCCCAAAATAATAAAATTTTTCTACCCTATACTAACTTACAAATAGCCCTTAAAAGGGCCTTTTGCAGGGCATTGCCCCAAAGTAATCAGCTCTTTTACCTGTAAAAAAAAATACAATACCCCCCAACATTAAAACACACCACCCACACACCCAACCCTACTCTAAAACCCACCCAATCCCCCCTTAAAAAAACCTAACACTACCCCCCTGAAGATCTCCCTACCTTGAGCCGTCTTCACCCAGCCGGGCACAAGTGGACCTCCAGAGTCTTCATCCGTTCCGGGCAGAAGAGGTCCTCCAGACGGCAGAAGGATTCATCCAGGCAGCATCTTCTATCTTCATCCTTCCGGACCGGAGCGGGTCCATCTTCAATCCAGCCGACGTGGAGCATCCTCTTCAAACGAAGTCCTAACGAAGTATGAAGGCTCCTTTAAATAACGTCATCCAAGATGGTGTCCCTTGAATTCCAATTGGCTAATAAAATCCTATCAGCCAATCGGAATTAAGGTAGGAAAAATCCTATTGGCTGATATAATCAGGATTGACCTCGCATTCTATTGGCTGTTCCAATCAGCCAATAGAATGCAAGCTCAATTCCATTGGCTGATTGCATCAGCCAATAGGATTTTTCCTACCTTAATTCAGATTGGCTGATAGGATTCTATCAGCCAATCGGAATTCAAGGGACGCCATCTTGGATGACGTCATTTAAAGGAACCTTCATTCTTCTTTAGGACTTCGTTTGAAGAGGATGCTCTGCGTCGGCTGGATTGAAGATGGACCCGCTCAGCTCCGGAAGGATGAAGATAGAAGATGCCGCCTGGATGAAGCCTTCTGCCATCTGGAGGACCTCTTCTGCCCCGATCGGTTGAAGACTTCTGCCGTATGGAGGACCACTTGTGCACGGCTGGGTGAAGACGGCTCAAGGTAGGGTGATCTTCAGGGGGTTAGTGTTAGATTTTTTAAGGGGGGATTGGGTGGGTTTTAGAGTAGGGGTGTGTGGGTGGTGGGTTGTAATGTTGGGGGGGTATTGTTATTTTTTTTTTACAGGTAAAAGAGCTGATTACTTTGGGGCAATGCGCCACAAAAGGCCCTTTTAAGGGCTATTTGTAATTTAGTATAGGGTAGGGAAATTGTATTACTTTGGGGGGCTTTTTTATTTTATTAGGGGGATTAGATTAGGTGTAATTAGTTTAAAATTCTTGTAATTCTTTTTTTATTTTCTGTAATTTAGTGTTTTTTTCGTAATTTAGTTTATTTAATTTAATTGTAATTAATTGTAGGTAGTTTAGGTAATTAGTTTAATGATAGTGTAGTGTTAGGTGTAATTGTAACTTAGGTTAGGATTTATTTTACAGGTAATTTTTTACTTATTTTAACTAGGTAGGTAGTTATTAAATAGTTAATAACTATTTAATAACTATTCTACCTAGTTAAAATAAATACAAACTTGCCTTTAAAATAAATATAAATCCTAAGCTAGCTACAATGTAACTATTAGTTATATTGTAGCTATCTTAGGGTTTATTTTATAGGTAAGTATTTAGTTTTAAATAGGAATAATTTATTTAATTGTAGTAAATGTATTTATATGTATTTAAATTATATTTAAGTTAGAGGGGGGTTAGGGTTAGACTTAGGTTTAGGGGTTAATAACTTTATTGTAGTGGCGGCGACGTTGGCGGCGGCAGATTAGGGGTTAATTAATTTAATATAGTTGCGACGACGTTGGGGGGGCAGATTAGGGGTTAATAACTATAATGTAGGTGTCGGCGATGTTGGGGGCAGCAGATTAGGGGTTTATAAGTATAATGTAGGTGGCGGCGGTGTCCGGAGCGGCAGATTTGGGGTTAATAGTATAGCGCAGGCGGCAGATTAGGGGTTAATAAGTGTAAGATTAGGGGTGTTTAGACTCGGGTTCATGTTAGGGTGTTAGGTGTAGACATTTTTTATTTTCCCATAGAAAAAATGGGGCTGCGTTAGAAGCTGGACGCTGTTTTTTTTCAGCCGGCTCAGCCCCATTGTTTCCTATGGGGAAATTGTGCACGAGCACGTTTAGCCAGCTTACCGCTACCGTAAGCAATGCTGGTATTGAGGTGAGATGTGGAGCTAAATTTTGCTCTACGTTCACCTTTTTGTGTTTAATGCCAGGTTTAAAAAAAACCTTTAATACCAGCATTGTCTTAAGGTAGCGTTAAAAAAAAAGTTTTGTTAGCAACGCACCCCTGTTACTGCAAAACTCGTAATCTCGGTGATTGTAATTGCAACATTTTCTTCTGCAATCTTCCATTAGATTAACATATCAGCAGAGTCTGAACGTTATTAGAACACATTAACACACTGTTTGCTGCAGTTGATTCTTAGTGGTCAAACTTTACTCACACATTTCCTTATATGGAGGAGCTGGACTTGAGACTGAAGATGACATGGTTTGCTACTGTAATTGTGTTAATAAAATATCTATTGTGTGGCTTCAGCAGCAATAATAAGATTATGGATAATAAAATTATGGATAGAGGTGACATAGTTAGGCTTGTGAAGCCTGCATGTGTTATTTCAGTTTTCAGGACCTGAAAATACACATTTTTCAGCCTTAAATTACAGGAAAAGATGGCAAAATAAATAATTAAAGTATTTTGTTTTACTAATTGTTTTACTATGCATAATGCATAATTAAAGGGACATTAAACCTAATTTTCTTTTCTTTTTAATGATTCAAATAGAGCATTCGATTTTAAATAACTTCCCAAACACATTTGCTTCATTCTCTTGGTATCCTTTGTTGACGGAGCAGTAATGCACTACTGGTAGCTATCTGAGCACATCAAGTGAGCCAAAGACATGGAGCATATGTGTGCAGCCACCAATCAGCAGCTAACTAACAGTAGTGCATTGCTGATCATCAGTCTACCTACCTAGGTATGATTTTCAGCAAAAGTTACCAAGAGATCTATTCAAATTAGATAATAGAAGTGAATTTAAAGGGATAGGAAAGTCAAAATTAAACTTGCATGATTCAGATAGAGCAGTGTTTCTCAACCGCTGTCCTGAAGTACCCCCAACAGTCCAGGTTTTCATTATAGCTGAACTAAAGCACAGGTGAAATACTCAGCTGATTTGATGAGAGCAGGTTAGTTACCATGGTTACTGATCAGCTGATTATTTCACCTGTGCTGTAGTTCAGCTATAATGAAAATATGGACTGTTGGGGGTACGTGAGGACAATAGTTTAGAAATACTGAGATAGAGCATGTAATTTTAAGACACATTTAAATTCACTTCTATTTTCAAATGTGCTTTGTTCTCTTGGTATCACTTGTTGAAAAGAATATGCACATATCCTACACTAGTGGAAGCTAGATGCTGATTGGTGCATGTATACATCTGTCTCTTGTAATTGGCTAACTAAATGTGTTCAGCTAGCTGCCAGTAGTGCAATGCTGTTCCTTCAACAATCGATAACAAAAGAATGAAGCAAATTTGATATCAGAAGTAAATTGGAAAATTGTTTGAAATTGTATGTTCTATCCAAATTACGAAATAAAATTTAGGCTTTCCTGTCCCTTTAAAGTTGTTTTAAATTGTATGCTCACAATCATGAAGAAAAATGTTTGTGTTTTGTGTCCCTTTAAGGATGTTAGGTAAAAAACTCAAAGTGTTTACTGTCCCTTTAACACACCTTAAACTCCCCCAACTTTTACTAATTTGTTTATTATAAATTCCAAGTTATAATTTTACGGATAATAATAAAAAAACATGTTACCAATAATATTCTGTAATGCAAGATGAAGCTATTTTCCTACTACAAAATTATTTACTAAAATTATAATATCCTATTATATAAAAGGCCAGGTATGTTTGTCCGAAGCTGTCATGCGCAGTAGAGACAAACATACCTGGCCTTCAGTGATAGAGCAGTGACAGAGGCGTGCGCGAGGCGAGGCAAAGCAGCTGTGATCCACACATTGGTTAGAGACAGACTGTGTGCGAAGCGGGCCGTGCGGCACAAAATTGCTGTGATCCAACATTGTTAACAAACATACCTGGCCGTAAGAGAGGGTGGGAGGAAGCGGCCGTGGCAGGGGGCGTGTCCGGGCTGGAGCGCCATAATGGGGGCATGGTCGGGTGAGAGTGGGCATGGCCGTTAAAGAGAGCACAAAAGAGGGGAAAGAGAGAAAGCAAAAGAGAGGGGGAGAGAGAGCAAAAGAGAGGGGAGAGAGAGCAAAAGAGAGAGGAGAGAGAGAGCAAAAGAGAGGGAAGAGAGAGCAAAAGAGAGAGGGGAGAGAGCGAGCAAAAGAGAGGGGGGAGGAGAGCAAAAGAGAGGTGGGAGAGAGAGCAAAAGAGATGGGAAAGTGAGGGGGGAGAGAGAGCAAAAGAGAGGGGGATAGAGAGAAAAAGACAGGGGAAAGAGAGTGGGAGAGAGAGCAAAAGAGAGGGGGAGAGAGAGCAAAAGAGAGGGGGAGAGAGAACAAAAGAGAGAGGGGAGAGAGAGCAAAAGAGAGGGAAGAGAGAGCAAAAGAGAGAGGGGAGAGAGCGAGCAAAAGAGAGGGGGGAGAAGAGCAAAAGAGAGGGGGAAGAGAGAGCAAAAGAGATGGGAAAGTGAGGGGGGAGAGAGAGCAAAAGAGAGGGGGATAGAGAGAAAAAGACAGGGGAAAGAGAGTGGGAGAGAGAGCAAAAGAGAGGGGGAGAGAGAGCAAAAGAGAGAGGGGAGAGAGAGCAAAAGAGAGGGAAGAGAGAGCAAAAGAGAGGGAAGAGAGCAAAAGAGAGAGGGGAGAGAGCGAGCAAAAGAGAGGGGGAGGAGAGCAAAAGAGAGGGGGAGAGAGAGCAAAAGAGAGAGGAGAGAGAGAGCAAAAGAGAGGGAAGAGAGAGCAAAAGAGAGAGGGGAGAGAGCGAGCAAAAGAGAGGGGGGAGGAGAGCAAAAGAGATGGGAAAGTGAGGGGGGAGAGAGAGAAAAAGAGAGGGGGATAGAGAGAAAAAGACAGGGGAAAGAGAGTGGGAGAGAGAGCAAAAGAGAGGGGGAGAGAGAGCAAAAGAGAGGGGGAGAGAGAACAAAAGAGAGAGGGGAGAGAGAGCAAAAGAGAGGGAAGAGAGAGCAAAAGAGAGAGGGGAGAGAGCGAGCAAAAGAGAGGGGGGAGAAGAGCAAAAGAGAGGGGGAAGAGAGAGCAAAAGAGATGGGAAACTGAGGGGGGAGAGAGAGCAAAAGAGAGGGGGATAGAGAGAAAAAGACAGCGGAAAGAGAGTGGGAGAGAGAGCAAAAGAGAGGGGGAGAGAGAGCAAAAGAGAGAGGGGAGAGAGAGCAAAAGAGAGGGAAGAGAGAGCAAAAGAGAGAGGGGAGAGAGCGAGCAAAAGAGAGGGGGAGGAGAGCAAAAGAGAGGGGGAAGAGAGAGCAAAAGAGATGGGAAAGTGAGGGGGAGAGAGAGCAAAAGAGAGGGGATAGAGAGAAAAAGACAGGGGAAAGAGAGTCGGAGAGATAGCAAAAGAGAGGGGAAGAGAGAGCAAAAGAGAGGGGGAGAGAGAACAAAAGAGAGGCGGAGAGAGAGCAAAAGAGAGGGGGGAGAGAGAGCAAAAGAGAGGGGGGAGAAAGAGCAAAAGAGAGGGGGGAAGAGAAAAAGAGAGGGAGGTAGAGAGAGCAAAAGAGAGGGGGGAGAGAGAGCAAAAGAGAGGGGGAGAGAGCAAAAGAGAGGGGGAGAGAGCAAAAGAGAGGGGGGAGAGAGAGAGTGCAAAAGAGAGGGGGAGAGAGAGAGAGAGCAAAAGTGAGAGGGGAGAGAGAGAGCACAAGAAAGGGGGGGAGAGCAAAAGAGAGGGGGGGGAGAGAGCAAGGGGTGGGACGGCTGTACTGCAAAAAATGGCTTGTGTACACGGGCTTTAGGACTAGTATGTATGTATGTATATATATATATATATATATATATATATATATATATATATATATATATATATACATATATATACATATAATTTTGTTTTCATTGTTCTCCTTGACTGAGTGACTACAATTCCAAATTTTCTCACTCCCTTCACTTCATATTCCTAGAGAAAAATCTGACACCTAGGGCTCCATAGGCATTTTGGGCAGATAAATAAACTTTATAACTTTGAACCACGAGAGAGAGAATTAATATGAATTTGTTTAAAGGGACATTACTTTTAGGGTTGTTCTCCATCTTTTTGGGTTATTATCCATATATCTATATACAAATAAAACTATCTGTCTCCTAAATATTCTTACTGGCTTCTGAATTTTAAACAGATTTGTCGGCTCAAGGTTTCTCCCAGTTTCCATTTTTGAAAGACACAAGCAATTTTGTCATTTTTGCTCAGTGTTGGTTTCACCATAATGATCCCCTCTGTTGCTAAGTGCACCCATACATATTATATATAAAAAATTTTAACAGACAAACAGGGCGTTCCTGTGATACCCTCTATGGGTACATAACATAGCAGCAAATAGCAATTTAATATTATAAAATTGTGCTTTTTTGCATTTTTTAGAACTTTTTCTACAAATCTAGTGTAGCTAATGAAAAATACCTCCAACTAGATTCATTTTTTATTCTGATTTTAGGAATACCCCATATGTCTAGGTTTCCAACTAATTTATAGCTAATATACACCAACTAATACTAAGATGGAATTAACAATTTAATTGTAAAATTTACTTTAAGCTTATTAGCAGGCAACCAATTCAAAACTGCTACCCAAAGTATATATTTGGAAACACTAGAAACCCCAAGTGCATTTATCTAAAGTATTTTGACAATTTAACCCTTTTATCACCAGAAAATAAAATTTAGGGATTAAAATTAAAAAACTGAAAAAAATACTTATAAAAATATAATTATAAAATGATACAGTACATGTATGTATATATATATATATATATATATATATATATATAAAACAAGAGATAAAGGAAGAAAATGGGAGAAGTATTTAAAGCGCTAATACACAGAGGGCCAAAAACACACAATAATATAAACATGTGATTTCGTATCAAATACAAAAGGTTCAATAATAATCGTTATACTGTTGCTACATTGATAAAATTGCACACATAAAATTTAAAAAATATAAAAGAAACTCACTGTAGGAAAGAAAAGCTCTTCAGAAAGCTACTAATGAAGAGTTCGCATAAAAATATATATAAGAGTATATATAAGTGGACTTGTATCAAATATTAATCAAACAAAAAAATATATACAAACTAAATACACTCTTTACAATAAAAATACAAGTTGAGTAAAAGCACAGGTTCAAATTCGATAAAGAGAACAGAACAGTAGTCTTTTATAAGAGGCAAATCTCCACATAGAAGAATATCCCAATGCGTGTCAGAAAGTTGTGATGAAATGTTATCCTTTTCAGTGCCCCTCAACCGGTAAAAGTGACTTCAAATGACCCCCTTAGGGTGTATACTCACAGGACAAACCCTCAATCGATATGAGGTAAGGTTCAGGTGTTTAACCACGATATAGCCCTCAATCTGTGTCCGGTCAGCGTTACTTGTCTCACATCGATGTTCAGAATGGCTCATACAGGGCCGGTGATATGTGGAAAACAGAAGTAATGCGACAACTAGTGCAATATTGTTTAACACCAGTTTATTACGATATAAAACATGTGGCAAACGTTTGTACTCACATTTAAAAACCTCAATGATATGAGGTAACTTGAAGCAGATGAAGATAAAACAATACACAAGTGTAAAACTATCTTTGCGGTGGTCTGCGGTGTGCCGGTCTCCAAATGATTCTCTCTGCAGCCTTACGCGTTTCGAAGGTATTTATAGAACATCCGTTCTCCCTTCTTCATCAGAGGCTAGAGAATTCAAATGAGCAAGGCACCTTATCGCTAATATTTAAACTATGTCGGGACGGATCGTCGTCCCGCCCCCTAACCAGCTGTTACTCTCATTGGTTAATACTAGAGGTGTGTATACGGACCGGAAACTGGAACAACATCCTCTAATAGGGTATCGTCTACAAACAACGTGTATGTAGGGTTGCTAATAGCCCTCCATGTTTACACGGACTATGACGGCTGAAAAGACTGCTTAACATAAAGAAATATATGTGCAGCGTGTCTAGGCGATAACAATACTCGCCATAGACTAAACCAATTCATAGATATAATTACTTAGCTAGCTTACCCTATGACTAGATCCCTTTTTCTATCATATTAACCCATTAAAACTATTTTGAATTAAAACACCTTATATTATCTCCTAAAATACTAGGAGTATATAAAGGATACTAAAAATGCACTTGAAATGACTAATACATTTAGAATGATTTATATATGCACATTCTGCGTGATAACCCAGAATGGGTACATGTCTCAATACTATCATGCCTATTTTGATTATAAATGTAAACAAACAAAAAATATATATATATATGTCTATTCTAAACTTGATACACCGAGGGAAGTATTGCTTCAGGGAAAAGCTCTTAAAAAGAAAAATAGCAAAAGGGAACAGGATGTCATGTTTGTGACAAATTACAATGAAGGTGCAAAAATGATAAAGTCAGTGATAAAGAAACACTGGCATATACTAGAAAAAGATGAACTGCTAAAAAATGTGGTTGAATCAGGTCCTAAGGTAATTTTTAGGAAAAACAAGAATTTTAAGAATATCTTGGCACCCAGCGAACTAAGCAAAAATAAGAAAGAGGGAAACTGGTTAAACTCACAATCTATCGGATACTTAAAGTGCAATAGAGCAAATTGTGTGGCGTGTGAGCACCATTATGAGAGGAAACCCACTAAACAGGTTAAATCAACCAGTAACGAATCAGTGTGCGTGATTGACACCCTATGCAACTGTAAATCAACATATGCGGTTTACCTTTTGCAGTGTGATTGTGGGCTACAATACATTGGGCGCACGACCCGCCCCTTTAAAGTTAGACTTCTGGAGCATATTAATAATATAAAAGAAGGACTAACCACACATAACGTTCCGGTACATTTTTCCCATTTTCATAATAAAGACCCAAAGGGACTGAAGGGTTGTATCTTAGAAATAGTGAAACAAAATAAAAGGGGAGGGAGTAGAACCCTAGATCTCCGGAAAAGGGAGACTTTCTGGATTCATAAAATGGGTACTTTAGTACCATTTGGACTCAATAAAGATATCGACTTAGTTGCTTTTTTACTTTAATCTAACATCAGGGTAATTTTTTAATAATAGTTAGAGGACATTATATATATGAGGGGACAGTCGTTTCACAATCATTGTCTGTTCTTTGTATGGAAGGGGATATGTGCATATGTGGACAGTAGTGAGAGTATGTAAGTGAGAGTATGTATAGTCAAGTGTATATATGTAGAGTGTATGTGTGTATATAGGTGCACTTTTAATTTTTTATTATTTATTTTTATTCTTATTCCTATTTTTAACTTTATTAATGTAAAGTTACAATAGTTTTTATACACTATTACTTATTAGAGGTGGTCTGCGCGAGTGCCAGTTTCATGTTTAGAATAGACATATATATATATATTTTTTTTTTTTGTTTACATTTATAATCAAAATAGGCATGACAGTATTGAGACATGTACCCATTCTGGGTTATCACGCAGAATGTGCATATATAAATCATTTTAAATGTATTAGTCATTTCAAGTGCATTTTTAGTATCCTTTATATACTCCTAGTATTTTAGGAGATAATATAAGGTGTTTTAATTCAAAATAGTTTTAATGGGCTAATATGATAGAAAAAGGGATCTAGTCATAGGGTAAGCTAGCTAAGTAATTATAACTATGAATTGGTTTAGTCTATGGCGAGTATTGTTATCGCCTAGACACGCTGCACATATATTTCTTTATGGTAAGCAGTCTTTTCAGCCGTCATAGTCCGTGTAAACATGGAGGGCTATTAGCAACCCTACATACACGTTGTTTGTAGACGATACCCTATTAGAGGATGTTGTTCCAGTTTCCGGTCCGTATACACACCTCTAGTATTAACCAATGAGAGTAACAGCTGGTTAGGGGGCGGGACGACGATCCGTCCCGACATAGTTTAAATATTAACGATAAGGTGCCTTGCTCATTTGAATTCTCTAGCCTCTGATGAAGAAGGGAGAACGGATGTTCTATAAATACCTTCGAAACGCGTAAGGCTGCAGAGAGAATCATTTGGAGACCGGCACACCGCAGACCACCGCAAAGATAGTTTTACACTTGTGTATTGTTTTATCTTCATCTGCTTCAAGTTACCTCATATCATTGAGGTTTTTAAATGTGAGTACAAACGTTTGCCACATGTTTTATATCGTAATAAACTGGTGTTAAACAATATTGCACTAGTTGTCGCATTACTTCTGTTTTCCACATATCACCGGCCCTGTATGAGCCATTCTGAACATCGATGTGAGACAAGTAACGCTGACCGGACACAGATTGAGGGCTATATCGTGGTTAAACACCTGAACCTTACCTCATATCGATTGAGGGTTTGTCCTGTGAGTATACACCCTAAGGGGGTCATTTGAAGTCACTTTTACAGGTTGAGGGGCACTGAAAAGGATAACATTTCATCACAACTTTCTGACACGCATTGGGATATTCTTCTATGTGGAGATTTGCCTCTTATAAAAGACTACTGTTCTGTTCTCTTTATCGAATTTGAACCTGTGCTTTTACTCAACTTGTATTTTTATTGTAAAGAGTGTATTTAGTTTGTATATATTTTTTTGTTTGATTAATATTTGATACAAGTCCACTTATATATACTCTTATATATATTTTTATGCGAACTCTTCATTAGTAGCTTTCTGAAGAGCTTTTCTTTCCTACAGTGAGTTTCTTTTATATTTTTTGAATTTTATGTGTGCAATCTTATCAATGTAGCAACAGTATAACGATTATTATTGAACCTTTTGTATTTGATACGAAATCACATGTTTATATTATTGTGTGTTTTTAATTGGCCCTCTGTGTATTAGCGCTTTAAATACTTCTCCCATTTTCTTCCTTTATCTCTTGTTATTGAAATATTTGGAAAAGATATTTCACCTTTTTGGGGGACAGTGTTTTTTAGCAGCTTTTATTTAGAGGATCACTTTTTATTATTACTTTCTATTATTCATTATTCATTATTTATTATTTGGTACTCTCTATTAATATTTAATATTTTTATATATAAGTGTTATTATTATAATCAGCTTATATAGTATTTATCTTACATATACTAATTTTCATCGGTTCAGCTTACTCACTCTCATCTGTGCGCTTCATTAGGTCCAGAGCTTATACCTCCACCTAGTGGTGGTATATTCTATCTCTCTTTATATATATATATATATATATATATATATATATATATATATATATATATATATACTTTATTAACATTTGTACACTTTTATTCACATACGTACTCACAGGAAGAGAATGGGTAGGGTTAAGACAAAGTTAACAAACAATGGATTGTCCCTTTAGAGAGTTATCACTGACTGTCACAGTGATCACATGACCGTGGGGAACATTTTTGGGGCATTACTGGACTGCCTCACTCCTGAGGCATCCAGTAATAGCCTAGTGAGCCTTATATCAGCATGAATTGCAACATGCCAGTATTTAAGCTTTAAGTATGGTATTAGTGTGACTGTCACTGTGCAAACAATCACTCTGACAGCTAGTCATATTGTGGGGGTATCTCTCTGTTAATGCGAGTGAATTCGCACATCCGCCAAACTCTTCAGAGTAAAAATTTCTCGGCTCCACTGGGAATAAAAAACTCCGATATTGTGTATGTACCAAGCCAGAGTATATAAGTGCAATATACTCACTGATTGGAATTCAAATGTCGGCGGTGTCACAGAAACAAATAGAATTATTTTGATAAAAGAAATAGAGCTGTACACAATAAAAGCTCTTTCTTTTATCAGAAGAATTATAGCTGTTTCTGTGACACCGCCGACATTTGAATTCCAATCAGTGAGTATATTGCACTTATATACTCTGGCTTTGTACATACACAATATTGGAGTTTTTTATTCCTAGTGGAGCCATGAAATTTTTACTCTGAAGAGTTTGGCAGATGTGCAAAATCACTCGCATTAACAGAAAGATGCCCCCCTATATTTGAAACTTCATCATACTAACAGTTCCTTTGGGAGAGACTGTGGGAAGGCAGCAGTCCACACCTTAATGGGAGTATTTGTTCTTACCCATTACCTACAGACATTTGCAATAACAACTAAATAATTGTCTGCATTTGTATCTGTATTTTGTTAGCCAGTCATATTTGAATGCACTGTTTCTGGATAGTTTCACATGCAGGCATCCAGCAACAGCATGAAATACTCAATGATCGCAGCGTTTATCTCATGAAAAGGTAGCAAACGGTCCCGCTGACAGGCATGTGATCTCAGGGTTACCTGCCCCTGTGATCTCTATCCGGGGGGGACTCCTTAGTGCTATTTCTGCAATGCCTCACTTGTAGTCCAGTATATGGTCGCCGTACAGGTTATAGCTTGTGTCTTAAAGGGCTCAGTCACAGATGCTGTACCATGTACAGTGTCTGTCATTAAGGGGTTAATTATTGTCGTAAACCATCTCTATGATATACTTTCATTATTTCTTTTTATAGTACTATAACTGAAGATTGTGGCCTTTCCATTTCTCATGGGAATTTAAAGTGCAGACTTCAAAATCCATAAGCTGTCCCTGCTATATTCCATACTGTTTGCTTACTCATTCATATCTGTTTCCAATTTCAGTTGTCCTCATCCTAGAAGGTTAGGAAAAGCAAGGTTAGAACATGGTGACAACCATGACTTTAAAGGGACACTGTACCCAAAATGTTTTGTGATTCAGATAGAGCATGCAATTTTAAGCAACTTTCTAATTTACTTCTGTTATCAATTTTTCTTCATTCTCTTGATATCTTTATTTGAAAAAGAAGGCATCTAAGCTAAGGAGCCAGCAAATTTGTGGTTCAGAACCATGGACAGCATTTGTTTATTGGTGCTGCCCAATCAGCAAGGACAACCCAGGTTGTTCACCAAAAATGTGCCGGCATCTAAACTTAAATTCTTGCTTTTCAAATAAACATACCAAGAGAATGAAGAAAATGTGATAATAGGAGTACATTAGAAAGTTGCTTAAAATTGCATGCTCTATCTGAATCACAAAAGAAAAAAATTTGGGTACAGTGTCCCTTTAAGGCAACTTTCCATTTATATGTTTAATAGTTAAACCCCTGTCATTTAAAAAAAAAAAATCTTTTACTTTAAATACTTCATTATAC
Source organism: Bombina bombina (assembly GCF_027579735.1). NCBI lineage: Eukaryota > Metazoa > Chordata > Amphibia > Anura > Bombinatoridae > Bombina > Bombina bombina. Next base: position 247,744 of record NW_026512232.1, read on the forward strand.
CTAGTATTTATTTTGTGTTTTATGTCACTTTTAATGCAAAATTCCTTAACAGAAAAAGTTTTATTTTTAAACAAGAATGCCCCTTTAAGAATGTGTTCCTGTTGGACTTGCCTTTGAAAGCACTGGATTTATCATGCTAATTGACTGCAACAAAACAAAAGCAGCGTGCTGTGTTTTCATTGCATTTACATCAACAAGTGCCCATCTATCAAAATACAAATTGTCACACTCATGTCCTTTATCGCACTTCGTTTGTGTTGTTTGTTCTAGGAATGTCACCTTTGTTGAATAAAAATACCAGCCATATAATGAGCAGAATGAAATCGGTAACTGAAAGGGATATAACAAAGGAAGTTGAGCTCTTGTTACGGATCTAAATCAGGGCTGCCTAGTGAGAGCTACTTATTTTGTATAGTTTGTCAGTTTGATAGACTTTTGTATTCAAGCCTTGCTGTTCACAAAGGCAGAAGTAGAGACCTCCTTAGGGGAAGAGGATGCATTGCTGGGCACAGAAAATGGTGTGCTCTTTTTTTACCCAAGGTTCCCTGAGGCATCATGTTATTTTACAATTATTGCCAGCCTCTCTGGCCAATAGCGCTTCTCTGTGTGCTCTCTGTTTTGCCCTAAAACATATTGTACATGCTCAGTGTAGCGTAACACACTCTTAAAGGGACAGTATACACCAATTTTCATTAAACTGCATGTAATAGACACCACTATAAAGAATAATATGCACAGACAATTCTCTAAAAATCCAACATAAAACTTTTTAAAAACGTACTTAGAAGCTCCCAATTTAGCACTGTTGATGAGATTAGCCTGGGACACCCACTGAAAGCGGCTGAGAGCAGAACCTCCCCTGCATATGAAAAGACCCATTATACAAACAGAAGCAATCTGAAGTCTGTATACATCAGTACACAGCTAAAACTTTGGGGCTTGGTTAGGAGTCTGAAAATCAGCACAATGTTATTTAAAAATAAGCAAAACTATACATTTTTACAAAAACACTCCCAGATGGGCTATATAAATGGATCATCTACAAAACATTTTTGCAAAGAAAAATCTAGTGTACAATGTCCCTTTAAAGGGAACTTGACCAGGGAAGGAGAAGACACTACTTGGCTGGGTTCATGCTTGCTGCTCTCTCAGTCCACCCAAGCAGTAAATGAGTGAGTACGGCACTTAGAGCTCGTTCCCATTGAGCCATAATTAAAGTGATGGTAAATGTATCCAATCCAAATACTGACCAATTAATTTACATACTATGCAAGCTTCAGTCGCTATATATTTTTTTAAATATAATCGGTCATTATATATAAATGTATTATATACACCATCATTGACACGCTCTACCCCCATTCAACTTCCTTATTCTATATATTCGCAAGCACTGTGGGCATCAGTGTATTCAATAATGAGAATGCGCTCTAAAGGCTGTGACACACTGCAAGCGAAGCGGCGCATCGCTTCTGAAGTTCAAATATTTCATCTCTGAAGGCTGTGACACACTGCAAGCGGAGCGACGCGCAGCGTGTAGATGCGACTGTGCGCACTCGGTGTGTCCTGCCTTTTCATCTCTGAGCACTCTGCTGCGTCAGGTTGCGTAGCTGAGCACTTAGAGATGAAATATTTTATCTTTAGAAGCGATGCGACACGGAGCGAAGCAGCTGCTTCACCTCGTGTCGCTCTGCTTGCAGTGTGTCACAGCCTTGAGTGCTCAGCTACGCAACCTGACACAGCAGAGTGCTCACAGATGAAAAGGCAGGACACACTGAGCGCACACAGTCGCATGTACACGCTGTGCACCGCTCCGCTTGCAGTGTGTCACAGCCTTTATGCTTATGTTCAGTATGACGTTATGAACGCTTGCACAGAAGATTGTTTTTTTCTTCTTCAAGATACATGCCAAAATGCCAGAAATTTAATTGGCCTTCGGAAAACACGCACTAAAAAAAAAAGCTATAAGTGTCAGGGCTGCAGGAGCGATCATTATAACAGTAGCGGTTAGAAAAGAAAATACCTAAGTTAGAATGCAAAAGTAAGTTTTTCATGAATGAAACATACTATTTTTTTATTTGACATCTGATTTTATTAAAGGGACAGTACACTGTAAAATTGTTTTTCCATTAATGTATTTTCAATGACCTGTTATACCAACTGCAGAGTATAAAATATTTGAGAAATTGCATTTACAGGTTTATTTGTGTATATAAAGTAGCTGGTTTTGTGCTTTGAAACCACAGCCTATTACAATGGGTTGAGCTTCAGGTAATATCAGATCTCATTATGTTATCACTTTTATGTACACAGACTTGCTTCCTTATCTTATATTTGTCTGGAACACTAAAGCTCAATACATAGAGAGAACAATGGCAAATTATCATTTTATTACTTAACTATCCTCCATCCCACTGGGAGTGTAATCTCTTCTGCTGGCTGTGTTTACTTAGGCTTGTCAATAGCGTATACGCCAGTATCAAAACTTTCAGTATAGGTTTGGAAACCACAAGCTAAATCGGCTATTTCAAATGCTGAAATATGAGTAAAGGAGCTACTTGCAACCAATTTAATACACTCTAGCAGGTAAAAGTGATCATTGGGAATAATTTAAAGGGAAGAAAGTTTTTGGGTGAACTGTCCCTTTAAGCACGCCGTCTGAGTTTACCATCACTTTAAGTTTGTGCGAGGTTGCAAACCGATAAATATGCTGTCGGTAGCAATTTTGTGTATCGACTGCTTCCTATGTCAAATTATACCACAAAACATTTTCGCGTCCTATAGTAAGTATTAGAAGCTGTTAAGCACTTATTTATACCAGGTTTCCAATGAAAGCGCAAACCATTAATACACTGGCGGAGGCTGTCGATAGATTGAAAAAAATTACACCTAGCTCAACTAGGTGTAAAAGAGCACAAATTTGCTGTATGCGGTTGCCATTGAAATTTTGGGTAGCAGATTCCGCATAAAAACATTAAATAGTAGCTAATGTCTTCTGAAACAAGTTTTTATACAGAGTTAGTAAACTTTCATCCATTAATAGCTAAAGAAATATTTTTATTATACATGGGTGAGTGTTGTAATTGTAGAGAACTGAAACTACATTTTTTTACTTCACTAATATATGTTTTACAGAAAATAATGACACTTATGAACTAAGTCCCGAGTGCCAGTGAAATCTGTGTTCTCTGCCAAACCCTCACTCACGGTAGTAACACCAATTTGTCCACAGTACCTTACAGTAGAACTTTGGGTATCACCCTTAATCATGCATAATTAAAGCTGATACCCAAAACTTTGCTGTGTTTTTACCATCTGTAACCAAATAAAGAAGGATTTCTACTGCATGATGTTGTGGACAAGTTTGTGTTCCTACAATAAATGGTTAATAGTGGAAAAAAATCTTCAATAAATATAACTAATGTTATCGATATACTGTATATAAATAAAAACTCAGTTGCTGTCTTAGGCCCATAACTATCAACCAAACAGTCATACAATACAAGGCTAAATAAGTCACAGCAATAAAATACATTCAATAATAAATGTGACAAATGGCAACAAAGTGATTAAACAAATTAGTCTCTATATACAGGGGTTGGACATAATAATGTGGACACCATTATTATAGAAGTTAATATTTGTGTAGGCTACAGTGAAAAAAACATTGCGATTATGTTTTGTTTATCTTTTCTTTGTCTATATTGTCTAGGTTCTATGCTAGTGTAGTGTTCAGTGGTTAGTACAAGCGGTAGGTTAAATGGGTGACTTAATTTAAGGATAAGTTTCTAGCGTTGGACTTAAAATACTTAGGCCTCTTTTATAATAACCTCCTCCTGGTTATAAAAAATGTGATAAGTGATAAATTTATAAAAGTGGCGCTACAGTAGCTTTAAAGGGACAGTATTATATACACTCATTTTCATATAACTGCATGTAATAGACACTACTATAAAGAATAAGATGCACAGATACTGATATAAAAATCCAGTATAAAACAGTTTAAAAACTTACTTAGAAGCTGTCAGTTTGGCTCTGTTGAAAAGGTAGCTGGAAAGCCCACTGCAAGTGGGAAATAAGACACTCCCCCCTCCCCATTCTTTTGCATATGAAAAGACCCTTTACACAAACAGGAGCAAGCTGGAGAAGGTAGCTGACGGTATTCAAATAAAACTTTGGGGCTTGGTTACGAGTCTGAAAATCAGAGCAATGTTATTTAAAAATAAGCAAAACTGTACATTTATTTTAAAAAAAAAACTTTATGGGCTATATAAATAGATAATCTACAAAACATTTATGCAAAGAAAAAATGAGTGTATAATGTCCCTTTAAGTATTAAAAACTATGGGTAGTGTATACTAATATGGTTTAATAACAGGGAATGTAAGCCTTTAGAAGATATAAATATATAATTCTAAAACACTAAATTAAATGTGTGTAATGTAAACAAGCAATTTTTTTAAAAAATCATTAAGAAAACAACCCAAAATGATTTGATATAATGAGATGATGAACAATTGTCACTTAAAAAAGTTGCAGCAACAAATTGATATATATATATATATAAAAAAACAATTTTTTGGTAAATTTAGCTTATTATAATGGTGCATAAATAAACATCATAGAACAAACAAAACAAAGATAATAATCTTCGTTTTGTTTGTTCTATGATGTTTATGCACCATTAAAATAAGCTAAATTTACAAAAAAAAATTTTTTATATATATATCTTAATTTGTTGCTGCAACTTTTTTAAGTGACAATTGTTCATCATCTCATTATATCAAATCATTTTGGGTTGTTTTCTTAATGATGTTTTTAAAAAAATTGCTTGTTTACATTACACACATTTAATTTAGTGTTTTAGAATTATATATTTATATCTTCTAAAGGCTTACATTCCCTGTTATTAAACCATATTAGTATATACTACCCATAGTTTTTAATACTTAAAGCTACTGTAGCGCCACTTTTATAATTGGGTGACTTGTCAGACTTCCAAAGAGGACAAATTGTTGGAGCTCGTTTGCAGGAGCATCTATAACCATAATAGCAAGTACTTGGACATTCTAGGTGATCAGGTGCATTCTATGGTCCATATAATGTTTCCCAACAATAAGGCCATTTTTCAAGATGATAAAGTGCCCATACACACAGCAAGAACATTTAAGGCTTGCTTTGCACTAAGATTACCGTCAACATCTGCCCAGGCCAGCTCAATCACCTGACTTGAATATCATCAAACTACTGTGGACAGTTTTGAAGAGAAGAGAGAGAAGCAGATTCCCCCTCCAACATCTCTGAAGCAACTGGCAGATGTTGTTATAGATGAATGATGCAACATTCCACTGGACACTATTTAAAAGTTGTATGAATCTATTCCAAGAAGCTGTATTAAAGGCAATTGGTGGCCAAACATCTTATTAATAAAATATATATATATATTGTCTATTTCCCAGGTGTTCACATTATTTTGTCCTACCCCTATATGTTAGATATTCAATGGAAATCATGCCTATAGATTTAAGATGTTTTTAATGTCCCTTTAATGCTTCTATTAAATTAAAAATAGTTAAAATGAGTAATTGAGCTTTTTTTAAAAAAAAAAAAGTGGAATTATTTCTGTGCTGCCAATATTTCTCATTGGCTGTGTAGTTTTTTGTTTTTGGCTGTGCTGGATTTTTGAAGGCTGTATTCCAGGCAGGTGGAACCAACTCCCATTAACCTTAAAGGGACAGTGTACCATAACATTTGTTTCCCTCTAATGTTTTTCCAATGACTTGTTATACTGCCTCTCTTTCTTCACTCCGGCCTCTCTTTCCAGACAGAGCACAAACCCTAGCCTAACCTTACATTTAACCCCAGTTTTTTATACCAGTACCTAGCCCCTAACCCCAACCACAGTCCTTCACTTAGATACTAACCCCCAGTCACTAATTCCTAACCTGGAGCCATAACCTTATTTACCCCTAATTCTTAATCCCATTCTGTAAACTCAATATCTAAATTTAACCAAAATCCCTAACATTAATCCCAATCCCTAACATCAGGCTCTCACACAGTTACTAACCCTAATGCTAATCCATACACCTAGTAATCACTAACATCAATCCCTAACTATTCACTAACCTCAATCCATTAATTTACCCCTAATTTTTAACCTCAGTCCCTGATCCTTAATTTAGTACTTAAACTCATATCCTAACGCCAATCCCTAACCCTATCCTTAAATAGGCTGACCATATTGCCGCTTTAAAAAGGGACACATATGAAAAATACATATGTCAGTGCTTTTTAAAGAAATGTTTTGTATAAGAACCCTGACATATGTATTTTCAATATGTGTCCCTTTTTAAAGCAGCAATATGGTCACCCTACCCTTGAACATACCTAATCCAAGATCTTAACCTTGTCACCCACTCCAGTTACTATACCCAATCCCCAATTTAACTCCCCATTCTCCACCTCAATCTATAACTTTACCTCAGTTACTCTCTGTAAGCCCTAACCACAGTCCTTCTCTTAAGTTGCTAACCCCAACCCCCAACATTACCCCTACTCCCTAAACTCAATTCTTAAACTTAACCTCAACCCCTACCTTTAGTTTTCACCCTAATTCTTTAACCTAACTTAAATACCTGAACATAAGTTTAACCTCAAACCAAAACCCAGTCCCTCATACCAGTTACTAAATCTAATCCTTACTTTACTCCTAACCTTAGTTCATAACCCAATCCACAGTCCAATAACTAACCCCAATGCCTAACCCTACAGTATACTCAAGCCCTAACCCTACCTTTATGTTTACCACAAGCCCTAACCCTAAACTCACCATCCCAAGGCAGATCATGCTGTGACCTGAGATGTCATCGCAGAAAATGCAGCATATCTGCAGAAAGTACAGGACACATGCAGGAACTGTTAGTGCTTTCACTTTTCAGTGCTGCCCCACATCAGGCTTTTAAAATGTGCTTTATTCTCCAGTCAATCAATACACTGCGATTGAGCTGGTGCTTTAGTGTAAATGCATAATTTTAAATAGAATTTTATTTAAAAAAGACCTGCAGAAAAATGTTCAGTAAAAAAAATGTATTCGCAGAAAGTGTAGAAAAGTTCTGTCTTCTAGGTTCACCACTAACCATAAAGCCAATACCTAACCCTGTCTTCAATCCCTAATTCCATCACCTAATCTTAACCCTAAACCTTATACCCAGTCCATTAGTTCAAAGAGAGACTGGCACCTTAAGTGTGTGTTTGAATTTATGTATATACACTCTATATGGCCAATTGTATATAAAATATTTATCTGTAAATTTCATGGCTATTTGCTAAATTAAACATCATAGGATGCCACCTTTACCACATCTAGCAGCAACAACAAACCAGCCATGAAGTAGTAGACCATGCAACTCACAGAGTGCTGAATCATGTAGCATGTACAAATTGCCTATAATCTGTTGTATCTCTCACTTCAGAGTTCCAAACGGACTCTGGAAACAACATCAGCACAAGAACTGTGTGTTGGGAGTCTAATAAAATGGGTTTGCAGGGCTGAGCGGCTGTACACAATCCTTACTTCAAAGTGCGCTGGTTGTAATTGTGTAAAGCACAACGTCACTGGACGCTGGAACTGTAGAAACATGTTCTCTCTTCACTATCTGGCAGTCTGATGGAATAATCTTGGTGTGGTAGATGTCAGAAGAACACTAACATAATGCATTGTGCCTACTGTACAGTTTTGTGGAGGGGAGATTATGGTCTGGCTGTTTTTCCGTGTTTGTGCTAAGTCCCTTAGTTCCAGTGAAGAGTCATCTTAATGCTACAGGAAACAAAGATATTTTAGACAAGTGGGAGCTTCCAACATTGTGGCAACAGTTTGGGGAAGGCCCATTTCTATACCAAAATGACTGTGCCCCTGTGCACAAAGTGAGGTCCATGAACACTTGGTTTGATGAGTTTGGTGTAGAGAAACTCAAGTGGCCTGCATAAAGCCTTGTCCTCAACCCCATTGTACAACTTTGGGATGAATTGAAATGCTGAGCCGGACGTTCTTATCCAGCCTTAACTCACAAATGCACTTTTGAATGAATGGACACAAATTCCATTTATACACTCCAAAATCTTGTGGAACGTCTTCCCAGAAGCATGGTTTTGGAGTAATATATATATATATATATATATATATATATATATATAAACAGCTTTCAGGGACTCAGGCAGTTAACCCCAGACCAGCCATAGGGAAAATTACAAAACAAAATTATTAACACAACACATAGAAATTCTGGTGCTCTCTTGCAAGCACACAGCTAGATTAAAAGCAAAATAGAAGAGTTAGTTACAGTATTTGGCCAAATGGTGATAGTTCCAAGGCCACATCAAATTCTCTTCCTCACTTGGTCCCTAACCTACAGCCACAGCCTACAGATGCCTGATGAAACGGCGATTATAAAGCTGAGAAATGCATTGCATTAGGGGGCTACATGTTTATGCCCCATCACACTTGATGCTTAATGTTTTTAGGTGAGTTGTAATAAACCCCCTTTTTAACTGAAGCCAAGTGTTAGCACCTTATTATCACTAAAACCGACCACATCTGGGAGTTGTATCCGGTGTTACTGATTGAAACCGTGACAAGGGTTAGCTGATACACCCCAAGATATTAGCCCGTTACTACCATCAAATAAGGGTGCTCCAGCTAAATGGGAGTGTCCATTTGGTAACGATCGATGTGTGATTTGGCTGTACTTCTGATCTACACATGAGGCGCTCCTCTGTTTTTGTATCCATTTTAGAGCCTGATCTGGAGTGATCTACGAGGAGGAGAGCAGCCATTCACCTTTTGTTTGGACTATCTTTTGTCTATGGACTATGCACAGTAACATCTGACCCATTGTGGGATAGCATTGATCTTTATCCACCTCCATTTGGTTTTATTTTTTATTTTATTTGTATTTATTTTTTATTTTTGGATATTAGTTTTTAGCTGTTGTTTTTTTTCTTTGCATTATATATCAAGTGTTTTCCCAATCATATGAATATTGGATTGAGGGTTATATGTTCATTTTAGTCTAGCAATCCCACTGCTAGAAGAGAGTGCCCCCTTATATTGGTTGTTCTATTAACCTACAGCCACGCAATGCATGCATTGAACCAAACACACTGAGATACCAACAAGGATGACACAGGCCCTTTGTAATATGTGTTGTGTTAATAATGATGTTTTGTAATTTTTCTTGTGTGCTTTGCATCCAGTCTGGTGATAGTTATATGTTTAGACTAAACCTTTCGTATCAATTTGAATATCCAGAAATTCCAGTCACAGAAATCCACTTCTGTTGGAAAGTAGAGAGTCTTTGAAGATAACCACAAAATGTTTATGATTGTAATTAACAGGTGAAATATTTTGCTGAGAAAATATCAAACATAAAAACATATCCAATGAGCATATATCAAACAAGTCGAGGAATAGCATAATACTAGGCAGAGGGATCTTATAAAGGTAGACACTAACTCATACAGCTAATGATATATGCTTCTTTCCTGAAAATAAAGCAGTTCCAAAATTGTAGAGTAATCATTTCTGTAGTGCATGAGCGTGCTCCACGCACAAAATGAACCTCTTAACCTGTTTCTGGGAATGTGTGTTTAATCACTTTCAGGAACACTTAGATTTCCTCCTTGCACATGACTACAAGAATATATTTTATGTACGTTTGTGTTTATGTGAGTGTTGTTACGTGTGTATGCGAGTGTATGTGTTTATATGTGTGTATGCTAGTGTGTGTTTATGTGAGTGTTGTTACGTGTGTATGCGTGTTTGTTTGTTGGTACGTGTGTATGCGTGTGTGTGTTTATGTGTGTGTAATTACATGTACATGTTTATGTGTGTGTTGGTACGTGTGTATGTGCTTGTGTGTGTTGGTACGTGTGTATGCACGTGTATGTGTTTATGTGTGTGTTGGTACGTGTATGGGTTTATATGTGTGTTGGTACGTGTTTGTGTGTGTATGTGTTTATGTGTGTGTTGGTACTATGCGTGTTTATGCATATATGTGCGTGTTGGTACGCGTGTGTGTTTATGTATGTGTCTGTGCATGTTTATGTATATATGTGCGTGTTGGTATGTGTCTGGGTGTGTTTATGTGTATATGTGCATGTTGGTATGTCTGTGTGTTTTTGTACTGTGTGGGTGTTTATATGTGTGTATGTGTTTATATGTGTGTTGGTACGTGTTTATGTGTTTGTGTATGTTGTTACATGTTTATGTGCATGTTGTAGGGTTGCCACCTCAGCCATGTTTTCCTTGACACTTATGAGTTACACATGCTGCAGGGTGTGCAGGGAGGAACATGCATTGTGTTTCTGGACAGCACTATTCATATTCCTCCCTGCACACCCTGCAGCATGTGTAACTTATAAGTGTTCTGTATTTTAAGGGACGGGTGGCAACCCTAGCGTGTTGGTACGTGTGTATTTATGTACTGTGTGGGTGTGTATGTGTTAATGTATGTATCTGTGCATGCGAGTGCATTCATATGTGTATGTATGTGTCATGGACATTGATCACACAGGCTCTGCATCAGTTTCATGCCATTCTATTAACTTCTATTTCTATGTTTCTTATCTGCCAAACTGCCACACTCCATTAGTGAAAACTCTGTCAGCTATTACTACCTGTCTGCATCAAAAGTGTCCTTCACTGGTGTAGGATCTGATTTTCTTGATTTCACATCCAAATCTGACTTAACATTTATCTTCTTTTCACTGTGGTCTGACTGCTGAGAACAGTCATCTCCAATTGTCAGTGATATTTTATTGAGGCCTGCAGCCAATTAGGGACAACCTGTAGCTATTTAAAGGGGAAAAAAAAAATGTCTTTGCTGCATTTGAAAGAGGGTGTTTTAGATTTTTTTTTTTAGATATATTTTTGTTTTTATACTTGTGCTGAGATATAACTTTCCAAATAAAGCAATAAAGCAATGAGAGTTCTGTGTATTAGCCAGTGAGCAATCAGTCCTTAAAGAGACATTAAACACTTTGAGATGGTACTATAAAATTATTAATTGAATGTATTAAAGAACTCTGCAATATACTTCCATTATTTATATTGTCCCCTTTTCCTGTAATTCCATTCTGAAATTGTGAGCTTTTTAGTTCCTCTTAAAAATCCGCCCGACAGGGCCACCATCAGGGGGTTAATAGGGTGACTCCTGTCAGGGGCCCAGTGAACCAGGGGGCCCCATGAGTCAAGTACAACTATTACTAAAATATTTTTTATTTATTTTTTTACATTTTGGCAGCCACCAGAGGGTGCTACAGTAGAGTGCTATTGAACGTGAGAAATGTCATTACAAGGGGTAAAGCATTAGCATTTGAGAGGATTTCTGAGTGTGCACTAAACCACTATTTCTTGGCACTTCAGTTTGTACAGTGTGTGCCTGAGTCAGATGGCAGATCACTTTTATTTGCAGAGTAGGTAGCACTTACTTTGTAAATGTTTTTAATTTATTTGTGCAATTTCGGATTGTAACTTCAGTGTGGTAGTTGTATGGTGGGGCCAGTGGTCCATAAAAACACATTTTTTTAGCAATACAGTATCTCACAAAAGTGAGTACACCCCTCTCATTTTTGTAAATATTTTATTATATCTTTCCATGTGACAACACTGAAGAAATTACACTTTGCTACAATGTAAAGTAGTTGGTGTATAGCCAGTATAACAGTGTAAATTTGCTATCCCCTCAAAATAACTCAACACACAGCCATTAATGTCTAAACCGTTGGCAACAAAAGTGAGTAGAAATGTCCAAATTAGGCCCAATTAGCCATTTTCCCTCCCCGGTGTCATGTGACTCATTAGTGTTACAAGGTGGGGAGCAGGTGTGTTAAATTTGGTATTATCGCTCTCACACTCTCTCATACTGGTCACTGGAAGTTCAACATGGCACCTCTCTGAGGATCTGAAAAAAATCATTTTTGCTCTACATAAAGATGGCCTAGGCTATAAGAAGATTGCCAAGACCCTGAAACTGAGCTGCAGCACGGTGGGCAAGACCATACAGCGGTTTCACAGGACAGGTTCCACTCAGAACAGGCCTTGCCATGGTTGGCCAAAGAAGTTGAGTGCACGTGATCAGCGTCATATCCAGAGGTTGTCTTTGGGAAATAGATGTATGAGTGCTGCCAGCATTGCTGCAGAGGTTGAAGGGATGGGGAGTCAGCCTATCAGTGCTCAGACCTTATGCTGCACACTGCATCAAATTGGTCTGCATGGCTGTTGTCCCAGAAGGAAGCCTTTTCTGAAGATGATGCACAAGAAAGCCCGTAAACAGCTTGCTGAAGACAAGCAGACTAAGGACATGGATTACTGGAACCATGTCCTGTGGTCCAATGAGACTAAGATAAACTTATTTGGTTCAAATGGTGTCAAGCGTGTGTGGGGGCAACCAGGTGAGGAGTACAAAGACAAGTGTGTTTTGCCTACGGTCAAGCATGGTGGTGGGAGTTTCATCGTCTGGGCCTACATGAGTGCTGCCGTCACTGGGGAGCTACAGTTCATTGAGGGAACCATGAATGCCAGTATGTACTGTGACATACTGAAGCAGTGCATGATCTGCCAAAAGGGCACCTATCATTTGTGTATTGAGGAGGAAACAAAAGTGTAAAATACTGTGTATATATATATATATATATATATATATATATATATATTAATTACATTCTAGTTTAGTGCCCCTTTTATGCAAGGACTTTCCATATGCAGGTTAACTTAACACTGTTCAATTTACACTACAGCTGACTTAATTTTGAAATACATAAAAACAAGCCTAAATCCTGCATTTAACAAGATCTAATGGTATGAGACAGTATCACAGCGTATGGTTCCACCAAAGCCATATAGAGTACAGCATTTACAAAATCCATCAGTACAGCTGACAGATTTGAAGTAATGCTCTTGGTTGGGGAAAATGGAGGGGAAACAAACATATGTCAACATTTCAAAAGTACTTTTCTTCATCTACCCATTCTGACAGATCATTAATGTACAATTTTGAATTCACAGAAGTATTTTTGTTTGCACATTTACAAATATGACTCTTTAAAAAGTGATCTCTTAATTTCTGCTATTTTTTTATCATGCATGTCACACACTGTTGATTTAGGGCATGGCAATGTGCAGAAATGTTTCCTCTTGTGAGTGTTTCAGTGGGTGTCTGTGTTTATGTCTTTGTGCTTTTGTTGGTGTCTCTATGAGTGTGTATGTCTGTGTTTTTGCATTTTCTGTGGATGTCTCTGTGAGTGTGTGTGTGTAGTCTTTGTGCATTTTCTGTGGATGTCTCAGTGAGGGTGTGTATGTATGTCTGTGTGTTTTCTGTGGGTGTCTCTGTGAGGTTTGTGTGTCTGTCTTTGTGCACTTTCTGTGGATGTCTCAGTTAGGGTGTGTGTGTGTATGTATGTATGTCTTTGTGTGTTTTCTGTGGGTGTCTCTGTGTGTGTATGTATTTGTGTGTTTTCTGTGGGTGTCTGTGTGTGTATGTCTTTGTGTGTTTTCTAAGGCTGTCTCTGTGGGTGTTTCCTTGGGTGTATAGGTCTCTGTGAGGGTGTGTGCATATGTCTGTGTGTTTTCTGTGGGTCTCTCTGTGAGGGTTTGTGTGTCTGTCTTTGTGCATTTTCTGTGGCTGTCTCAGTGAGGGTGTGTTTGTGTATGTATGTATGTCTTTGTGTGTTTACTGTGGGTGTCTGTAAGTGTGTATGTCTTTGTGTGTTTTCTAAGGCTGTCTCTGTGGGTGTTTCCTTGGGTGTATGTGCAAGTTTGTGTGTGTGTGTCCATTGTCTGTTCCTTTTTAGGACATTTGACCTTACTTCTGATTATTTACATCTTTCTACAGACAATGGGGCCTATCTATCAAGCTCCGTATTCAGCGAGGTCTGGCGGACCTGATCCGCACTGTCAGATCAGGTCGCCAGACTTTGATAAATTGAGGCATTTGAGACTAATGAGACAATTCTGGAAGTCACCAATCCACCACTTAACCTTTATATTATTGTTTAGGCAGTTCAGGGCTTTTCCTTTCAGCCACTGAATGCTGTTGTCATCATATAGTTGTCATCTTCCTTGACAAAAAGATAATCAGAACTCCATATTTTGTCTTGTAAATCTACCTCATTACTTGTCAGGTCAATGTAAACAAGTGCTGAGTGTCTGTGTGGGTGTCTGTGTCTGAGTGTGTTTCTTTGCGTGTCTGCTAGAGTGTCTATATGTGAATCCTTGTGTGTGTGTGTGTGTGTGTGTGTGTGTGTGTGTCAGTGTATGAGTGTGTCTGTGTGTTTCTGTGTTTGTGTGATACATGTTTGACTACACTTAAAGGGACAGTCTACACCAGAATTTTTTTTGTTTTAAAATATAGATAATCCATTTATTACCCATTTCCCAGTTTTGCATAACTAACACAGTTATATTAATATACTTTTAACCTCTGTGATTATCTTGTATCTAAGCCTCTGCAAACTGCCCCTTTTTTCAGTTCTTTTGACAGACTTGCAGTCTAGCCAATCAGTGGCTGCTCCCAGATAACTTCTCGTGCACGAGCACAGTGTTATCTATATGAAATACGTGAACTAACACCCTCTAGTGGTGAAAAACTGTTAAAATGCAATCTAAAAGAGGTGGGCTTCAAGGTCTAAGAAATTAGCATATGAACCTCCTAGGTTAAGCTTTCAACTAAGAATACCAAGAGAACAAAGCAAAATTGGTGATAAAAGTAAATTGGAAAATTGTTTAAAATTACATGCTCTATCTGAATCATGAACGTTTATTTTGGCCTAGACTGTCCCTTTAAGAATAAAGTGCATATACGTTTTAGTCACTTGGTCAAAAATTGCACATGTCAAGGGGGGGGGGGGCTGATCAATGGTTAAGTAAGCATTGCACAAGCATTTTTTGTGAAATGCTTGTGCAATGCTGCCCCCTGGCAGCGTAGAAACAGCTGCATTCACAGCTATATAAATTGGCCCCTTAAACTTTACACTTATTTTGTTACTATTTAAAAAGCTAATGAAACTTTAAAAAATAATCTACATGTTATTATCAGACTATTGTTTTCTTTGTATGCATCACTCTGTCTGGCATTTATTTAGTTTTTAATGTCCCTTTAAAGTCAATGTAGACAATCATGCTTCAAATGAAAACAAAAGAGCTTTTTTTTCATGCAAAAATATTTTAAACACGTCTCTATAGTTATATGCATGATAGAATTTTTTAGCATTTACTGCCCCTCTAAGGCTGTTATCATCTTTAGTCTGGTGCACTACTATAGACAATTAGAACTTTTCATTGCTTTATGCCACTACATTCTGCACTTTGTGTCAGGGGTCAAGTCCTACAAGAAAAAGTGTGGGAACTCACCAAGACTTCCACCCCCCCTTTTACAATTAATATTGTTTTATACACACACAAATACTGTATTTATATGTATATAATCTATACACTTTGGATAATGAAAGCAAATTCAATCCAATGAAGGGTCTGAGAATGCTCCTTTGGGCCTGAGAACGCTCCTCTGCCAGAGAGTCTTACCAATTTAAGGTGCAATAGTTCTATTTCTGCTGAGGTGAGCTAAATAACCCCAGAGCAAGCCACACAGAAATGTAAGCACCATGTGTTCCACACAGTGCGGGGTGATCACACAGCAGGACCACTGACAGGCTTTCATTTACTGTATTGTAGGAAGTGTTACTGCCCATTACTTGAGGCTCTCACTATCCCTCTAACCAGACTGTGCTCCAGCTTCTCCCACTAGCAGCAGCAAGAGTTTTTACTGAAGCGTTTCTGTTCTCTATCCATAGGGAACTTAGTTCCTCCTGCAAAAAAATTCCCGCTCGACTTGACCCCTGCTTTGTGTGTTGGTTCAAAACTATCTCTAGCCATTCCCTGTATGATGTTTATGCTGAAGGGATTGCCATATTGTATTTTGAAATTTGAAAAGAAGAACAAAATTTCCCCTTGACATTTGTTTTGCCTCTTAAAGGGCTCATGTTAAATAACCAGCTATTACAAGTGACCTCAATCTTGCGGTTACCAAATCACAAGATGCATATACGAGTATACTATGAACTCTTGCACATGCTCAGTAGGACCTTGTGCCTCAGAAAGTTGGAATATAAAAATACTGTGCACAATTTGATAATCGAAGAAAATGTAAACTATTTATTTTTTAATTTCCTGAGCTCTCTGAATCATGGAAGTTTAATTTTAAGTTTAGTGTTTCATTAACTATTTAGTGGTTAACCTTAGTTACATGCAAGCAATAGTAAAGTGCATTTTCATTTTGCACTTATGTCCCTTTATGAGAATCACAATTGTCTAATAATATCAAACTCCTCAGTTTCAATAAAGGTTCATTCCCTTCTTGACTTTTGTAATAAATCTTCTGCACTGATCAGCACTAGGGGGGAGATTTATCAAAGGCTAGGCGAACTCTGTATGTGCTTCGCCTGTAACTGCGCCCCAGCTCGCCTCCAGAGAAGTGCACATGTGCGCCTGAATTTATAAAAAAAATAGATGTCATTTTGCACGTTTAGTAAAAGGTGAGCTGGGGCATAGTAATGATAAATTTTGCTTGTCAGAAAAAGCATTTACTCCCTATTTCTCATTTCTCAGTACATCCCTGTAAATATTTACGCCGCCATGTCTTGATTATTAAAAAAGCGTTTTTTAGGTATCTATTTTGCGCATATTTATATTATATAATGTTTCCGTGCTGTTTTTGCCATATGTTGGTAATTTAAGATTGCAAAAATCAATATATATATATATATATATATATATATTTAAAACTCTTGGTACCCGTTGTGATACAAATGTGATATGGCAGGCCATATAGAGTGTGATGAATGTGAACCAGTCTTCTTGGCCTATATGAATCTATATAGACCTAGAAATCCAGAGTTGCTGTAATGGCATAGACTTGAAGTTTATATATAACTTGTTTTGATTGAAAAAATGCTGAACAAAACAATATGTATTCCGAAAGAACAAATGACTCATCCTTGGTTGAGACATTTGTTGGACCGGATACATCTTGACCGGAATAAGAGACACAGACAGTTTCATAACCTCTTTTGCACAAACGAATGTAAGAACTATTATTATAAGTGTATATAAAGGATCTGAGACTTTCTTTCACTGGACTTCTGATGCACTATCTGGTGATGTAGTGATTTATTTTACTTTTATATAAACAAGTTGTTATACATTATTGTTTAGATTGTTCTTTTCTTTTGTAAATAAACTATTATATCTATTAAGAATAGCAAAGATTCAATTATTGCTTTTAGCATATGTATTAAGGTATACATTTTATTAGGCAATACCCGTATGCGCCTGTGGAAGCGCAAATTTCTGGTAATAACAGTCTCTTCTTGGTGCCGAGCCTTTGAAAAGTTAAAAGAAGAAAGTACTGCATCAAAAGATGTAAAAGCATGTATGATAATGGTGTTCGCCTAAATGATAAATAAGAAACTGGGCGTATTTGTAGGTTGGGCTGTGAAATTATGCCAATTCCTAATGTATATTGGTGCGCCTGTGCGAATGCAAGCGGAGTGAGAAGAAGTTTCTTTCAGATTTGAGCAATTATAAGTGCAGATTGCTTTCATAAATATGGCGATTGGTGCGTATGCGTTATTTGGCCGAATTACAGGCGAATTGATTTGATAAATCTACCCCTAGATCTTACCTGGGCTACCTGTTGATACAGTTTTGCAGCCTTGTCTTTGAGTGTCTGCTCCCAGCTCCGTATGATCACATATTATCAGACTTTCTTTATCTCACCCCTGAGCACATATATGATTTTCCTATTAGTCTTCCCTTCATTTACTCATCTCATCCTTCACTAGATAAATTCTAAAGCTATGTGATGATATCTATATCATTTATTTAGTAATTTTGTTCTAAATCGAATATCAGTACAAAGATAAATCTAATTTATGCTTCAGGTTTTTCTTCTATTCATTTTTGTTTCATATAAATGATGTGCTGTAATAACTATTTGTTCAACAAGCAAAATGTTTCTGACAAGCTTCTGGGAGTTAAAGTCTTTACTTTAGGTCCACATAATCTTGCTTTTTATTTTCTGACCTGAAGGAATTTAAGCTCCCAAACGCTTGTCAAAGTTGATTTAGTCCAGATACTTTTTTTTCCTCTCTTTATTTAGTTCTATGGAAATAAAACTGGTCACTGGATAACTGCAAACATTTATGAATGTATTTCCTTAACATTGAGTCATCTGTATAATGCCTAGAAATGAAAATGAGTTTAACAAAATCTGTGACACACATAACCTATGGGCAATGCTAGAATTGACTTCACCAAACATAAAACATTAATGACCATAAAAGTGCAGCCAATCTCTGTATTATTTATGTATACTTTTATTAAAAAATACTTATTATACCAGGGGCGAAACTACAGGGGGTGCAGAGTACGCAATTGCTACTGGGCCCCCAAGGGTGGAGGCCCAGCTTAAAAAAAAAACATTTTTTGGAAAAAATTTTTTAATAAAAAACGTTGACCTGCCACTACCTGCACTGATATCATGTGAGTGTGACCTGATGCTTCACTATTGTCTCTGACTACAGGGGTTAGAGTTTCTGTTTTACCCATTGGTGTTTATGTGTGTATGTATGTATGACTGTGTATGTATTTATTCATGTATGTGTGTGTGTGTATGTTTGTGACTGTGTGTGTATTTATTCATGTATGTGTGTGTGTGTATGTTTGTGACTGTGTGTGTATTTATGCATGCATGTATGTGGGGGTGTGTGTGTGTATGTATGCATGTATGTGTGTATGTATGTTTGTGACTGTGTGTGTATTTATTCATGTATGTGTGTGTGTGTATGTTTGTGACTGTGTGTGTATTTATTTATGCATGTATGTGGGTGTGTGTGTGTGTATGTTTGTGGAACCAGCAAATTACAGACCTTGTTACTTCAGCATGGAGGAAGGGGGTAAACAGTGTCACTATCAGTACCACTATATACAGTATGGGGGGGCTGGACTATGTCATAGACTACTGTGGTCACTTTATAAAGTACTGGGGCAGGTAAGGGCAGGCCAGCCATCTCACCGGCAGATTACAGACTGTGTCACTTACTCACTATATACAGTACTGGTGGGTTAAACCGTGTCACTATATACAGTAATAGGGGGTCAAACCATCTCACAGACTGTGGGCACAGGGTACCTCCTTTTGCAGACATGTAATCTGATTCACATTATTTTTCTCTGTTAAATTAAAAAAAAAAAAAAAAAGATATGTATCAAATTCACTTTTTTTGGGGGGGGGGGGGGGTGCCTTCTTAGATTCTTGCACCTGGGCCCTGTGGTTTCTAGTTATGCCTCTGTAATATACGTTTAAAAAAAAAATAATTATTTTTACTTTAATTTCTTTACTGTTCAGCTAAAAATGAAAACTTTTTTTTTTCTATATCAGTTTTAATTATTCTAAACTTTCTATATGCATGAACATAGCAATAAACTAAATAAATATACATGATATCCATATTTTGTATGATTTATTAAATGTTACCATTTTATTATTTATGAGAAGCAAATAAAAAATTAGGTTTAAAAGTATAGGGCAAATGTAAAATAGTGACATATAAGTGTCTAAATGAGATTATTTGTGTCCTGATTACAACATGAAAATCTAAGAGACATTCTTAAAGGGACATTAAATTTAAAATTGAATCCAGATCAATTGTTTATTTATTTTGTTAACTTTTGCTATACAATTCCTCAGAAATGATTTGTTCTCATCCTCTCAGTAAATAACAATTTTAGCTCCATTACCTCTATTTTTTCATGCATTGCTATTTACTCGACCCCATACCAAAGTCTCCTCCGACACATATTATTTGGTAGATTATGATGATAATTGTGTCAATATAAATATACATTTATATTTAGTTATAAATATTCCTTAGAATCAATATGGCAGAGGTTTAATACATTATAATGAATTAATAGAGCAGATTCAGTGGTAAACCATGTTAAGGTAGTTAACCAGCACTTTACTGTGCCTTTTAGTTTGTCAAACCAAAATAATATCAGTGTAAGGCTATTTCTCACTTTATCTTATGATGCAAACAGTTTAGTTTTTGTCAGCATAAAACAATAGAATATGACAAGTTTAAAAACCCAAATTGTGCTTTTCATTGTCAGACATACCGGGCCTTAAAGGAACAGTCAACTTCAAAATGTGTATTGTTTAAAAAGATAGATAATCCCTTTATTACCCATTCCCCAGTTTTGCACAACCAACACTGTTATATTAATACACTTTTTACCTCTGTGATTACCTTGTATCTAAGCCTCTTTTGACAGCCCCTCTGATCACATGACTATTTATTTATTATCTAGTTACTTGCATTTTAGCCAATTAGTGCAGTGTCAGCCACAACTACACGGGAGAGAGCACAATGCTATCTTTATGGCACAAATTAACTAGCAGTCTCCTGTTGTGAAAAGCAAATAAAAAAGCATTTGATAAGAGGCTGTCTTAAGTGGCTTAGAAACAGGTAGAAATTTTAGAGGTTTAAAAGTTATAAAGTATATTAATATAACAATGTTGGTTGTGCAAAGCTGGGGAATGGGTAGTAAAGGCGTTATTTATCTCTTTAAACAATAACATTTTTGGTGTTGACTGTCTCTTTAAGGACTGATAGCTCACTGGCTGATAAGAAAACTCCCACCGTATTATCCCTCAGTACGTACTTGCCACTTCACAAGCTTACAAACAACATTTTTTTTTCTTTCAACACAGGAACATAAACACATTTTAAAATGCTCCTTTTTATAGCAACAAATGTAATAATGACTTTACTGTCCCTGTAAGGACTAGAAATTACAAAATGATGTCCCATGTGGATATAGGAATGAGGTATATTGCAAATGTGTTCAATAAATAACTTTTATAAAGTGGAAATTAATTTAAACTAGTAGCTAAAGGGGACAATGTACTCTAAATAGTTCCCCCCTTCAATATGTTCCAAATGTTTCACTTTACCTGCTATAAGTATAATTGTTTGCAAAAAGCTCCCTTACCTTTATTATGTTGATTGAAATATCTACTTTTACCTAGTGTATCAACTCCTATACTGAAAATATGAATACAGATGTATTCTCTGTAGAATGTAAGCGGGAGACAATAGCAGTAATTAACCTCCCAGTAGGGGGTAAGAGAGAGAAAGAGAGTTTTGTATCTGAAATAGCTTGTTCTCATTGAACCTCCCAGCCATAATTAACATTTCAATACCTATTAGGCTCTCTGTTTATTCAATGATTGCATGAACAAGTCTACTTTTTCTGCATCGTAGGCACATTTATATGGGCATTTCCTTGAGAGCAATAGGTGATGGTTTTATTGATCAAAATCAGCTATTTCAAAAAGAAAAATAAATATGGAGGAACAATATTTTATACATGTAATGCCCTGCTTTAGGTATAACAAGTAATTTGGAACACATTGGGCTAGAGTGGAGTGGTATTTGACGCTCCCACTCGAGAGCTAACTTCGTCAAAGTAAACTTTTTGCGTGCATATTCAAAAAAGTAAGTTGAAAGTAAACTGTTTTTGCTCATGCGCTAACCCGATGCACATAAAAAGCCAAAGTTAGAATATCACGCGTGCGATTACGTGTTCCCCAAAAAAGTAAATGGAGCAAAAAAGTTGGGGGAAAACTAACACCCTTCTCGCACGCAATACTAATAGCATATTCTCAAGTGAGCTAACCCGACATGAAAATTTGAATATTTCACATTCCAATGTTCTTCAAATAGCAGAATATTTTCTATTTAATCATAAATAAATATTATTATTATCAGGTATTTGTAGAGCACCAACAGATTCCGCAGTGCTAAAAACATAAGCGGTATAAGATAACATTTATAGGGATCAAATGGGTAGAGGGCCCTAACGAGAGTTGCAATGTTGTAGTCGGCTCTTATGAAGGTGATCTACAAACAGCTGAGCTCATAGGGCTACATGCTAAGGGGCTAAAGGGGATAGAAATGGAGTTAGGAAAAGTTAGTGTAGGTTGTATGCATCCCTGAATATTAGAGTCTTTAGGAAGCGCTTGAAGCTTTCAAAACTAGAGGAGAGTCTTGTGGAGCGAGGCAGAGAGTTTCACAAGAGGGGGGTCAGTCTGGAGAAGTCTTGTAAACGGGAATGTGAGGAGGTAACAAGAGAAGGAGAGTAGGAGGTTGCGAGCAGAGCGAAGGGGACGGGAGTGAAAGTATATATATATCTCTGATATTTTTTTTGGTAAAAAAAAAATATATATATATATATATATATATATATATAAATAAATAAATAAATAAATATATATATATAAAAAGGAAGGACTACTTCTGAAAGCTTGTCAACTTATAAATGCATAGTTAGTCCAATAAAAAAGTATCATTGCTCAATGCAATTGAATATTTATTTTGGTTTTTTTATATATATGTATAATTATAAATAGGTATAGATATATGCAGATATATGTAGGAAAATGTATTTAAAAATACATAGAACATATTTCCCTATGTGAAGTACATTGGAATATGAAATGTTTTTACATGTTTTCATCTACTTAACTGCAAATGACTCCAATGCATATATATATATGTGTGTGTGTGTGTACATGTATATTTATGTGCATATATGTCTGTTAATACATATATATTATACACATATAAATACATCAGTACACATATATAAACATATTACATGTATATGTTGTATGTATCTCTATATTAAAGCCCTTTGTCTGCCTTTTTTCTAACTCCTAAGAGGTAATATCTTTGAACCCTTATATTTTAAGAAACATTTTTTTTAAAATAATTTTCTTTTATAATTTTTTTTAATAATTTTTTTTTCCGACTGTGTTATTATGAGTGTAGCTGTACTTTACTGAATACTATAAAATATATTGGCACAATAATCTATATACATATAGGGAAACTTGTGAAAATAAGGTGCAAACCCCTCTTGAATATTGGCAGACAAACTGAGGGGGGGGAAAAAGAAGAAGAGGGGCGTCAGTACATAGAATTACATTTTAATGAAAGTGAATTATGATTCATAAGAGGAACAAACCCAGGATAGGAGGTTTGTTTGTTTTGTGCACATTGTTATTGGTTTCCCTATCATGTTTTTTAAAAGCGCATTGTACCTAACGGGACAAGTGATCACAGGAGGAGGAAGTGTTGTCATATCTAAAAGAGGGAACTCCCTGTTTCAAATAAGTGGTATAACCCCACTCTAAGTAAAACACAGGGGTGATGGGTTCTGTAATAGCTCTTCCCATCTCTAGAGAAAATATCTCTGGCTTCATTTTTCAAATGAGTATGTGATGCCTAGACCAAAATATGGACTTTGTTGGAGTCTGTCAGTCAAAACTCACTGATTACTGTTTTTTAATACATTCCAAAAAAATGCCACTTGCTGATACTGTTATACCAATTTAACATACCACAAATAACTATTTACATGTGTTTTTCTACTTGCATAACAATATAAAATAGGTCTGTAAAAAAATAAAAATGAATTTTATTTTGTACAGTGGTGAATGTGTCAATATAATAATAATTTTTTTTACATAATTTGTTACACTTTATTAGCTAAGAATTTTACAAAAATCCACACAGGTATTGAGGAGTCAGTGGAATTTAACCTTTACACCAGAG
The DNA here is from genome assembly GCF_027579735.1 of Bombina bombina. Lineage (NCBI taxonomy): Eukaryota > Metazoa > Chordata > Amphibia > Anura > Bombinatoridae > Bombina > Bombina bombina. Next base: position 271,480 of record NW_026512232.1, read on the forward strand.
CTTTCCAAACTTTTTATGTTGGTGACACACTTTTTAATCCTACATCATTTCGTGACACAGTAATTCAGTTGTACTATCAAACAGGAGTTTAAACTAACTTGTTTTAAGAGCTACGGACACATGCATAAATTATATAATAACAAAATTAATTTACGTAACAGTATGTGCGAGAATTAAACATTTTTTTTAATAACACCAATAGCTACTTACTATTTTAATGAGGTGTATGAAGTTGATGGGATGAACACAGTTTCCTAATATTTGGTGAAATATTAGATAAAGACACTCGCATTTCATCATAAAGCAGCTGTCCCACTCACTGGCTACACATGCAGTCACAAGCCATTTGAGGAGACTACACATGCAGTCAGGAGCCAATGTGCCATCAAAGCCACCAATGGGAATAGTTTCAGTTCCCGCTGAGCTGCGCCAATAGGTTAAGATGATCTGTGACCCACTAGGTATCAATTATGTGTCAACCATATATGCGTAGCAGGCAGGCGAAAAGTCAGAAACCAAAAATAAATAAATTCAAAAAAAATTTGTGCTGAAGCAGGGACACACCTACACACTGCTGCCGACACACTAATGTGTCCCGACACACAGTTTGGAAAGCACTGCTTTACACAATTACTCAAGGGAACTTGCAGCACACACAGATCTCAGATTAGTACCTTGTTTTAGAGATGAGTTTAACCATGTTTTTTTTTATTTTAATTCTAATACTATGACTAATATAATATAAGCGTTTTTAAATATTTTGTAACTATCTGATGTAATGTTGATACTGTTGCAGAAATTTAAGTTTATGATTATTATTATTATTATCATTTATTTGTATAGCGCCGCCAAATTCCGTAGCGCTGGGTACAATGATAGGGGATGCTGCTTTGACTGCTTTTTGCCTATTATCTGAAAGAACTACTATGCAGAAATATGTATTGTGTATGTGGAGCTCGCGCACATGAATTATCCATATAGACTCTCTAATGAGGCCTTTTAGTCTGTGAAGTGGAAAGTCAAAAAGTAGTGGTTGACATACAAACTGTTAAAAATACCTTTCAAAGGAGCTCTCTTTTTGTACTTGCGTATTATATTATTTTTATTATAAATATTATTATTATATACTATTTGTAAACTGCATTAACATTGTAGTAAGTTAGTAAAAAGCAAAATAATATCTGCTAAAGCCTTAAAGCGACATTAAACACTAAATAAATGCTAGATAGAATGTTCATTCAAAGAAAAGATTAGTCTGAGAATAACAAGTAGATTTATTTTTTAAAGTTGCATTAGTTGCTTAAATATTGACAAAATAACTAAAGTTTTAGTGTCTGTAAAACAATGGGAGCTGACATGTTGTAACTTAGGTTACCTTCTCTGTTGTGGCCAATTAGGGACAATTATTAAAGGGACACTAAACCCACATTTTTTCTTTCATGATTCAGATAGAACATGCAGTTTTAAGCAACTTTCTAATTTACTTCTAGTATCAATTTTTCTTTGTTCTCTTGCTATCTTTATTTGAAAAGAAGGCATCTAAGCTAAGGAGCCAGACAATTTTTGGTTGAGGACGCTGGACAGCACTTGTTTATTGGTGCTGTCCAATCAGCAAGGACAACCCAGGTTGTGAACCAAAAATGGTCCTGCTTCTAAACTTTCAAACTTTTCAAATAAAGATAGTAAGAGAATGAAGAAAAACTGATAATAGGAGTAAAAATAGAAAGTTACTTAAAATTGCATGCTCTATCTGAATCATGAAAGAATGATTTTTGGGTTCAGTGTCCCTTTAATAGGTCCCTAGAGTGTGCAGTAAGTGGCTGTCTGGAATATAACAGTGCTCTGCACTTCCATTCCTATCAGGAACTGAAAAGCTCACAATTTCAGAATGTAATGACAAAAATTACATGAAATGGGGACAAAATAAATAATGAAGTTATATATACAATGTATCTTTTATATTACCGTCTCAAAGTGTTTAATGTCCCTTTAACTAAGATAATTTGAAACATCAATAAGAAAAAAAAATGAGGCCTAGAAATTTGCAAATTTAGATTAAAAGATACAAAAAAAAAAAAAGCTTTGCCACTGCGACAAATGGGACAGAGAATATGGGATTTAAGGCATCATCTCATCATCTGTGTTTTATGATTATCCTCTGTGGGAACAAAGAATGAAAAAGCTACTGGACATCATAAAATAACAATGACACTTGATAATAAAAAACCTTGGAAGCTTTCTGCTTAGACCTTAATAGTACAGAACACAGCATTGTAAAGAATTGTCAGAGCACAACCTGAACGTTTTGTACTGAGTAGAATAATAATAGTGTTGCAGCTTTTCTGTAGATTGTTTTTTTCTACTTTTAGAATAATTAGTCAGTCAAGAAACATTTTTAATTTTTAAACTATTAAAATAAAATACATGATGAAAATACTTTGGAGCTTAGTGTCCCTTTAAATGATAGCACACGTTTTTTGCTATGTTCTCAAGCAGTTCTGTTTTTATTCCCACAAGGTGCATTTCTTATCTGTACAGAGAGCAAAGATCCAACCTGCCACTAATATAACTGCGGTGAAACTGTAACTTTTGACGTTTTAGGCAGCAAACTGTAATACATTTGTTTGTGCACAAGCAGCTCCGATTGTTTAGCAATAAGGAATTTCAGCTTACTAGTTTCCATGAACTTGGCTAGTTAAACTATTGAGAGGGGGAAAAAACTTTTTTTTGTGCCAATTACATTGTTTTAGTAACATTTTTTAATATTTCATAAGAACATATTTTATTTATGTGTATTTTTATAGAACACAATCCAAGTATCCATTGTTTTACAAATAAGACTCTGGTTTAGGAGGAGGCCGTCTGAAGGGGAAAAAAACTGAGTCCAATAAACTAATTCAGTCTAGAAATATTGTGTACAATGTTTTTTCTTTGTTTTTATCATTAAAATGATATTGCCACATACCATAAAACAGGACTCGACAGAACTCAGGAGCATTCGCTTATTAAACTTAACTTCTTGCTTCTAACTTGGTTCAGATACATTTTTCAACCACTGCCATAAAACACTTAGAAATAAAATCTATGCAGTAACAAAAAAACAAAGAATAAAAATATTACATAGCTACATATTTTGTCAGTTATATTTCCACATATTTTTTCTTATACCTGTTGCTCTAATATGTAATTCTTATTACAATGTAGTAAAATGCCATTGTTTGTATAAAACTCACAATTGTCCTTTATTATTGTAGAACATTCTAACAATTTAAAAAAAAAAAGATAATTATTTTACTCTTCTATAACAATCATGTTTCCTTGTATTTGTATTATCCATTTTGCTCATATAAGAGTTCGATTTACTTAATATAATAAATTAGTATTACAGTTTATATTATATACCCAGGACATACTTGAAAACGAGAGAAATCTCAATGTATCCTTCCTGGTAAAATATTTTATAAATAAATAAATAAATATAGTATATATTCAAATCTTCCTTTTCCCGCTTGACTTTAAAGTTGGAAGATTTTTAAGTTTCTTTATTTCTATTTGCAAATGGTATTAACGGAACACTATTTGAAATCTTGTTTATATCTTATTCTTCAACAATTAGTTTTAGAACGAGCATTTAACAAAGGTTATACTTTTTTAAAAAACATTTTCTCAAATGTTCAAATCACATAAAAAAATTGTACATGTATCTAATAATCTGTGTAATTTATATCCTAATACTTTATTGAAAAAATTATAGATTGCACAAAAAATAAATACATTTTTTTGTTTCTTTAATGGCATTTTGTTTTGCTGGTTTTGCCTGCATTTCTCTTGTGGATTATTTAATAGCACTACATATTCATTACCCGCTACGCAAAGACAGATCTCCACAGGGCTTGTTTGTCTAAGAATCAAAAAGGATCAAAGGTTGATAAGTGATCAAGCTTACAACAATCAAAAAGAAATTGAATGATTAATTAAGTTAGTTTTACTAATTGTGACTCGTTCCTTTTTTTCCTCTAGTGTTCCGACAGTTTATTGTTGACTAATTATGCCATTATTTTTTATTGTTGTAAACAGTATTAATTCTGCTCATCTACACATAAAACACCAAGAATTGTTAAATTGCATTGTGTTGAGAAAGTTAAACCTCATCCTTTTACTCTGGCAGATAAAATACACTCATCTGTTCTTTGTAGGAGCCAATGAATGTAAAAAAAATGGTCTTACCTGGGTGAGGGAAATGCATGAGTTCTTGTAATATTAGGGAAAAATAAACTGTACTTCTTAAAAGATCTTCAGAAAAGTACAAATCAAACGGATTCTTCCCCCTAGCATTTGCTCAAGCTGTTTGAATTTGTGATGGGAAAATACTGACTTGCGTTTTTATTATCTCAGGTGATAAATATTGCATTGCCTGCATTTAAAACTTTTAATACTAGGGGTGTGAGATGTTGCACCTGTTATTTTTTTTCAAGTATTTGTAAGGTTCATTCTAGACTTCTTTTTACAGACTAAGTAAAGAGAAACTTGGTTCATTCTTTCCCCCACTCTTTTGGGGGACCTGTTCTGTGGAAAAGAAGGGGGCTGGTAATACATGATTGCCTGGCTTAGTTGTGATGGAAAGAAAAGGAGAGAGAGAGAAAGAGAGAGGGAGGAAAGAAATTGCCCTGCTAATGTTGCACTGAAATGATTCTCAAAGGCCCCCCAGGCTGCACTCAGCAACCAGACTTCATTAAATTTTCATACCAAGCACTTGGCCAAGGACTATTTATGAAAATGTGCTTTCCGCTTCATGGAAAAAAACACAGGAATTAGATAAGAGAACAAAGAGGAAGAATTCATTAATATGTGTGTGTATGCGTTTGCGTGTGGTGTGTATATATATATATATATATATATATATATATATAGTATATCATAGATAACATTATATATTCATTAAGTGTTTATGTATAAGTATACTGACACACAAATGGGTATGTTTATATGTATGTGTGCATATATAAGTGAAGGAAATATGGTTTAGTTTATTCAAATATAACAAATGGATATGAGTTTTAAATTAAGATGTAATGAAGAACGCCCCTCTCCAAATTAAATTCTCCTGGAACCCATTGAGCCTAACCATTAATGATTTATGCCACAAATGCATATAAAGTGCACAAGACTTATTTCACTATGTTCTGCAATAACCATATACTGCTGCATGTCAGGGGTTATCAAGGTATTGCTCCCTGATTAGCTATCTTAACTAAATTAACTCTGTTTTATAAAGAAACAGACTACAAAGTTGACTATGAATTTCAATGATGATAAAGTGATCATCAAAGTTCTTTGTTCCAAAGTGGTAGACTACACTGAAATGAATGCACTGAGATTTGCAAACAGAACACATTCTGTTTTATCAGCAATAAACGTCAACACAAAACTTATTGCTAGTTTAATAACAGAAATCATTCACACAGTAATGTTGAATCCAAAAATGTTTTTTGGGTGGAAGTATTAGCTTCCTTAGAGTCAGTTTATTTATTTTTTTCAAAATGAATTTTTTCCTTATCAATTTTTAAAATGTATTCTCTTGTGATTTTTGTTTCTTATTTTGAATTTAGTAGCTATTTAAGTACACCTAAGAAACTTCACTATCCTTCTTCACAGGATAAAGAATAGTTAGTTCCATGTTGTGTATGCAATACATGTATTATTAAACAAACAATATATATATATATATATATATATATATATATATATATACATACAGGGGTACCTCAGAAATATTGTTGGTTTGGTTCCAGATCACCACAATAAAGTAAGTCACACTAAAAGTAGGAGTCTGGGCACATTACACAACATAACGTCCCGGAGCTGTATTGGAGGAAAATAGTTAAGGTGCCTTATAAGGTGGAATAGAATAGACTTAACAGCATTTGCTCCAAAATAGGACTTTTGCACTAAGAGACTAATGACATATTGGGTAATAACTCTGAAAGTAGCTGTTTTTAAAATAAACGTTTATGAGTGCTATTTTTTTAAGTTTATAATACAAATTGTTTTTTAACTGTGTAAGTGACCGGTCACCATATACCACAGCCAGATACTATCTGCAATAGTCAGATATTATCTGCTGTAACAGTATTATTTTTGTTTAATAAATTATCATTTTATTATAGAATATATACTTGTATATCCTCTTTTTTAGTTGCTTGATCCCTCTTGCTATTTTAAGCGCTGATCCTATCACTCCATTTGTAAAATGTATTATTAAACAAACAAACAAAATATATATATACATACAGGGGTACCTCAGAAATATTGTTGGTTTGGTTCCAGATCACCGCAATAAAGTGAGTCACACTAATTTTCTTGTTTCCCTCTGCTTATAAAAGTTATATTTACACTATACTGTAGTTTATTAAGTGTGCAATTGCATTATGTGTAATAAAATATGTACATACCATAATTAAAAAAAAGTATTGCTAAAAAATGCTAACCATCATCTAAGCCTTCAGTAAGTCATAATCTTTTTGATAGTGGTGTGATATATATATATATATATATATATATATAGGCGTTTATATATGTGTATTTATGTGTTTATATGAGTATATATGTTGGAAAAATGGCATTGGCTCCGATAGACTTGCTCAACACAGGGTTGCGACAAACCTTCAATTTGTGAAAAAAGAGCAATATCTGTAAAGCACAATAAAACGAGGTATGTCTGTGTGTGTATATACAGTATACACACACACACACACACAGATATATATATATATATATATATATATATATATATATATGTGTATAAATGAAACTAGTGCTGCAGAATCTGTTGGTGCTATACAAATAACCCGATAATAATAATAATAATAATAATAATGTAGATTTACAATCCACTAACTTTTAAAATCCACCCCTGGCTAGAATTAACTTCTTAGGATAGTGTATAAACTAGAGAGCACCACCTTGTGCAAATGCTTCTGTCCTTGGTCCTGATATGATGGCTAAGAAATGTAAGTATATGTCTGGATTATTATTATTATCAATTATTTGTATAGCACTGCAAAATACTGTAGCACTGAATGAGCATAAAAAAATAACTATCTCAATAAAAACTCCTACAACAGAAATCCTACATATTTTACAAAGGCAGTCATCAGTAAGACTTAAAATATGCTAACATTATTAAAAACAGGTCATTCATTGGGAAAGTATATAGAATAAAATACACTCCCTGTCTAATGCCCGTAGAGAGGGATTAATGTGGTCCCAGGCCAAATGCCAAATTGTGAATTTGAGGGAGCCTGAAACATCCCGTGTGATGGTTTGGGCAGATTGAAAGATAGATACATTAATGGGAGCTGGGGATATTTCTACAAACTTTACTGCAAACTTAAAACATTCTCACGGCATGCCATTGATTTCTGAGTGTCTCTTTCACTTGACAAAACTCAACTAATTGTTTCAGTGGCAAACTAATGTTGCAGCTTCCATCTAAGAGAAACAATTAATAGAGTTTTAAAGCTGGAAGCTGAACCTTCAATCGATAAGCTTTTATTCACTCATTTCTCGATTAGAAAGACTGGCAAAGAATATGTTTAATCATTAGTATTCTTGCCCCTTGTTCTGGGATTCCCTTATAATTCATTGCACAATGTCAGCTTTAAACCACCAAATAACACAATTATCCTTGGTCAATATTTTAAAATATCAGCATATATTTGTTCTGTTGAATCAGGATTTTTCTTTTGAGCTGTTAGTAAATGATGAATATGCAAAAAAATATTCTAACAGTTTATTTGTTCATTTTTTCAACACATCTAAACTTAAGATACGTAATTTCCAGAAAATTCTGTCAACTTTGACAACAGATTGTTGTTATTCTATAGCTATAAAAACATTAATCTAAAAAATTGTTGTCAGATATTTAATTAATGAATATTGTCTATTATTGTAAAATATTATCTTTTACTTAATTTTAAAAATTGATGTGAGAATACAAATGTACATATCTGAAAATTAAAATATTATAACTAGTTTAATATTAAATATTTTGTCAATAGATGATTTTATTGCACTTCTAATTGAAGCTGTAATGTGGGTGTTGTAATATGAACAAATTTGATTATTTATTTTTTTACTTTTGTATTATACAACATAACCAATATACTTTTATAATGTGTTCATTGTCTAAAATCTATATAAAAATAGGATTATATTTTTTATTAAATTCTATTTACCCACTTATTTAAGTGTTTTTACATGATCAAATATATATTTTTCTCAAAATAGTTTATTTTCTGTTTTGTAAAAAAATGACCAAATACAGAATTCATTTATTTTTTATGTATTTATTTATTTACTATTTAAACTGACAATGTTAACATATAATTCAATAAATATTACCAATGTTTGTTGGACTTGTTAGTTTAATAATTGATGAAAATGTGTCACATTGCTTTCAATTTAGTGTGAGTGAAGTAATTCTTTTTATCTTACAAAGAATATTCTGTTTGCAGTATTTTAGGGAATATTATGGCATATGCAATGAGTTTTACAAATCATTGTTACAAGTCCTTAAGGAATTGATCTGTTTACAAATGTTCATTTTTCTGATGTTGATTAGTGAAATATTTGATTTAAACTAACAAAAAGACAGTTTAACTACACAACACGTATCTTTCAGTTTTCTATATATTTTAAAAGGATTTGTGTGTTCAGGTGTTGATTCTTATTTTACTATTTTATAAAGGGAGAGATATTTTAATTAAATTGCATGCATTTTTTAAAAAAAATATTTGCTTTGTTAAGTCATGTTGTATTTTAACATTAATTAAAGCAGACATATCACAATATCTTTTAATATGAATTATTTTATCTTGTATTTGTTTCCCCGTTGATTTGTAGCTATCTATAGTACAGCAAAACCTTTGCCAGAAACAAACTTTGTTGAATAAAATGGATTTAATAAAATACTATTCATTTTTTTGATCTTATGCACTCATGTGCAATATATTCTCTTTAGGTTTAAATAGCAAAGTGTTCTGGTTGTTTTCTTTTTTTCATTTTGGCTAGCATAATACTAGAGGGAAAACTTTTTTCTGATACCTTTTGATCCTTGGCGAAAAATCGTTGTTGTTATGCACTTACTTTACAACACTTATTGATGTCCCATCTGTTTGTTAATTAAATATTTGTTTGATTTTTGTATGTTACTTTACTTACCCAATACACTCTGGAAAATAACATTTTGCTTTGATTAAAAGAAACATTGGCATTGACATAAAAAATATTAGTGAGTTATGTTTTGAAAATGCTTTGGTAATCAAGCAGTTCAGTTATAATTAGAATAAATAAATAGGCTTTGAAAAAATATATTTTCATTGAAATCTTTTCAACCTGTAATACTAATGTGCTACACTTTACTTACAAATATTATGTGCCTTTACCTTTAATTTGAATGTAATAATGGTGCAGCTGCTCAGCTTTTAAAGCATAATACTGAGGCTTAAGCACTAAATAATGCATAGTAAATGAAGTTGAAAAAGCCCATTATTTATTTTTATATAGTTATTATCTGGAGGAAGGCAAATGAAAATTCAATGAAAACAGTTATCATTTTCCCTCCCATTATAAAAAATAATATATATTTTTTGCCAATTGTTATATATATTGAGTACATAACTCTGTGAAAAATTATAAAAAAACAGCCACAAAAATAATTATTGAATAATTAGAAGCCAGTAATATTAATTGGAATATTATGTGCTGTATGACCTTTCAATCCTGGAGTAATCTGCTGTATACCCATATAAGCTACAATTTCAGTTCAAACTTTGAGTATTTGGTTGAAATTCTGATCTTGGCAACTCTTAATATATATTTATTAAAAGGGCACATGTAAATTAAACATCTAAATACACCTGTTTTAGGTTTCCAGAGATAAAGAATATAACATTGGTCTTTCCTTTTTCATTTCTCAATTAACACAAACATTTATAGATTTTATAAATAACATCGGAAAAAGTTTGCTTATATAGTGGATAAATTAAGCAAGGTATAAATGTAATATAGTTGAAATAATGTAATAACCAGGAGACACATTTATTTTTGCCTTTCATTAAGACTATTTGTTAGTACATTGCATATACATGTTAACTGTTTCTGTCACAAACTGTCATTAAATAGATGTTTTCATCTATAGTAAATTATTAGTCCTTTAGATAAAATTGTATTTTGTATACAGTAGTGTTGATCACGATAATTGTCTTAGTGTACTAATGATTCTCTTCAGTTAGTAATTCCTTTCAGTGGACAGAAATAATTTTTCATAGTGGGCAAAGAGCAGAGCTGTTCAAAAAATCCTGTCATTTGTTTCTATTTTATATCAAAGTCTTAATAGTTAAAGTCTTCATCTATGACAATTTTTTTCAATATTGTTGAGTTTTTTATTTCATGTTAAATTTAAATAAAGACAAATATGACAAATTTTTAGGTGTTTATTGAATATGTTATCTCATTAATTTGTAAGTATTATCTATTAATCTAACCATATATTTAAGTTAATTCAAAATTAATTTGTTATTTTAAGAATATTTTACACAACATAACTATCTTGTTAATATATTACAAATAGTTAATTTCACTCATGTAGAGACCTTAAGTTCTATATGTCATATATAATTTTGTAGATTATTCTAATTATTATTATTTTACTCCTTGCAATTTTTAGAATGTATTATATTTGTTTGCAAAATAAAAAGCAAAGCAAATTGTACCCCAGATAGAGCAACATTCTTATGCTTATTATTAAAAAAAGTTTAGGCATTTTATTATAGAATATTTAGTTACTCTTTAAGACTTTCTAATTTCTTATGGCATGTGTGACACTGTATACAGTATTATACATGGTCAGGTTAAATTTCAGTGTTGGTTAGCTTAGTGATATTTGTTTTAATATGCAAACTTCTCAGACTTGTAAGTTACCATTTTAAAAACTTACATTTCACTTATTTAAATCCATCAAATAGAATTAAAAGAAAATTAATCAAACCAATTTAAGATCTATTTGGCAAGTGATGTGCATAATTGTAAAGCATATGCCTTCAACACACTTTAATTAAAGTGAATAATTTAAGTTTTTGACCACAATGTTTTCAATTGTATATTCTGAAAATTCCAGCTGAGCAATGCATGAAATTCATTTGAATAATTGGTTTGACTCTTATGATACAGTTAACATTTTTTAGTTATTAACATCAACATAACGATATTTAAAATATCTTCTGTATTACCTTTAAAATAGTTTATTCATAATATTCCAAATATTTATAATTGAAAATTTATGATATCTACATTTTTTTTACTATTTTATTTTTTAAGCATTACCAAAAATAGTAAAGAATGCATGCTAACAATTTATTTAACATTCATTCACTTTATCATTTTATTATAAATTATGCAATAATTTATATCGTTATTTTATGACATTTTAACTTAACCCTATAATCTAACAATTTTATACGATTAAACATAAAACAATCATCAATATTTCACTCTGATATTAACAAAATAGCATCCTTTATAAATTACAATTTGTTTTAAAACAACTAGATACAACATTTTTTGGGATATCTGCTTATTCCATTTAAAATTTCATAACATTAAAAAATTATAATATTAGAAATATGTCTGTGAAAAAAATAGTTGAATGCCTTTTAATTTCTTATAAGTTAAACAAAAATATAACATTTTGCATTAAAACACAAGTACAGAGAAAAGAAAATGAGGTAAAATCGTGCATGGTTTATTTGAAATTCTGTAGCATACAGAGAGACAAAATTTCATTCAATACACACATAGAAAAGTAAATACTCATAAAAAAGAAACAGAGGAAAATCTCTATTTTATGCCAAGCAATATGTGTCTTGCCAAGAAAGTGCAAATACTTCCAAAATAATTACCTTTAAATATCCATTGTTGAATCATGTATAAGTTAAATTTTTAAACTTTAAAAAATAAAACTCTCATTCGTTTCATCAAATTTTATTAAATTAAATGCACACACACAATTAGTGAGATTGTGCTGAAATGCTACAGACAGTATATATTCTCATGTACATTGTCACAGCCATTTCAAGGGAAACATAGGATAAATGTAAAATAAATTTGATTGTCAAAGCATCTTTGCAGTGAAATTGCAGGGACATGAATATTTAACAATATTTTTTTTTCCTAGAGAATTTATGATTCCAGACATGTGCTTCGTTGCTGATGAGGTAGAAACTGAACAGGTATTACAAATGTAATGGAATTTTAAGAAGAAAGTGGAGTAAACCATGCAATGGGATGGCAATTCTTTAAAATTATTTTTAACTAGATGTCGATTTTATTAAATTAAATAATATTCAGGTATGAGTGCTATACAGCAAATTATATAAGTAATAAATTAAAACCTTATCCACTGGTGCAATATCATTACAGATAAATATTTACAATAATAAATATAAAAGTTCAGCTCAAACTGAGATAAGCAGATGGGAATTTCAAGTTTTGTTATTGTGTTTTTATTCCTGTTTAAATTATATATATATATATGTATATATATATATGTATATATATATATATATATATATTTATATATATATATATATATATATATATATATATATATATATATATAGTCAAGGGAATTTTGGTCTGAGAAGTCGACTCGTAGACACCATCCAAAACTTTCCACTCACCAGTACAACTTTACAGGTGGGTATATTATTCCAATCACGCAGTCTCTTATCAGTTCACCTATTTGCCAATTTATGAAGACAAAACTGTAGGTGAAATGCTACACACCAGTTTTTGGTGTATTTAAACTCCCTTACATTGGAACCAGTAAATGTCAGTTTATATGAGTGCTTTTTCAGTATGTTGCAGAAAACTTCATTCTTTTCTGTTTCTGCCTTTGATTACAAAACCATACTCTGACTACATTCTTTTTTAAGTCTAGCTTCTCTGCAATAGCTGCAATCTTCTCTGAGGAAGGTCTTGGCTGAACAGCAAAATAAGCTTCTAGAGATCTCTTTTCTGGGGCTGCAATAGAAGTACGTTTGCGTTTCTTGTCTCCACCACTAAATATTTCTGGTTTAGCCATTTTCTCACGTTGTGCTCTCTCAGCCTCTTCTAGCCAAGCTTCCAAAATGGGTTTTAGGGCAACCATGTTATTATGGGATAAAGTGAGTGATTCAAACCTACAAATGGTGCTTTGGCTTAGGCAACCCACACCAGGTATCTTTAAGTTGGCCAAAGCAGATCCCACATCGGCCTGTGTAACCCCAAGTTTGATTCTCCTTTGTTTGAATCTTTCTGCAAATGATTCAAGTTCTCTTGGGTCTGTTTCACTTTCGGCGCATGACATTGCTGCATGAGCTGCTAAAGTGTGGTTATGAGCCATATTCATAGTTTGTGTATGGTGGGCCATGTGATTAATGGCTGACATGTGGGCATGCGGATGGGAAGAATTTGATCCAACATCATGTCCTAAGGTAAGAGCAGGATTCAAGTGGTCTAAGAGGTCTCCTTCCAAGCCCTGCGAAGGCTGATGGTGAGGATGATGGTGCGAGTGGTGGGTCGTAAGAACAGATGGGTGATGTAAGTGAACAGTTGATGATGTTGGGGTGCAGGACACACTGCTCATGGTATGGTAGGTAGCATCTGGCTTGAAGGGATGCGTTTTCTGTGTTACAATATCCACTGCAGCCAAAGCTTCTGCTCCCCTTAGCAAAGTCTCATCAAAACCAGCAAAAATATTGCCCTGAAGCTGAAAATAAAAGACAAATAAATTAAGTGTTAACAAAATCTTAATTGATAAAAAATGTGTATAGATAGATAGTTGATAGATAGATAGATGATAGATATATTTTTTGAGTATAAATAAATAAATATATATATATATATATATATATATATATATATATATACACACATACATACACACACTCACAAAAATACACTGGGTTGAAAAATCAAACAATAATACGTGCACCTACATTTTAAAAAGATTTTAACCATTTTGAAAAAATGTGTCGAATAGGTGCACTAAGATTTATATACTACGTTAGTACACAATTAAATGCATGTCTATAAAAAATATGGATACTTTTAAAAATGTAATGCTACAGCAAAGTGACATTAGGAAAAAAAAAAATATATATACAGTATATATATATATAACGTAGAAACACTTTTTTTTTACAGTTTATTGCACAGTACAAGCAAAAGTTCTAGATTTCCTCTAATGATGAGATGGTAAGTAAAAAATGTGTTTAATAATTTCTTAACAATTGAAATCAAATATCATTTTACAATGCAAACCCATATATTGTATCAGGCAAATCATGGTAAGATTTAAAGCAAATTGATTAATCTAACCATTTAACTATTGCACCAATTTTAATTTTTGAAAATGGGACAATGAAAGTAAATGTTGTACGCTTACCTGTGGGGCTTGAAGGCAGGCTCTCCGGATGGCTTCTGAGCTAGTGTGCAGGGGAGAATATTTAGGCTCGTGCAGCATAGGATGCATGCTGAAAGCCTGCTTGCTGTTCATGGACATCATTTTGAAACGTAGCACAGTGGACACCCTTGTTGCTTGTGCATGAGCAGGTTGGAATTTGGTTAAGCTTTGCTCTTTTTAGAGAGTTGTTATTGTCTGAGTTCTTATCACACTATCAGTGGCAGAAAAACCCTCCTCCTTACTTCTAGGATTGGATGAGCTAGGGAGCAAAAACTCCTCCCTGAAAGATGAGCTGCAGGCAGTGAGATCACTGAGAGCATCAGCAGCCACTCCTGTGGCCTTCCCTTGAGTCCTAATGAACAGCAGGCAATCAGGTGGCTAAGGACTGAGGATGTATCAGGAATCTGATACCATTGTGTGCTTGAACTGTTACACTGCTCAGCGTGCAGCCCACAGTAAAAGGATCTTCCAGTCTGCAGCTGGATAACAATACCAGAGAAGGCCTCCCCTACTGAAATTACTAGATACCACAATTACTGAAATACTGCAGACCATAAAGCCTGCACTCAAATGCACAGAAATCAAATACACGACGGTTAGTTCTGTTTCACATACTGTTTAAACAAGTTCTAGGGTTATCTCTAACCATATTTACCATATTTATTAATGTCATTGCAATTGAAAACATTTTAATTAGTATTTTCTAACAGCAGAAGGCACTGAAGTTGCCTGAACCTACACTATGTGCCTTAATCAATTATTGATGCTAATAATTTACAAATTTTCAATTGATTGGTCGTTTTGCTATTGCAAACATTTAAATGCAATCTGTATTGGAGTATGTCTTTAAGGTGGCCAGTGCAAACACTAGATAGCATTGCAACTAGTCATTATATGATTTTTTTTTTTAAGGAATTATTATATTACATTGTATTATACAGTAATCATAATGGCCATCATAATCATCAAATACATTAAATATTTAAAAAAAAAAACAGAATCAGATTATTGCTCTCACATATGTAAACTATGTGATTTAAATATATAACTTAACAGTGATTTAAATACATAGGGGCATATGTATGATTGTGCGAGTGGACATGATCCGATATATAGCGGGTCATGTCCGCTGCACATCGATAAATGCCGACAGCATACGCTGTCAGCATTTATCATTGCACTAGCAGTTCTTGTGAACTGCTTGTGCAATGCCGCTCCCTGCAGATTCGCGGCCAATCGGCTGCTAGAATGGGGTGTGGACAAGTTATGGAGCAGCGGTCTTTAGACTCCATACGGAGCTTGATAAATATGCCCCATAATGTATAGCAGTGTAGATTTTCATATTTAATAAAATTAGTGATTTCTATTCAGTGAATGTTATTGAAGCTAGTTAGGGTCATATAATTTTAAATTAAAGGGATATAAAACCCAAATATTTTTTTCTTTCATGATTCAGATAGAGGATACCATTTTAAGCAACTTTCTAATTTACTCCTATTATAATTTTTTCTTTGTTGTCTTGGTATCTTTAATTGAAAAACCAGAAATGTAAGCTCAAGAGCTGATCCATTATTGGTTCAGAATCCTGGGTCGCGCTTGCTGATTGGTGGCTACATAGGAACCTAGTAAAACTAGGTAGGCTCATATAAGCTCAGGAGTGTGCACGTGTCTTTAGTACTCTATGGTAGCAGCGTTTTGCAACATTATTTGTAGCTTTGTTATATAATGTGTTGCAAAACACTGCTACCATAGAGTAACAAAGACACGTGCACACTTCTGAGCTCTTATGAGCCTACCTAAGTTTACTCTTCAATAAAAGATACAAAGAAAACAAAGCAAATGTGCTAATAGAAGTAAAATAGAAAGTTGTTTAAAATTGCATGCTCTATCTGAATCATGAAAGTTTAATTTTGACTTTACTGCCCCTTTAAGTAACACGTATAAATGTGCTACTAATGTACCTACCACATCTGCTGGAAATCTCTTCCATGTATCAACTACATTTCTTACCAACATTACTTTTAACTCATCGGCCTCAACTCCCAGGAAACATTCAAATGTATATCATCAGCAGAGCCATCTGTGAAACTCCAATGTTCAGCAATCAATATAAGCATATCTCATTATTATAACTGTTAAAAGATGCACACCAAACTAACTGCAATGGAAAAAAATAGTTAGAGAACAGTTTCTAATATTATACACAGATTCCAATTTAGACTTCACTCTCTACTTACTGATGCATTCAAAATCTTGTCCATTAACCACAATGCTCATGAAAAACTGGGGGCTATATTCCAATCCATCACAAGGTGTGTGCATAATTATTGCAGGGGGCTTCCATTTTTTTATTGAGTTTAAAGGGACATGAAACACAATTTTTTTTTTTCATGATTTAGAAAGAGAATGCCATTTTAAACAGCTTTCTAATTTACTTCTATTATTTAATTTGCTTCATTCTCTTGGTATCACTTGCTAAAAAGCATATTAGATAGGATCAGTAGCTGCTGATTCGTGGCTGCACATAGAGGCCTTGTGTAATTGGCTCACCTATGTGCATTGTTATTTCTTCAACAAAGGATATCTAAAGAGTGAAGCAAATTAGATGATAGTCAATTGGAATGTTGTTTAAAATTGTATTCTCTCTCTGAATCATGAATGAAAAAATTTGGGTTTAATGTCCCTTTAACATATAATAAACATCATATGTTCATAACAACAAATGCATGCTTGAATCACAGATTGTGGGGCCGATTTATCAAGCTCCTTCAGGCTTGCTGGACACAGACGTTATGAAGCAGAGGTCTAAACTCCATAACTTGTCTGCTTGCTCTGAGGCGGCAGACAGAAATCAACTCGATCGAATACGATCGGGTTGATTGACACCCCCTGCTAGCGGCTGATTGGCCGTGAATCTGCAGGGGGTGGCATTGCCCCAGCAGTTCACAACAACTGCTTGTGCAATGATAAATGCCGACAGCGTATCGATGTGTGGCGGACATGATTACGCTACATTGTATCATGTTCGCTCGCACATTAATAAGTATACCCCTGTATCTCCAGTGTTTGTTATAAGGATCTACTACAAAGACATGGTTCACATGTATTGCTCTCGTCCTGCATATATTGTCCCAGCCATGTATGTTTATAATGCTTTGAATTTATTCAATCTTAGAAGCTATTAAAGGACCACTAAATACAGTAGAATTGCATAATTAACAAGTGCATAATGAAAAGACAATGCAATAACACTGAATCTCACAGAAGCCGCAGCTTTTTTTATTTTGTCTCCCATTTGCCAGGCCCTTGTACCATGTGACAGACATTAGCCAATCACAGTCTAGTATACTTAAACCCTGTGAGCTTGTGCACATGCTCAGTAGAAGCTGGCACCTCAACAAAATGTGCATATAAAAAGATTGTGCAAAATATGATGATGGAAG
This sequence comes from Bombina bombina, assembly GCF_027579735.1. Lineage (NCBI taxonomy): Eukaryota > Metazoa > Chordata > Amphibia > Anura > Bombinatoridae > Bombina > Bombina bombina. Next base: position 289,429 of record NW_026512232.1, read on the forward strand.
TAAATTTGAAAAAGTCTTAAAATTGTGTGCTCTTTCTGAATCATTAAAGTTTAACTTTGATTTGAGTGTCCCTTAAACAAAAAAGAGAGATATATCTAAATTATTGCAAATTATAATACATATGTGGGGTTCAAAACCAAGATCATTCTTGTGCTAATTGTGTTTTACTTTGCACCGGATACATTCCAACACTGCATGACAGTGAGAGAATCCAGCAGAAAACACTGTTTATGTAGGTTTTACACAGTTTTTGGAATGGATTAACCCTTTTCTGCCGAGGTTAAAGTGTCTACATCGGAACAACTGTTTCGATGTAGACAAATTGAAATCACGCGATCGTGCATACGATCGCAAGATTTCAATTATTGGATCGGGACTGCGGGGCGTCCCTTTAATGCTAGCAACGCCCTCTAGACCGCGATCAAATCCAGGATGCGCAGTAGGCTTCAGGACAGCCGTTAGCTATGACGTTGTATTCTGTCATAATGGCGCTAAAGCCCAGCGTTGTTTGGACGGAATACAGCGGCATAGCGGCGGCAAAAGGTTAAATGACCATAATAGTTTAAATATTACATGTTCTAATTTGTTAGAGCAAGACATTTTACAACTATGGACCCTGCACTTCTATGTGTTTTAACCCCTGCAAAGGGGTTAAACACACAGTAGAAGTACTGCTTGGGACCCACAGAGCACTGTTTGTCCTGTGTGGAAACCGCCATTGATCCAATGAGCAGCACTAGTTATACAAATGAGTTGTGCAACTAGCGCTGCTGATTGGATCAGTGGAAATTTCTGATTGGGTCCAGCAGTGATCTGTGTGTTCTGAGCAGTACTTCTACTGTGGGTTTAATTCCTTTGGGGGAGTTAAAGGGATATGAAACCCAAACATTTTATATTGTGATTTACACAGAGCATACTATATTTAAAAAAAAGGTTTCCAATTCCCTTCCATTATCAAATTTGCTTCTTTCCCATGATTATTCTGTGTTGAAGAGATACCTAGGTAGGTGTCTGGATCACTACATGGCAGGAAATAGTGCTGCTATCTAGTGCTCTTGCAAATGGATAACATTCTTGCAAAACTGCTGCTATATAGTGCTCCAGAAATGGTCTGGCTAATAAACAGATGTCCCTGCTGTACAACAAAAAGATATCAAGAGAATGAAGCAAATTTATTAATAGAAGTAAATTATAAAGTTGTTTAAAATCACATGCTATAACTGAATTGTGAAAGGAAAACTTTGGGTTTCATATACCTTTCAAACACGCAGTAGTGCAAGCTTGATAGTTGTAAAATTACACGCTCAAGTAAATTAGATACAGAACAAATTAGAGCATGTCATTTTTCACTTTTATGGGCCTTGAATTCAGGACCCTTAAAGGGACAGTATACACTAATTTTCATATAACTGCATGTAATAGACACTATTATAAAGAAGAATATGCACAGATACTGATCTAAAAATCCAGTATAAAACCTTTTAAAAATGTACTTAGAAGCTCCCATTTTAGCACTGTTGATGAAGTTAGGCTGTAGGCTACCCACTGAGATGGGCTGAGAAAGCAGGAATAGCAGACACCCCCCCCCCCCCCGCCCTGTTTATGAAAAGACTCATTACACAAACTGGAGCAAGCAGTAGTCTGCAGACATCAGTATACATCCGATACTTTGGGGCTTGGTTAGGAGCACAATGTTATTTAAAAATAAGCAAAACTATACATTGATAAAAAAAACACACCCAGATGGGCTGTATAAATTTATTATTTACAAATCATTTATTCAAAGAAAAATCTAGTGTTGTACAGTGTCCACTGATTCATCCTTTACTTGTGGGATATTATCCTCCTGCTAACAGGAAGTGGCAAAGAGCACCACAGCAGAGCTGTCTATATAGCTCATCCCTTGACTCCACCCCCCAGTCATTCACTTTGCCTATACTAAGTGATAGGAAGGGTAAAGTGAAAGAGGTGATAAAATGTTAGTTTTTATTTTCTTCAAGCAAGACTTTTTTATTTTAAATGGTACTGGTGAGTGCTATTTTTTCCCAGGCAGCAGATGGATGAAGATTTCTGCCTGGAGACTGATGATCCTAGCAGTTGTTACTAAGATACAGTGTAGTTCCCACAGAATGGCTGAGGAGTACTTAAGGAACTTCAGTGTGAGGAACAGTTTTCATGCTACAAGCATTGAGGTATGTTCAGTCATTTTTTTCTGGAGAGACTGTGTTATTTCAGAATTGGCTGACAGTATCCCCATGAGGGAAGGGGTAAGCAGTAATCCTATTGTGAAAGAAAAGGGTATTACTGGACCTGTATGTTGGGCTGTAAAAAATGGTTGACACAGATAACATAATGTTTGTGGGCAAACGATTATATGTTGGGAGGTAAATTAACGTTTTTTTGTGACAAACGTTTTCATTCTTATTGGCAATGGAGGGTACACATGGCTTCAGTTAGACTTGGGTATATGAACCCACATGGCTAGGTTTTTAGACCGCTTTGTAGCGTTTCTTTTGCAAGGCTGTGAGACATCGAGGTAGATGGGTGGGGCCTATTTTCACGCCTCAGTTGCGCAGTTGTATTCCCCATGCAAGCAGCAAGCTCCAGCTCCGGTGGGCCCTTCAGGAAAGTTTGGGCCTAATCAAAGGGTTAATCCGAATTTGCAGACCCCTGAGGGCAGGTAGGCGCCACAGCAGGGCTGTGGTGAGGTGCAGGGTTTTTTTTTTTTTTGACTGATCATAACGTTTTTTTGTCTAACGTTTTTTATACGTAAGAGTTAAGTGATCCTTTTCTTCTGGTGCAATCTTAGCTGGCAAGTTAGGATACATGTATAATAAAATTGAGATAATTTTATAATTTTGAAGCAGTTTTGGAAAAATTGTATGCTTTTTTTCTCTTAAAGGCGCAGCACCGTTTTTTCAGATTGTTATTTTTTCACTAAATAAAGTGTTTTCAAGCCTGTTTGTGGTCATTACTAGCCTGTTTCACATGTCTGACATTGAGGAAAGCCAATGTTCCATGTGTTTGGAAGCCATTGTAGAACCCCCACTTCAGAAGAGAATCAAGTTATGCCATCTGCTTCTCCCCAAGTGTCACAACCTTTAACGCCCGCCCAAGCGACGCCAAGTACTTCTAAGGCGTCTAATTCTTTCACCCTGCAAGATATGGCTGCAGTTATGTCTACTACCCTTACAGAGGTACTATCTAAACTGCCATGTTTACAGGGTAAGCGCAGCAGGTCAGGTATTAGAGTAAATGCTGAGCCCTCTGATGCTTTATTGGCCATCTCCGATGTACCCTCACAGTGTTCTGATTTGGGGGTGGGGAAATTGCTGTCTGAGGGAGAGCTTTCTGATTCAAGAAAGATGTTCCATCAAACAGACTCAGATATGACGGCCTTTAAGTTTAAGCTTGAACACCTCCGCTTGTTACTCAGGGAGGTCTTAGCGACTCTGGATGATTGTGACCCTATTGTCATCCCACCAGAGAAACTGTGTAAAATGGATAAATATCTAGAGGTCCCTACTTACATTAATGTTTTTCCAGTCCCTAGAAGAATTTCAGACATTGTTACTAAGGAATGGGATAGACCAGGCATTCCGTTCTCTCCCCCTCCTACTTTTAAGAAAATGTTTCCCATATCAGACACCATTCGGGATTCATGGCAGACAGTCCCTAAGGTGGAGGGAGCTATTTCTACCCTGGCTAAACGTACAACTATACCTATTGAGGACAGTTGTGCTTTCAAAGATACTATGGATAAAAAAAATTGAGGGGCTTCTAAAGAAATTGTTTATTCATCAGGGTTTTCTTCTACAACCTATAGCGTGCATTGTTCCAGTAACTACTGCAGCAGCTTTTTGGTTCGAGGCTCTAGAGAAGTCTCTCAAGGTTGAGACCCCATTAGATGATATTTATATATAGAATTAAAGCTCTCAAGCTAGCTAGTTCTTTTATTACAGATGCCGCTTTCCAAATGGCTAAATTAGCGGCAAAGAATGCAGGCTTTGCCATTTTAGCGCGTAGAGCATTATGGCTTAAGTCGTGACCTGCTGATGTGTCATCTAAATCCAAGCTTTTAGCTATTCCCCTTAAGGGTAAGACCCTATTCGGGCCTGAACTAAAGGAGATAATTTCTGACATTACTGGAGGTAAAGGTCATGTCCTTCCTCAGGACAAGACGGTTAAAATGAGGACCAAACAGAATAATTTTTGTTCCTTTCGAAACTTTAAAGGCGGTCCCTCTACTTACTCATCTGCCTCCAAGCAGGAGGGGAACTTTGCTCAATCCAAGTCAGTCTGGAGACCTAACCAGACCTGGAATAAAGGAAAACAGGCCAAGAAGCCCGCTGCTGCTACCAAGACAGCATGAAGGGGCACCTCCCGATTCGGGACCGGATCTAGTAGGGGGCAGACTTTCTCTCTTCACTCAGGCTCGGGCGAGAGACATTCAGGATTCCTGGGCATTAGAAATTGTGACCCAGGGGTATCGTCTAGAATTCAAGGATTCTCTCCCAAGGGGAAGATTTCATCTTTCACGTTTGTCTGTAGACCAGACAAAAAGAGAGGCGTTCTTATGCTGTGTAGAAGACCTATATACCATGGGTGTAATCTGCCCAGTTACAAAATTAGAACAAGGGCAGGGGTTTTACTCCAATCTGTTTGTGGTTCCCAAAAAAGAGGGAACCTTCAGACCGATTTTAGATCTCAAAAGTCTAAACAAATTTCTCAGAGTCCCATCATTCAAGATGGAGACCATTCGAACAATTTTACCAATGATCCAGGAGGGTCAATATATGACCACCGTGGATTTGAAGGATGCGTATCTTCACATTCCTATCCACAAAGATCATCACCATTTCCTCAGGTTCGCCTTCCTGGACAAACATTACCAGTTTGTGGCCCTTCCTTTCGGGTTGGCCACAGCTCCCAGAATTTTCACAAAGGTGCTAGGGTCCCTTCTGGCGGTTCTAAGGCCACGGGACATAGCAGTGGCGCCCTATCTGGACGATATTTTGATTCAGGCGTCAACTTACCATCTAGCCAAATCCCACACGGACATCATGTTGGCCTTTCTAAGAACTCACGGGTGGAAGGTGAACATAAAAAAGAGTTCACTAGTTCCTCTGACAAGAGTTCCATTCCTAGGAACTCTGATAGACTTGGTAGACATGAAGATTTTTCTGACGGAGGTCAGAAAATCAAAGATCTTAACTACTTGCCGAGCACTTCATTCCATTCCTCGGCCGTCAGTGGCTCAGTGTATGGAGGTAATTGGATTAATGGTAGCGGCAATGGACATAGTTCCGTTTGCTCGCTTACATCTCAGACCACTGCAGCTGTGCATGCTCAGACAGTGGAATGGGGATTATGCAGATTTATCTCCATGGATAAATCTGGATCTAGAGACCAGAGTATCTCTTCATTGGTGGTTGTCACAGGATCATCTGTCCCAGGGAATGTGCTTCCGCAGGCCAGCATGGGTCATAGTGACGACGGACGCCAGCCTCTTGGGCTGGGGTGCAGTCTGGAATTCCCTGAAGGCTCATGGTGTGTGTGGACTCAGGAGGAGTCCCTACTACCAATAAATATTCTGGAACTGAGAGCGATATTCAACGTGCTTCAAGCGTGGCCTCAGCTGGCTTCGGCCAAATTCATAAGATTCCAGTCGGACAATATCATGACTGTAGCATATATCAATCATCAAGAGGGAACAAAGAGATCTCTAGCGATGATAGAGGTTTCCAAAATAATTTGATGGGCAGAGACTCACTCTTTGCCATCTATCAGCAATATATATCCCAGGAGTGGAGAACTGGGAAGCGGATTTTCTAAGTCGTCAGACGTTTCATCTGGGGGAGTGGGAGCTCCATCCGGAGGTATTTGCAAAATTGATTCATCAATGGGGCACACCGGAATTGGATCTGATGGCATCTCGTCAGAATGCCAAACTTCCTTGTTACGGGTCCAGATCAAGGGATCCTCAAGCAGTACTGATAGACGCTCTAGCAGTACCTTGGTCGTTCAACCTGGCTTATGTGTTTCCACCTTTTCCTCTCCTTCCTCGTCTGATTGCCAGAATCAAACAGGAGAGGACTTCGGTAATCTTGAAAGCGCCTGCGTGGCCACGCAGGACTTGGTATGCAGACCTGGTGGAGATGTCATCTCTGCCACCGTGGAAACTGCCACTGAGACAGGACCTTCTCATTCAGGGTCCGTTCCAACATCCAAATCTAATTTCTCTGCAACTGACTGCCTGGAGATTGAACACTTGAATTTATCTAAGCGGGGATTCTCTGAGTCGGTCATTGATACCTTGATTCAGGCTCGAAAGCCTGTCACTAGGAAAATGTACCATAAGATATGGCGTAAATATCTTTATTGGTGCGAATCCAAAGGCTACTAATGGAGTAAGATCAGGATTCCTAGGATTTTGTCCTTTCTCCAAGAAGGATTGGAGAAGGGGTTATCAGCTAGTTCCTTAAAGGGACCGATTTCTGCTTTGTCAATCTTACTACACAAGCGTCTGGCAGATGTCCCAGACGTTCAGTCGTTTTGTCAGGCTTTGGTTAGAATTAAGCCTGTGTTTAAACCTGTTGCTCCGCCATGGAGTTTGAATTTAGTTCTTAATGTTCTTCAAGGGGTTCCGTTTGAACCCATGCATTCCATAGATATTAAACTTCTATCTTGGAAAGTTCTGTTTTTAGTTGCTATCTCTTCTGCTCGAAGAGTTTCTGAGCTATCTGCGTTGCAATGCGACTCACCTTATCTTATATTCCATTCTGATAAGGTGGCTTTGCGCACTAAACCTGGATTCCTTCCTAAGGTTGTTTCAAATAAGAATATTAATCAGGAAATTGTTGTTCCTTCTCTGTGTCCTAATCCTTCTTCTAAGAAGGAGCGTCTGTTACATAACTTGGACGTCGTTCGTGCCTTGAAGTTTTACTTGCAAGCGACCAAGGATTTCCGTCAAACATCTTCTCTATTTGTTTTCTATTCTGGAAAGCGTAGAGGTCAAAAAGCTACAGCTACCTCTCTTTCTTTTTGGCTGAAAAACATCATCCGTTTGGCATACGAGACTGCTGGACAGCAGCCTCCTGAAAAAATTACAGCTCATTCTACTAGAGCGGTGGCTTCCACATGGGCTTTTAAAAACGATGATTCTGTTGAACAGATTTGTAAGGCTGCGACTTGGTCTTCCCTTCATACCTTTTCCAAATTTTACAAATTTGATACTTTTGCTTCTTCTGAGGCTATTTTTGGGAGAAAAGTTCTACAAGCAGTGGTGCCTTCTGTTTAGGTATCTGTCTTGTCCCTCCTGTTCATCCTTGTCCTGTAGCTTTGGTATTGTATCCCACAAGTAAAGGATGAACCCATGGACTCGTCGTATCTTGTAGAAGAAAAGGAAATGTATGCTTACCTGATAAATTGATTTCTTCTAAGATACGACGAGTCCACGGCCCTCCCTGTCAATTTTAGACAAATTATATTTTTTTGTTTAAAACTTCAGTCACCTCTGCATCTTTTAGTTTCTCCTTTTTCTTCCTATACCTTCGGTCAAATGACTGGGGGGTGGAGTCAAGGGAGGAGCTATATAGATAGCTCTGCTGTGGTGCTCTTTGCCACTTCCTGTTAGCAGGAGGATAATATCACACAAGTAAAGGATGAATCCGTGGACTCGTCGTATCTTAGAAGAAATCAATTTATCAGGTAAGCATAAATTTCCTTTTTGTCTTTCAAATAAATTGACTATTCAAATAGTTTTCTTTGTGTGTTTTTCTTGTGCATGTTTAGATTACAGATTACAAGACACAATTTGTTTAATGTCCTTGTCTAATAAAATATAGCTCAAATCACACTTTTTAAACTATGATTTTTTTACACTAGTGACTTAATTTTTTTCTTTAATTATTTGCTTGGTCATATTTTTTATTTTTTATTTTATCAAATAGCTTTTAGAAAACATAAATCAGTTTTCAATACTTTCGGAAAACAAACTCGCCTGATTAAGGAGATGTAGTGCTCTGAAAGCTTAAAAAAAAGAATCCTATTTTGTTAGCCAATAAAGGTATTATAGTTATACAATTTCTTTGTTATTTTATGTTTTCATTTAGTTAACTGGCTAACACAGTACTAAGAAAATATTATTATTTTTTTTCAATACAAATCCAAAAGTGATGTGTAGGTAATTCCTTTTATAGCTAACTAACAGCAAATAAAGTTTCAAGCTTTAAGGAGGCTAAGCTCTCTTCGGTACAAATAAAAAGTGTAAACCGGATAGTCTGATGAAAGTAGCTAAGGGGCCGCAAGACCTCGCTAAATGCGGAGAGCAATACGCTCTCCGCATTTAACATTGCACCAGCAGCTCACAAGAGCTGCTGGTGCAACGCCGCCCCCTGCTGACTCGCGGCCAATCGGCCGCCAGCAGGGAGCTGTCAATCAAACCGATCGTATTCGATCGGGTTGATTTCCGGCGATTCCTGTCCGCCTGCTCAGAGCAGGCGGACAGGGTTATGAAGCTGCGGTCTTTAGACCGCTGCTTCATAAGTTGTGTTTCTGGCGAGTATGAAGACTCACCAGAAACACGACCCTTCAAGCTCCGTACGGAGCTTGATAAATGGGCCTGTTTGTGTCCTAAAAGCTTGAAATTGTATTCCCTATTAGTTATCCATTAACACCTTAATGACCAGCGACGCACCCTGTACATCACTAGTTTTTTTTCTATGGGGGTATGTATTTCAATAGCACGGTCTCGCGGCCAGCGGTCGTTAAGGGGTTAAATATATCACCTGTATGTTATATTTCTTTTATATATAATGTGTGTTTTATTATAATACACTGGCTAATACGATACTCCCCCTTAAATTTAAATTGTATGAAATTGCTAAAATCATACATTATAAATTGATATGATTAGGGCTGCAACAACTAATCGGTAAGACTGATCATAAAAATAGCTGTCAACTAATCTCATTATCGATTAGGTGGTCTGCAACTAGTTGGTCAATTGCACGGCACCAGCTGTTTCAGTGTGATGAACTCCTGCATTTGGTATTGTGCAATTTTTTTTTATTTTTTTTCCGATTAATTACATAATTATCAGCCTATTAATGGGATAGGAAAAAATTATTAAATACCATTTATGTACAATACCGTACGTAGAAGTTAATCGTAATAAAGCAGCTGGTGCCATGCAAAATTGACCCAATCACAGACCACCTCATAGATAATGAGATTTGTTGACAGCTATTTTTATGATCAATCTTACCGATTAGTTGTTGCAGCCCTAGACATGATTGGGCACATGAGAATCTGTTTTTAAACCCATTTGAGGTAGTAATTATAAGTTACTAATTACCCACCATGCTTTGTTTTCTATTTAGCAACTGATCTTCCATAAAACCTTCTTCAGAAAGCCCAAGAAAAGCCTTTTTTAAATGAATATTAAAAAAAATATTTATCATGTACGTTATTCAAATGGATTAAATATTTCAAGCTGTGGTGCTTTTAATGGAATATAATGTCTTAGAAGACAAAATTAAAATCTATGAATTAGAGTTAAAATAAAATAATGCATTTTAAAGTTTCCAACTTTGTCTGTTTATTCAAATACAGTACATGGTGTAAAGCGTGTAATTCCAGAGATGGGTTAGCACGGCCGACTTTGCTCAAGTGCATCCTATACTTTCAATGGATATTGCGACCACGATAACTTGCACTAGCATAACAAGTTGACAGTTATAGTTTGTGCTCAAGTGAAAACCGAAACTGCGCTAGAATATTTATCTTGACTTCAGACAAAGGCCCCAATTTATCAAAGTCTGGCGGACCTGATCAATACGCTCACCGTATTCAGCATTGCACCAGCAGCTCACAAGAGCTGCTGGTGCAACGCTGCCCCCTGCAGACTCGCGTCCAATGGGCCGCCAGCAGGGGGTGTCAATCAAACTGATCGTACTCGATCGGGTTGATTTCCGGCAATGTCTGTTCGCCTGCTCAGAGCAGGCGGACAGGTTATGGAGCAGCGGTCTTTGTGACCGCTGCTTTATAACTGCTGTTTCTGGCGAGCCTGCAGGCTCGCCAGAAACACGGGACATCAAGCTCCATACGGAGCTTGATAAATATGCCCCAAAAGTTGCACAATAGACATCTAAAACACATTAAAATAAAGTATAACACACATATATACACTTTTTCATAGAAAAAAATATAGTTTAAATATTAATTAAAACGTTTTTAAAAGGGATATGGTATATGACTAGGGGTTTGACTGGAATATATCTGTATATATGCATATAGATATATAGACATAGATATATATTTTACAAAAATATATTTATATATATATATGTATGTATATTTAAAAATAAAATAGCATTTTCTTTTATGTGAAGAAGATAGGAATTTAAAGTAATCCTTACTCATTTTAGGCTTAGCGCAGTTGGTCTAACACAGCGTCGGGTTAGCTGTCGATCAATACATGTTAGTTGGGGGGGGGGTTTCAGCACGCCCCATAGAAGTCTTTGGGGAGAAGAAGTTGGTGCGATTGCGATATCCGAAGTCCTGAAGTTAGCGCTCCTCAGTCTTTCAGCTTGTAATATGCAGCCACGATAATTGTTTTACTTTCAGCACAGCGTGCAAGCAAAATAAAAATCTATTATGCCACGTGTAATCTGGCCCACAATATTTAATGCTTGTTATTTATTTTCTAGTAGACAAATCCTCTTAAAAAAACCATGAATTTCTCTTGTTAAGTGTGTTCAGTCCACGGGTCATCCATTACTTATGAGATATATTCTCCTTCCCAACAGGAAGTTGCAAGAGGATCACCCAAGCAGAGCTGCTATATAGCTCCTCCCCTCACATGTCATATCCAGTCATTCTCTTGCAACCCTCAACAAAGAAGGAGGTCGCGAGAGGAGCTGGAGTTTTTACTTAACTATTCTTCAATCAAAAGTTTGTTATTTTAAATGGCACCGGAGTGTGCTGTTTTTCTATCTCAGGCAGTATTTGGAAGAAGAGACTGCCTGCGTTTGTTTTCTATGATCTTAGCAGGCGTAACTAAGATCCACTGGCTGTTCTCGACATTCTGAGGAGTGGGGTAACTTCAGAAACTGGGAATAGCATGCGGGGTCCTCCGCAAATGAGGTATGTGCAGTACTTTATTTTCTGGGAATGGAATTGACTAAGAAAATACTGCTGTTACCGTATGATGTAAGTACAGCCTTAAATGCAGTAGTGGCAACTGGTATCAGGCTGATAAATGTATGCGCAGTCGAGTTATTTTCTAGGGACTAGAATTTGACTGAGAAAATACTGTTAACACTGAAATAATACTTAAGCCTTCTCTGCAGTGGTAGCGACTGGTAGCAGGCTTAGTGATAGCTTTGCATGAAAAATTTTGTTTTTTAATAAAATGTTTACTGGCATGTTATTCGTTTTTGTGAGGTACTTTGGTGATAAATCGCTTTGGGCATGATTTTTTTTCCACATGGCTAACATATTTTTCTGCATGGAAACCGTTATATCAGGGCTCCCACTGTTGTGATTGGAGTGGGAGGGCCCTTGTTTTAGCGCCTTGTTGCGCAGTTAAAATTCTTTCACAGTCTTCCTGCTTCTTCCTCCTTGATCCAGGACGTCTCTAGAGAGCTCAGGGGTCTGAAAATTTCATTTGTAAGGGAGGTAATCAGTCACAGCAGATCTGTGACAGTGTGCTGACTGTGATTAAAAGCGTTAAATCTTAATTGATATCTGTTTTATCCATTTTGGGTATTGAGGGGTTAATCATCCTTTTGCTAATGGGTGCAATCCTCTGCTAATAATACACTTCTTGTTAAGAATTGTTTAATTATATCTGTATTTTTGAAGCGCTGCAGCGTTTTTTATATTGCTTGTAAACTTATTGAAAGTGATTTCCAAGCTTGTTAGTTTCATTGCTAAGTCTGTTTAAACATGTCTGATTCAGAGGAAACTGTTTGTTCATCATGTTCAAAAGCCAATGTGGAGCCCAATAGAACGATGTGTACCAATTGTATTGATATTGCTTTGAATAAAAGTCAATCTGTACCGATAAAGAAGCTATCACCAGACAACGAGGGGGAAGTTATGCCGCCTAACTCTCCTCACGTGTCAGTACCTGCGTCTCCCGCTCGGGAGATGCGTAGTATTGAGACACCTAGTACATCTAGGCCCTTACAAATCACTTTACATGATATGGCTAATGTTATGAAAGAAGTATTATATAATATGCCCGAATTAAGGGGCAAACGCGATAGCTCTGGGTTAAGGACAGAGTGCGCTGATGACACGAGAGCCATGTCTGATACTGCGTCACAATTTGCAGAACATGAGGACGGTGAGCTTCATTCTGTCGGTGACGGTTCTGATCCGGGGAGACCGGATTCAGAAATTTCAAATTTTAATTTTAAGCTTGAGAACCTCCGTGTGTTACTAGGGGAGGTATTAGCGGCTCTGAATGATTGCGACACGGTGGCAATTCCAGAGAAATTGTGTAGGTTGGATAGATACTATGCGGTACCGGTGTGTACTGACGTTTTTCCTATACCAAAAAGACTTACAGAAATTATAAGTAAGGAGTGGGATAGACCCGGTGTGCCTTTTTCCCCTCCCCCGATATTTAGAAAAATGCTCCCTATAGACGCCACCACACGAGACTTATGGCAGACGGTCCCTAAGGTGGAGGGAGCAGTTTCTACGTTAGCCAAGCGTACCACTATCCCGGTGGAGGATAGCTGTGCTTTCTCAGATCCAATGGATAAAAAATTAGAGGGTTATCTTAAGAATGACCACGGTGGACTTAAAGGATGCTTACCTTCATATACCGATTCACAAAGATCATTATCGGTACCTGAGGTTTGCCTTTCTAGACAGGCATTACCAGTTTGTGGCTCTTCCCTTCGAGTTAGCCACGGCCCCGAGAATTTTTACGAAGGTTCTGGGCTCACTTCTGGCGGTACTAAGACCACGAGGCATAGCGGTGGCTCCGTACCTAGACGACATTCTGATACAAGCGTCAAGTTTTCAGAATGCAAAGTCTCATACAGAGATAGTTCTAGCATTTCTGAGGTCGCATGGGTGGAAAGTGAACGTGGAAAAGAGTTCTCTGTTACCACTCACAAGGGTTCCTTTTCTAGGGACTCTTATAGATTCTGTAGAGATGAAGATTTACCTGACGGAGTCCAGGTTATCAAAGATTCTCAATGCTTGCCGTGTCCTTCATTCCGTTCCAAGCCCATCAGTAGCTCAGTGCATGGAGGTAATCGGCTTAATGGTCGCGGCAATGGACATAGTGCCATTTGCGCGCCTGCATCTCAGACCGCTGCAACTATGCATGCTCAGTCAATGGAACGGGGATTACTCAGATCTGTCCCCTTTGCTAAATCTGGACCAGGAGACCAGAGATTCGCTTCTCTGGTGGTTGTCACCGGTTCATCTGTCCAAAGGAATGACCTTTCGCAGGCCAGATTGGACGATTGTAACAACGGATGCCAGCCTTCTAGGCTGGGGAGCAGTCTGGAATTCCCTGAAGGCTCAGGGATCGTGGACTCAGGAGGAGAAACTCCTCCCAATAAACATTCTAGAATTAAGAGCAATACTCAATGCTCTTCTAGCTTGGCCTCAGTTAGCAAAGCTGAGGTTCATCAGATTTCAGTCGGACAATATCACGACTGTGGCTTACATCAATCATCAAGGGGGAACCAGGAGTTCCCTAGCGATGTTGGAAGTCTCAAAGATAATTCGCTGGGCAGAGTCTCACTCTTGCCACCTGCCAGCGATTCACATCCCAGGCGTGGAGAACTGGGAGGCGGATTTCCTAAGTCGCCAGACTTTTCATCCGGGAGAGTGGGAACTTCACCCGGAGGTATTTGCCCAACTGCTTCGTCGTTGGGGCGAACCGGATCTGGATCTCATGGCATCTCGCCAGAACGTGAAGCTTCCTTGTTACGGATCCAGGTCCAGGGACCCGGGAGCGGTGCTGGTAGATGCATTAGCAGCCCCTTGGGTTTTCAACGTAGCTTATGTGTTTCCACCATTTACGTTGCTACCTCGGCTGATTGCCAGGATCAAACAGGAGAGGGCATCGGTAATTCTGATAGCGCCTGCGTGGCCACGCAGGACCTGGTATGCAGACCTAGTGGACATGTCGTCCTGTCCACCATGGTCTCTTCCTCTGAGGCAGGACCTTCTAATTCAGGGTCCTTTCAACCATCCAAACCTAATTTCTCTGAGGCTGACTGCCTGGAAATTGAACGCTTGATTCTATCAAAGCGTGGGTTTTCGGATTCGGTTATTGATACATTAATACAGGCTCGGAAACCTGTGACAAGAAAAATTTACCATAAGATATGGCGTAAATATTTATATTGGTGCAAATCCAAGAGTTACTCATGGAGTAAGGTTAGGATTCCTAGGATATTAGCTTTTCTACAAGAGGGTTTAGAAAAGGGTTTATCCGCTAGTTCGCTAAAGGGACAGATTTCAGCTCTGTCTATTCTTTTACACAAACGTCTGGCAGAGAATCCAGACGTCCAGGCCTTTTGTCAGGCTTTGGCTAGAATTAAGCCTGTGTTTAAAGCTGTTACTCCTCCGTGGGGCTTAAACTTGGTTCTTAAAGTTCTTCAGGGTGTTCCGTTTGAACCCCTTCATTCCATTGATATTAAGCTTTTATCTTGGAAAGTTTTGTTTTTGATGGCTATTTCCTCGGCTCGAAGAGTCTCTGAGTTATCTGCCTTACATTGTGATTCTCCTTATCTGATCTTTCATTCAGACAAGGTAGTTCTGCGTACTAAACCTGGGTTTTTACCTAAGGTTGTTTCTAACAGGAATATCAATCAAGAGATTGTTGTTCCATCATTATGTCCTAATCCTTCTTCAAAGAAGGAACGTCTTTTGCATAATCTAGACGTGGTCCGTGCTCTGAAGTTCTACTTACAGGCAACTAAAGATTTTAGACAAACTTCTTCTCTGTTTGTCGTTTACTCTGGACAGAGGAGAGGTCAAAAGGCTTCGGCTACCTCTCTCTCTTTTTGGCTTCGTAGCACAATACGTTTAGCCTATGAGACTGCTGGACAGCAGCCTCCTGAAAGAATTACAGCTCATTCCACCAGAGCTGTGGCTTCCACCTGGGCCTTTAAGAATGAGGCCTCTGTTGAACAGATTTGCAAGGCTGCAACTTGGTCTTCACTTCATACTTTTTCCAAATTTTACAAATTTGACACTTTCGCTTCTTCGGAGGCTGGTTTTGGGAGAAAGGTTCTACAGGAAGTGGTTCCTTCTGTTTAATGTTCCTGCCTTGTCCCTCCCATCATCCGTGTACTTAGCTTTGGTATGGGTATCCCATAAGTAATGGATGACCCGTGGACTGAACACACTTAACAAGAGAAAACATAATTTATGCTTACCTGATAAATTTATTTCTCTTGTAGTGTGTTCAGTCCACGGCCCGCCCTGTCTTTTTAAGGCAGGTTCTAAATTTTAAAATTATAACTCCAGTCACCACTGCACCTTATAGTTTCTCCTTTCTCGTCTTGTTTCGGTCGAATGACTGGATATGACATGTGAGGGGAGGAGCTATATAGCAGCTCTGCTTGGGTGATCCTCTTGCAACTTCCTGTTGGGAAGGAGAATATATCCCATAAGTAATGGATGACCCGTGGACTGAACACACTACAAGAGAAATAAATGTATCAGGTAAGCATAAATTATGTTTTTGTCTGAATAGTCAGGTGATCCCTGTGGTAACAGTGAACTCCTTGCAATAAGTAAAGTGCTTTTATTTCTGTACTATACAATCGGGCCTCTTTAATCTATATTATAACCCCCAAAGTCTGTATGGGTCCCTATTTCACATGTGGCTACCCTTGATGACAATTTAGTAAGGTAATCTCAGTAACAGCAGTGGTTACTGGGCATTTTCAATATTGTTTTATTAAAATCTAAGCAAAAACATAATATTTTTTTACAGTTTTTGCTGCAGCTATCTCATATGCCATGAATTATAAATGTAATAATGGTATATTGCGAATCTGCTGAAAAATAATATATAATTTGTGTGGGTCACTCACTGAAATTTAACTTACAACAGGGTTTAAATGTAGATAGCAAAAAACAAAGCTGAAAATTGACTCAGCACTGGGGGGAAAAAGGCTTTGCATTGAAATGGTTAATTATGTATAATAAAAAGGTGCGCTATGTACTTACATTATTTATTTTGACCAATTTTGCTGTAATTTACCCCTCTGAAAGACTGAAACGTTTTATCTGTCCTCAAAGAAAATGGAGTACATCCACAGAATTAAAGGGACACTAAACACAATTTTTTTTCTTTCATGATTCAGATAGAGCATGCAATTTTAAGCAACTTTCTAATTTACTCCTATTACCATTTTTCTTCATTCTCTTGCTATCTTTATTTGAAAAAAGTAATCTAAGCTAAGGAGCCAGCCCACTTTTGATTCAGCACCCTGGATAGCGCTTGCTAATTGGTGGCTACATCTAGCTACCAAACAGCAAGTGCAACCCAGGTGCTGAGCCTAAAATGGGTCAGCTCCTAAGCTTACATTCTTGCTTTTCAAATAAAGATAAAAAGAAAACTAAGAAAATTGATAAAAGGAGAAAATTAGAAAGTTACTTAAAGGGACACTGAACCCAAATTTTTTCTTTCGTGATTCAGATAAAGCATGACATTTTAAGCAACTTTCTAATTTACTCCTATTATCAAATTTTCTTCATTTTCTTGATATCTTTATTGGAAAAGCAAGAATGTAAGTTTAGATGCCGGCCCATTTTTGGTTAACAACCTGGGTTGTTCTTGCTGATTGGTGGATATATTCACCCACCAATAAAAAAGTGCTATCCAGAGTTCTAAACCCAAAAAAAAGCTTAGATGCCTTATTTTTCAAATAAAGATAGCAAGAGAACGAAGAAAAATTCATAATAGGAGTAAATTAGAAAGTTTCTTAAAATTGCATGCTCCATCTGAATCACAAAAGAAATAATTTGGGTTCAGTGTCCCTTTAAATTTGCTGTTCTATCTGAATCATGCACTGCTTTATCGGTGGATAGGTTATGTCTCTGGACTGTTCTGAGATAGCAAGACAATGCAAAGTAAAACCTTTTTAAAGCACATGGAATTTAAAAGTAAACTTTCATGATTCAGATAGAACATAAACTTTAAAGAAAACAAAAATAACTTTCCAATTTGCTTCTGTTATCAAATTTACTTCTTTCTATCCTTAGTTAAAGGGTCACTGACCCCAAATTTGTTCATTCATGATTCAGATAGAGCATGCAAATTTAAGCAACTTTCTAATTTACTCCTATTATCAAATTTTCTTCATTCTCTTGGTATTTTTATTTGAACTGCAAGAATGTAAGTTTAGATGCCGGCCCATTTTTAGTGAACAACCTGGGTTATCCTTGCTGATTGGTGGATAAATTCATCCACCAATAAAAAAGTGCTGTCCACAGTCCTGAAACAAAAAAAACTTAGATGCCTTCTTTTTCAAATAAAGATAGCAAGATAAAAAAGAAAAATTGATAATAGGAGTACATTAGAAAGTTGCTTAAAATTACATCTATCTGAATCACAAAAGAAAAAATTTGGGTTCAGTGTCCTTTTAAATGTAGCTTGTTGCCATTATACTGAGACTCAATAAGAAGCATTCACATATCTCAAGTATTATATGGCAGCTGGGCTATGCTCTAATGAAAAGGAGCTAACTTTCAACAAAAGATACACACAAATAAATAAGTAATATATACATGACCTCTTTGTTCCTTTAATTACAGTGAAATTTACAATCTAAAATAGACAGGTAACTGGGATGTAAAGCCAGGATTCCCAATTCCTGTCCTCGGCACTCACTAACAAGGCACACTTGTAGGATTACCCAGGATGAGAACAGGTTAGATAACCATAATTACTGAGCAGCTGATTACGACACCTGTGCTTTGTGAGTATCTGAATGTTACTGAGGATAGGAAGTGGGATTATCTGAACTAATGGGACTAAAGAAAAATATATATAATTTAAAGCAAAACACCAGAGTGGATTATGGACTGTGGTAATTTACTGACAGTATCAGAAGAGAAAAGAGACTTGAGATGGAATTCATTGAATTAAAGGGACAGTGTACTGTATAATTGTTTTCCAGTGGCCTGTTATACAAACACAGTGTCTAAAATGTATGATAAATAACTAATTTAAGTTTATTTTTTATATTAAATATCTGGTTTTGTTCTTTGAAACGGCAACCCATTCAAATTAACCCCTTAATGACCACAGCACTTTTCCATTTTCTGTCCGTTTGGGACCAAGGCTATTTTTACATTTCTGCGGTGTTTGCGTTTAGCTGTAATTTTCCTCTTACTCATTTACTGTACCCCCACATATTATATACCGTTTTTCTCGTCATTAAATGGACTTTCTAAAGATACCATTATTTTCATCATATCTTATAATTTACTATAAAAAAATTATAAAATATGAGGAAAAAAATGGAAAAAAACACACTTTTTCTAACTTTGACCCCCAAAATCTGTTGCACATCTACAACCACCAAAAAACACCCATGCTAAAAAGTTTCTAAATTTTGTCCAGAGTTTAGAAATACCCAATGTTTACTTGTTCTTTGCTTTTTTTGCAAGTTATAGGGCCATAAATATAAGTAGCACTTTGCTATTTCCAAACCATTTTTTTTTTTTCAAAATTAGCGCTAGTTACATTGGGACACTGATATCTTTCAGGAATCCCTGAATATCAATTGACATGTATATAATTTTTTTAGTAGACATCCCAAAGTATTGATCTAGGCCCATTTTGGTATATTTCATGCCACCATTTCACCGCCAAATGCGATCAAATACAAAAAAAGTTCACTTTTTCACAAATTTTTTCACAAACTTTTGGTTTCTCACTGAAATTATTTATAAACAGCTTGTGCAATTATGGCATAAATGGTTGAAAAATCTTCTCTGGGATCCCCTTTGTTCAGAAATAGCAGACATATATGGCTTTGGCATTGCTTTTTGGTAATTAGAAAGACGCAAAATGCCGCTGCGCACCACACGTGTATTATGCCCAGCAGTGCAGGGTTAATTAGGGAGCTTGTATGGAGCTTGTAGGGTTAATTTTAGCTTTAGTGTAGTGTAGTAGACAACCCAAAGTATTGATCTAGGCCCATTTTGGTATATTTCATGCCACCATTTCACCGCCAAATGCGATCAAATAAAAAAAAATGTTCCCTTTTTCACAAACTTTAGGTTTCTCACTGAAATTATTTACAAACAGCTTGTGCAATTATGGCACAAATGGTTGTAAATGCTTCTCTGGGATCCCCTTTGTTCAGAAATAGCAGACATATATGGCTTTGGTGTTGCTTTTTGGTAATTAGAAGGCCGCAAAATGCCACTGCGCACAACACGTGAATTATGCCCAGCAGTGAAGGGGTTAATTAGGTAGCTTGTAGAGAGCTTGCAGGGTTAATTTTAGCTTTAGTGTAGAGCTCAGCCTCCCACCTGAAACATCAGACCCCCTGATCCCTCCCAAACAGCTCTCTTCCCTCCCCCACCCCACAATTGTCCCCGCCATCTTAAGTACTGGCAGAAACTCTGCCAGTACTAAAATAAAAGGTATATTTGGGCTTTTTAGTTTGTTTGTTTTTTTTAGCATATTTAGATATGCTGCTGTGTAGGATTCCCCCTTAGCCCCCAACCTCACTGATCCCCACCAAACAGCTGTCTAACCCTCCCCCTCTGCCTTAATGGGCGCCATCTTGGGTACTGGCAGCTGTCTGCCAGTACCCAGTTAAGAAAAAAGTGTTGGTTTTTTTTTTTAGAAAAAATCCCATTTTCTGTAGTGTAGCTTCTCCCCCCACCCAAGACCAACCCTCCACCACTCCAAAATCACTTTGTTTATTATTTGATTTATATTTTAGTGCCCTTTTGCCCCACATGTGTATTTAAAAGTTTCTGTAGTATAGCGGCTCCCACCCGCTCCGTGCACGCGCCCGCCCGCGGCCCCCTCGTGCACGTGCGCGCGCTCGCGCGCGCCCCCGTCAGCTCCGCCCCCGATCCCGCCCCCCTCCACCTTAAACAGCACACCGATGGCCGCCCACCCGGCTCCCACCCACCAACGATACCGGTCATCAATGTCCGGTGCAGAGAGGGCCACAGAGTGGCTCTCTCTGCATCGGATGGCCATGTAAGGTTATTGCAGGATGCCTCCATATCGAGGCATCACTGCAATAACCGGAAAGCAGCTGGAAGCGATCAGGATCGCTTCCAGCTGCATTCCACACCGAGGACGTGCAGGGTACGTCCTCAGGCGTTAACTGCCTTTTTTTTGAGGACGTACCCTGCACGTCCTCGGTCATTAAGGGGTTAAATCAGATTTCCTTATTTTATCACTTTCTGTAATACATCTCTCTCTCTGTTAACGACAAAAAAAAAAAAAGATCAAAATATGCTGTTTTTAGTGCACTCTACCTTAAATCCACTGTTAGTTTTCCTACGTATTTTTGTGTGAATGGTTCAGTTATTCAGTTTCGCA